>NC_086189.1:10062311-10369811 GCF_023053635.1 Elgaria multicarinata webbii
ATAGCTAAGGGTAGGTGGATGGTTGGTTGGTGGGGTGGCATCCACAGAAATGCCCCCCTGCGGGGAAGCAGATACTTTGAAATTAGGGTGACCTTATGAAAAGGAGGACAGAGCTCCTGTATCTTTAACAGTTGTATTGAAAAGGAAATTTCAGCAGGTGTAATTTGTATATATGGGGAACCTGGTGAAATTCCCTCTTCATCACACCCGTTAAAGCTGCCCTCTTTTAAATCTGGGCACTCTAGTATAGCTCCTGCAGTTTTAACTGTTGTGATGAAGAGGGAATTTCACCAGGTCCCCCATATATAAAAATGACACCTGTTGAAATTCCCTTTTCTATGCAACTGTTAAAGATACAGGAGCCCTGTCCTGCTTTTCATATGGGCACCCTATTTGAAATGATGTGCTGAGGTTTAATCTGAGGGGTACTGTGTAGGAGATCATCCTAAAAAGAGGTTACAGGTGCCCCCAGAAAAAGCCAGGCACTGATAGGGTTAAGGAAGTTTAGGGAGAGGGCATGCAGTTGTGCAACAGCCTGTCGCTGTCATCTCCCAGTAGGAAAGACAATGCACTGGGCTGCATGTAATTCTGAGATTAGTGGAGGGGCCATTGTGTGCCATAAGGCACGAGAGCTTACAAATACCCTTGGGTATGAATGGGAAGGAACATGGAGGCAGAATGCGTTGGCCTTGCGTGGGTTAGGCGTGGAGGTGACTCGAGGGGCAAGGAGTTACAGCCTTAACGAGGTTCTCATTAAACGCTGTGAAGAAGGCAGGGAGAGGAACACTTTACGGTGCTGCAGGGCTCAGCTGTACGGGATAATGAAGTCGGGGAAAGGAGAATGGTGCAGAACACATGGAAAACACAAATGAAGAGATCTTGCAGCTGCACACATGTTTTGTTGGAAAGCTAGCAGCGAACCTAATGAGTGTTGCTCTTACCTTTGTGTTCAAGGGCAGCTGAGCTGTATTTCCGAGAGTGGGTCTGAGGAAGAACTACTCCTACACCCCCACGCACCTGTAGATTGGGTTGTGGGGAAGTGCAGGGAATTCTTGGCTCCACCCATGTACATTGATGGTGCTATATAAATAAATAATAAAATAATAATATCATGGGCAAAAGCGGAGTGGCTGAAACGGATTAAAGGATCCTGTGTACATGGGGGCATTGGGAGGTCCAAGAGAAGGGTGGCTATTTGGTTCTGCTTCACTGTTTTATTGGAAAGAGGAGTGGGAAATAACGTAACCGGGTTGTGTAGCTTGTGTAGGCTGCCTGCACATGAAGCTGGGGAGTTTTGGGGTGCTGTGTGGGGAAGGCTTCCTTGGTTGCCATTTCCTATTATAGAAAAGGGGTTCAAAGTGCTTGTTTAACTTATAGCTGTATCGGGAAAGAAATGGAAAGCGTGGATAATTAAGGGTAAGTGGGCAAAGCTGAACAGTTGGTTCTTCAAGCTGTAATCGCTGGCATAACCACTTCTCTCTGTATCTAGTTGCCCTGAGTGCTTTTACTGTTGATTGGTACTTCCACTGTTAATGATACGGCTCACACCTGATCCCTGCTCATTGGTGAGATAAAGAGTGAGCAGAAGCTGTGCCCGTTCTGTTTTAGTTAACCCGGTTTTCGTTCCGTTTCCAGGGCTTTGCAATGGTCCTTTCCATGAAGGCGCAAAGCGGTTCACGAGTTTTCTTTCAGCCTCCTTTTTCCCCCACTTCCCACTCCGTTGCAGCGTATTTTCCCCCTCTCTCAAGGATTGTCACCTTTGTGACGAAAATGCCATTCCCTCTGGAGGCTAAAATTTAGGCCACAGTCTTAAAATGGAAAATGTCGCCTCCCCCGCCTCCCCACTCCCCTTCCAAGCTGCCAAATGGTTTGATTTTTTTTTTTTAAAGAAAAAATATTCTTTACACTGAGGCAGGAACCTCTTTAGTGCGGCTGTCGCTTTGCTGTCGCTTGATTTCCTTCTCTTGCAATTGATAGCTTAATTATCTTTTAGTGCTTTGTACTGTTTCTCCCCCCCCCGTGCCTCCCCCTTGTGTTTTCCATGGACCCCCCCACCCCTCCCCTTTGTGTGTGCTCATCTACTTTTGAATTAGGTCGTCAAATCTGCCCAATATTCCTGGTTTGGAGCAAACTCTGCTCATCTTCCGAAAGTGGCAGGTGCTATCATAAATGGACTCTGTTTTTGAATCTAAATGGGAGTATCCGAGAAGCTGCACAAAGGGAAGGCTTTGTTGTAGTAAGTAGCTTGAATATAAATATTTTGTCTGGACGTGTTCTGATTATCCTTGTTTTAGCTGTCGGAGTTTGTCGTTTCAGTGTGCGTGTGTGTGTGTGAGAGAGAGAAAGAGAGAGAGTGTGTGCACATTTCAAGCTTCTCAGGTTCTCTCTAGTGGGGAAAAGACAGAGGAACATCCGTCTGTCATGTTGTGTACCTTGTTGCTCCTTTGCTCTAACATGGGGTGTTATTGCCGTGTCTTGTCAAGGTTGTCGTGTGTATCACAGCTGACTTGTTATCCTTGCGAAAAGTGAACTGTTTAGAATTCTGCATCTAGAAGCAGGCGACCCGCTCTAGCAGAACAGCAAAGGCGGTCTGTTAATCTCCACACTGCTTTTATCTACCAGTTTTTCCTCTCACCGATGCCTCAAATTCTTGCTGCAATTTGTGGGCCTGCTTTACTTCGTGCTGCTACCGATTAGTGCTTGACAAGTTCTGGTTGCGAACCCCCGTCACCCAGTTGGATCGTCTTGTGTGTACTTAAGTTTGTGGCATGTACACATAACCCTGCTGACATGGGATGTCATAAGGAACATCTTCCGTTTATAACAGGGGTGCCTGTAGCTTTCCAGATGTTTTTGAACTCTAACTCCCATCAACCCATGTCACTTGGCCAGGGGTCAGGGGTGATGGGAATTGTAGTCCCTGGAGCACCACAAATTCGTTATCCCTGGTTCATAAAGCAACTTCCCTGGTTCATAAAGCAAGAGAAGGTTGAGGGGAGACATGATAGCACTCTTCAAATACTTAAAAGGTTGTCACACAGAGGAGGGCCAGGATCTCTTCTCGATCCTCCCAGAGTGCAGGACACGGAATAACGGGCTCAAGTGACAGGAAGCCAGATTCCGGCTGGACATCAGGAAAAACTTCCTGACTGTTAGAGCAGTACGACAATGGAATCAGTTACCTAGGGAGGTTGTGGGCTCTCCCACACTAGAGGCCTTCAAGAGGTAGCTGGACAACCATCTGTCAGGGATGCTTTAGGGTGGATTCCTGCATTGAGCAGGGGGTTGGACTCGATGGCCTTGTAGGCCCCTTCCAACTCTGCTATTCTATGACTCTATGATTCTTTTATCAGGAACGCGAAATGGTTCTCCTCATACCATGGTCTTCTTAACCCTTTGTGAGTGACATTGAATGCTGTTATGCATACATGTTTAAACAACGCATGAATCACTGGATACAGCTTTCTATTCAATGCGTTTGTCTTATTCAGGGTGCAATCCTACACTTGAGTTCTGCTGTCTGAAGGGTTAGACAATTCGGTGGAATGTGAGATATGTGTCAGCAGAAAATATATGCTGGCAGAACTATTCAGATACGATGGTGAAGCACTTTTTTATTTATTTATTTATCTATCGCATTTCTATACCGCCCAATAGCCGAAGCTCTCTGGGTGGTTTACAAAATTAAGACAATTCAAAGTATAAAACAACAGTATAAAACTATAATATAAAAGCACAACCAAGATAAAAACAGCAGCAATGCAAAAATACAAATTAAAAATACAAATTTTAAACAGCAAAGTTAAAATTAATTTATAGACTTTTAAAATACTGGGAGAATAAAAAGGTCTTCACCTGACGTCTAAAAGCATATAATGTAGGTGCCAAGCGAACCTCCTTAGGGAGCTCATTCCAGAGCCGGGGTGCCACAGCAGAGAAGGCCCTCCACCTGGTAGCCACCTGCCTCACTTCCTTTGGCAGGGGCTCGCGGAGAAGGACCCCTGAGGATGACCTTAGGGTCCGGGCAGGTACAAGTGGGAGGAGGCGTTCCTTCAGATAGCCTGGACCCAAGCCTTTTAGGGCTTTAAATGTTAATAGTAGCACTTTGAATCGGGCCTGGCCCTGGACTGGCAGCCAATGATGCTGGAAGAGGACTGGCGTGATGTGGTCTCGTCAACCAGTCCCTGTTAGTAACCGTGCTGCCCTGTTTTGTACCAGTTGACATTTCTGGACTGCACTGGTGGAGCTGTTCCACTGGCAAAGATATGACAGTAGAATGGAGAAATAGTGACAGAGTCATGGATGGGATGTTGGTGGTACAGGAGAGGAAGACAGTTAAGAACATCAGAAGAGCCCTGCTGGATCAGACCAAGGGTCCATCTAGTCCTGCACTCTGTTCACACAGTGGCTGACCAGCCAACATCCAGGGATGAACAAGCAGGACATGGTGCAACAGCACCCTCCCGCCCATGTTCCCCAGCAACTGGTGCACACAGGCTTACTGAATCCAATATAAACTTCTCCTGCTGACCTTCAAAGCTTTTCATGGTCTAGCTCCTTCCTCTCTCTCCTCTCTCATCTCACACTATTCCCCCGCTCATGCTCTCCGCTCCTCTGATGCCATGCTTCTCGCCTGCCCAAGGACCTCCACTTCCCTTACTCGGCTTCGTCCTTTTTCTTCTGCTGCCCCTTACGCCTGGAACGCTCTTCCAGAACACTTGAGAACTACCAACTCAATCACAGCTTTTAAAACTCAGCTAAAAACTTTTCTTTTCCCTATAGCTTTTAAATATTGAGTTTGTTCTGACTCTATACTGTTAGCTTCACCCTACCCGGTGCCTGTTTACACTTCCCCGTGCCTGTTTGCATTCTCTTTCCCTCCTTATTGTTTACTGCAACTTTATTAGATTGTAAGCCTATGCGGCAGGGTCTTGCTATTTACTGTGTATAATCTGTACAGCACCATGTACATTGATGGTGCTATATAAATAATAATAATAATAATAATAATAATAATAATAATAATAATAAGGTAGCACACAACCATGAGGGCTAGTAGCCATGGATAGCCTTCGCCTCCAGGAATTTATCCAACCACCTTTTAAAGCTATCCAAATGGGTGGCCATCACTACATCTTGTGACAGTGAGTTCCACAATTTAATTCTGCGCTGGGTGCTATATCTTGTACTCAGCACCCCATGCAACTTTACACCAGCCCTTGAATCTGGCTCAATAAATTTATCTCCCATTTTCTTCAGTGGGAGCGGGGGAAGTTTGAAATAGTTGCCCCTCCATAGACGACCTTCCCACCCACATCATTATGACAGAGCATAGGATATGGTGCAAGTCAGCACCCAATCACAGCATACCACCAGTTTATAAACTGCACAAAATGAAATTATGACTCAGATGATAGGGTGTGTGGAGTGGGGACTTACCTCTCAAGCCCCATGTTGCACACACTTACGGGAAACACTGGAGAAATGGCACTTTGTCCAAACAGTCTATCACTGAGAAGCTCAGTCATGCTGGCTTTCACATGTCATATTTGCAAGTATCACCCTAGAACCTAGTCAATGTAACACCAATTTTAAAAGAAGGAGCCAAGGGGGATCCGGGAAATTATATGTCACTTAGCTTAATGTCAGTTTTGGGTAAATTGGTTGAAAGCATTATTAAAGTAAAAATTAGTAGGCATATAGAAGGACAAACCTTGCTGAAAAATAATCAGCATGGCTTCTGCAAAAGTAAGTCCTGTCTCACTTAACATCCTGTCCTCAAGCAACTGAATTGGAGTGGTCAGTGCTTCCCTTTGCCAAGGCAAAGTTCGCTACGATGCCAGAAGACACATTCCTTCAATGCCCATCACTTCTAATTCTGTTTTTGTAAAATGCATTCTACATCATGCAGGACTAAAGGGTTCCTAAAAATGTTTTTTTTTTTAACCTTGTTATAGGTCCTCCATCACATTTCCTTTGGGTGTTTGGCAACAATGTCACCCTGATGTTAATTAAAACAAGGTTAATGACTCCATTGTGAATTAAGGACCAGAAGCCTGTTGTGTAAGCGTGGGGAACCTTTCAGCCCAGGAGCCGGATTAAATTCCAGAGACGCTCTTGGGGGCTGCATTCCAGTGGTGGGTCATGCCAAAGCCAAAAGGGTAGGGCCCAAACCACCAAAAATACTAGCATATTGTAGCTGAAAGCTGTTACTGTGTGTAACAGCCTTCAAAGAGACATTTCAACCTTATAGAATGGAAAACCCCTTACTCAAAAGCTAGGAAGCCACCAAAGAATTGGCAGTTGGGTGTAAAAGAGTGGGGTCAGAGGAAGGGGGTGGGAAACCCCCGGGGGGGGCAGATTTGGCTCCCAGGAAGGCCAGATTTAGCTTGACGTTCTCCACCTCTGCTTTAGAACCTGGGGTAGGCATTACCCTTTGTGCATCTTTTAAGTAATTGTGAACACCCAAGAAGTAAAGCTCTGTGTTTTCTGTGTCTTCTGAACTAGGTAATCATACCTGCTCTTTCTTGCTTTTTCCCTCTCTCTTTCCTGACATTGCTCTGAATTTGTCAGTTCTGCCCCTTGTGGCCTACCTTGTGCTATCAAAACTCAGATTTTCCCCATTGCAAATAGGCCTCCAAGTGCTGCCCTGTTATTACCCCGAGTGCCCTCCTTATTTTGCAAGCCATAATTTCCCTTCTCGTCGTCTCTTGAGCGTGTGCTGTTATTAGGCATGATAAGGGAGTAAGCTGATGGTCCAAGGTTAAGGGTGATGGTCAACTGATCCTTCCTTCCTGTAATTATTTTTGTTAAAATAAAACTTATATGATTAATGCTTAAGCTTTGTTTGTGGTTTTGAGCCGACGTACCCACAGCATTTAGTCCAGTGTACAATTTGCTATGAGGACATCACTCCTCTGCTCAAGATGCTTGCAGCTCCATGTTGTTCCAGTTCATGCATTCAGATGTGTGATTTCACGCACATGTGATTGACGACATGCCGGTAACACGCTTGTCTCCAGAAGACACCGAGGCACTTGATCAATGTTGTGTATACTTCTGTCCCTAGGATCCTAGCAGCGCTCGCCTTGGGATTTTGAGACTCCATTGCACAACACTCCATTAACTGGGGTGCCAGGACAGAGCACCGCATACAGGTAAGCAAGGGAAGAAGGAGTTGTGTGCTCCCAGGTGTAATTGCTGCAAACGTCTCCCACGTCTTTCCCTACGTCTCGCGCTATATATAAACTATTTTATGTTGGAACTAATTCCTCTAACGCTCTTCTCTCTACAACAGTGAGGAGCAGGTGTTTCTCACCTACAGGGGAGGCGCTCATCTCCACAGGCAGGTAAGGTCAGGCACTCTACTCCAACCTTTGCAACTGCTGGCCAAACACTAATTTTGGCTTGCAGGATCCATGCAACAGAGGCCCCATTCAGACAACATGCTAAACCATGCTGCTTAACCACAAAATGGTTAACGGAATGCATAATTAATTAATTAAATAAATAATTTATTTATTATTGCATTTATATCCTACCTTTTTTCCTTCAAGGAACCCAAGGCGGCGTACATAATCCTCCTCCTCCTCCTCCTCTCCATTTGATCCTCACAACAACAACCCTATGAGGTAGGTTGGGCTGAGAGTGTGAGACAGGCCCAAAGCCACCCAGTGGGTTTCCATGGCTGAGTGGGGACTAGAACCCAGATCTCCCGACTCCCAGTCCAACACTTTAGCCACTACACCACCCTGGCTCTCACCTTTATTTATTTATTTATTACATTTATCTACCACCCCATAGCCGAAGCTCTCTGGGTGGTTTACAAAAGTTAAAACCAGTAAACATTAAAAAAGTATTAAAAATTTAAAACCAAAACCAAAAACAACAGTATAAAAACAACGGTACCCATTTAAAAACAACAGTTCTGGGGTCCGTTAAAAACAAACAAACTTAGCGTTGTTAAATGCTGTTAAATGCCTGGGAGAAGAGAAAAGTCACGAACCTGGCGCCGAAAAGATAACAGTATTGGCGCCAGGCGAGCCTTATTGGGGAGATCGTTCCATAATTGGGGGGCCACCACTGATAAGGCCCTCTTCCATTAACCATTTTGTGGCTAAGCAGCATGATTTAGCGTGTTGTCTGAACGGGGCCAAAGCAAACTGTCTGCAATAGAGCAAGCTGTCACCACACACAGACACACGCACACACACACACACGGTTACATTGCCAAGTGGAAAGGGATGGACATTCTTTGTCACCGGAACCTCCTCTTCTCTCCAGTGTGGGAGGCTGAGGCATGAGTGCTCAGGTGACACCACTCCTCCTCCTACTCCTCTCCCTCCCTCACAAACGCCTGCTTTGCATCCAGGCTCAGGGACGGTGTCTTCTAACATATCTACTGCTTGTTGCTTTCCCTTTCTACCCCCCTGTTCTTAACTGGCTTGTCTTCCACAGATGCAGAATTCGTTCCACACCCGTTCCGTGCAGACCCGTTCATGACCAGGTGCAGTGATTTGGATGCTCCTGGCTGTTCCCCCCATGCAGTTGACAACCCACTTTGATCCAGGCAAGCTCCTGCAAGCTTGCGCTTCCATGACCGCTACACAAGAAATGAGGGGGTTGCTACCACAGAATTGGTGCCATGAGGGATGCTCCACTTGCTACCTGGCTATCTATCGAGGTGCAGGAGTCCTGCTGGGGCGATAACCCCAAACGCATGCATTTCGCCTTTGGGATCTGCTTCATCCTGGATGTTGTTCAATAAAGACTTTTCTTTAGTTTGACCTAACGGGGGAATTATTTTGTCCTTAGTGTGCAGCGTCAGATAAAGAGGCTGGTAATGTTTCGTTTGAGTTCCAATCCACTTGAGCAGGGATTGGCAAATGCAACATCCTTTAACTGTTGCTGCTCACTGCTGTTGTCCGTGCCAGGGTTTAGAAGAACCACCAAACCTGTCACACACGAGCATATAAATGGTTGCGTGTTTTGAGATCTCATGGGATAGCTTTGCCATAACTCAGAAAAAAGTGATGGTTGCGTTTTGCTTGTTGAAGGTAAAGCCTTGTTCTTATCCTTGTCGGTGCAGACCTAGATAATTCAAACCCATTCCATTTTTCTTACTATCAGGAGAAAAGTGAGTGTTTTGATACATCAAATATTTTAACTCTTGCCTAGGCAGGCCTAGGCTTGTTAAGAGAGCTGTTCAATCCTGCTCGGTCATGGGCTTGTTGAATGGCCTCCAATCCCTACATGCCAAACAATTAAGACAGCAAATTGTCTAACATAGTTTGATTCTTATTTACACTGGGTGGAGAATGCTGGGGGTTATAGGGCTTTTTTCTGTCTAAACATACATAGGATTGTACCCTAAAAAACTTGTTATTTGATCAAATGCACCCATAACCAATCAGTTGTTTTGAAATTTCATTTTTTTTAAATGCAAGTTCTACTAAAGACTGCAGATGGCAAACATCCCCCTGAAAAAACGCCTTCCTTCCTGTATGTGCAAAGAGGAGGACGGAGCCTTCTAAGTCTGCTTGCTGCTACGCATCTATGCATCTTCTAAAAACAAAGGATGGCTTTTCCCCCTTTTACTGTTTTTTTGATCATATGTAAATTTATGCAGGCTTAATTCATCGATTAATCATCTAAAACTCATTATTGACTGAGACTTCGTGGCTAACAGCCCTATTACTTAACTACCTCCACAAGGCTGAGGATGAGAGACATTTGTATAGTGGGACTGCAAGATTAAATGTTGCAGCAGCCTAAATATATTGATTTGGTAGCCTTAGAACCCATTAAAATATTTTATTGGGGTGTGTGAGGGGGAACAAAAATAGTCCCCCAACACCCTGCAATAAAATATTTCAGCTAGTCAGGATCAATTAAGACTATTCTTCCAATTACAGGGAGCTGGGGCCAGTCACGGGTCCCCAGAATGTAGAAAGAAAAGAGACATAATGGCCTTGCGCATTTCAGCATAACATGAGCCTGCCAATTTTGCAACAATTGACCATTGTTTCTGTTACAAGTTGTAAATTGTTTATTGTTGTGTATATATTGCCTTGCGTGTGTATTTTAGTTGTTTTTAATAGCATTTATGTGTCAAACTGCTGAAAATGTTACTATTAAACAGCTTATATGTATTATAAATAAATGCGTAATGTGTGAAGCGATCCTTGGTCTGATGGCGTATAAGGTGGCTTGCTTATTTCTAGGACGCATAAAATCAAAGACTTTGGGAGGCAGTGTTTGTGGCATTAAATTAATAAGATGCAAGTCTACGGGAGTCTGAGTTTCTTAAACTGATGCTTTTCTGGCGATGAACAATAACATCTCTTTAGAAAATTGCATCAGCTCTTACTGCAGTTACTACTGAGAAAATTTCCTGTATCAGGATTTGTAACCAATTTCCTGCAAATACTACTCTTCAAGTACTGGAAAGGTTGTCACACAGAAGAGGGCCGGGATCTCTTCTCAATCATCCCAGGGGGCAGGGCACGAAATAATGGGCTCAAGTTACAGGAAGCCAGATTCCTGACTGTTAGGCCTTAGCTAGACCTAAGGTTTATCCTGGGATCGTCCCGGGGTCATCCCTGTTCATGTAAATGACACACAGGGGATCCCAGGAGCAGGCAGGGACGACCCTGGGATAAACCTTAGGTCTAGGTAAGGCCTCAGAGTAGTACGACAATGGAACCAATGACCTAGGGAGGTCGTGGCCTTTCCCGCACTCGAGGCCTTCAAGAGGCAGCTGGACAGCCATCTGTCAGGGATGCTTTAAGGGGGATTCCTACATTGAGCAGGGGGTTGGACTTGATGGCCTTATAGGCCCCTTCCAACTCGACTATTCCACTATTCCATGAAATGCATTCATAGCTTAATGGGCTACTCTTCCTCTCTAACTTCAGGTGCTTTAGCATTGTCACAACTAAGGGGATGTTTTGTTTTGTAGCTGCCATGAGATAATTTTGACTCCCTCGTTGCGTTGTGTTGGGCTATCCATGCAAGCTATCCAGGGACTATGATCAAATCCTGCTAATTTCCTTTGAATTGATCTTTTGTTGCAGTTGGAAGGGAAAAAATTAAATCTTCAACAAGGCAGTTCCCCATTCTTGTACAATCCTGGCACAAGAGTTTATTTTTAATTATCCAGTAAGTTTTGTTTGCTTCTGTTCATTGGCTGAGGGTGTTCTGTAAGGATGTTATGGAGTGATTTGTAATGCTGTTAAGATGTTGGAAAGAGGTGAGTGATTGTGTTCAGCACTGATGACTGTTGCAGATGTATCGTGAGTTAGAGGAAGGTGACTTTTGCATTGTCCTTGTGTGTATGATAATTTGTACGTTTTATTAATCTGACATGTGCTAATTAGTCTGGCAAATAGTGTTTTTATTCTGAAGTTGTTATGTACAAATCTGAAAAAAAATCCTGAGTCACCCTATTCAAAAGATGTTGATTATGTGGATTTCAGAAAAATGGAGAGCAATGAATTGTGTTTTCCCCCCTTTTATTGGCCAACTTCTTGTTCAGTTCTTCAATATGTTCCCATTTTGCAAATGTATTTTCAGCCCTCAGAACTAGAAGTTGATTTTAAACATACACAAACAACAACAACTAAAGTCAGGATTTTTCTCAGAGCAGAGGACTTAGGACATGCATTCATAGCTATACTGTCTGCATTTAATAGGCTGCACTTCAAATAATATCCATGTTTTAGTCTGTCTAGTACTGCAGCTTAAGTCAGTTGATCTGAGTTTCCATTGACATAAATGGGACTTGTGTTAAGACTAACCTGTCCTGTTGATTTCAATAGCACCTAAGTTCAACTAACTTAGTCTGGGTCCAAACCCCACCGTGTTTGCAAGAAACGTTAGTGGATGCATTTGCTGCATGTAGCATGTAACAGCCTGAGACTGGGAATCAAGTCACTCAAGTCGGCTTGAACAGCCATGTTTCTTAGCTCTGGAAGGTGTTGTAGTGGTGGCCTGCTACCTCTCAAAAAGATATTTTCTACTCAGAACAGTCTTTAGAGATGTGATGTTTTATAAAGCTACTTGTATGGCTGCTGTCTTTGCAGTCAATTTAAGAAGAGCCTACTGGAATTGACCAAAGGCATATCTTTTTGCTCCAATGCCCAACCATGCTCTGGTAACCTCCAAATTAGATTACTGCAACGCGCTCTGTGTGGGGCTGGCCTTGAAGACGGTTTGGAAGCTGCAGGTTTGTGCAAAACGCAGCGGCCAGATTGATAACTGGAACCAGAAGGTTTGAACATATAAGACCGTTTCTGGCCCACCTGCATTGGCTGCCTATACGTTTCCGAGCCCAATTCAAGGTGCTGGTTTATAAAGGAACTGCTATGTTATTTTGAGCCTCTTCTCTAATTCCTTGCATGGAGTTCACTTTTTTTCCCCACAGCTGCTGCAAGTGGATCAAAGATTTCCTTGAGTGGTCCACCACAATCCCCAAATCTATATACTGGTAAGTCGTCTCGTGGGCTGTCCTACACTAGAAGCCTTCAAGAGGCAGCTTGATAGCCATCTGTCAGGAACGCTTTAAGATGGATTCCTGCATTGAGCAGTGGGCTGGACTCGATGGCCTCATAGGCCCCTTTCAACTCTACTATTCTATGATTTTCAGCTCCGACTATGCAGAATTAGGATCCCCCCCAATTTCATCACTTTAGACTTTTTAAAATTATTATTGCATTTATATCCCGCCTTTTTTTCTCCAAGGAACCCAAGGCGGTGTACATAATCCTCCTTTCTATTTTATCCTCACAACAACCCTGTGAGGTAGGTTGGGCTGAGAGTCTGTGACTGGCCCAAAGTCGCCCAGTGGGTTTCCATGGCTGAGTAGGGACTAGAACCCGGATCTCCCAACTCTCAATCCAACACTTTAGCCACTACACCCCACTGACTCTTGTTTACATTGAACCACATTTGCCATGTTATTGCCCATACAGCCATTTTGGAGAGATCCTTTTGGATTCCCATCTGTTTTTACCAACCTGAGTAATTTTCTCTTTTGTCAGCAAATTTGGCTGGAAACGAAGATCTTTCCTATCACAGAGAGCTACAGAAGTCGAATCTCTTACAACACAGAATAAGAAATGCTGCAGTCAGAGTTCTATCCCTTGCTGTCTCGGTTCAGGATGCAAATAATTAATGACAGGTTTTTCATTGGCATCCATCACACCTTATCTGGTCAGTTTGACAGTTAAAAAGTTGTGACCGTTCTTGTTCTCATCACATGTCAAAAGAACAATTTAGCCCACTAGGGGGTGTTGGTGACCGGATGCAGATGCATGTTCATGGAGTTTTCGACAGTGGTTTTGACTCCACGCGTGCCTCTCTTTTTTTATTTTTAAAGTACCCTTTGAGCATTCTGACTTTCCTTCAGAACCCGTTAATGGCTTTTTAGATTAGTTTACAATGGTGGTCAAGATTGTGGAGACTTTTTGAAATTTTCATGTTTTCCAACTTTGCATGCTTATCGAAAACGTTCTGTTTCACGGAATTCAAATGTTTATATATCAACTGAAAGACTCTATTCACGTAACACAACAATCTTGCTTCTTGGGTGTCCAATCCACTCTTTTCCTGGGTGCCATTGCTATATTTATGAGGCACGTACGTACACTTTTAATTTCAGAATTACTTCAAATAGTCACGCCATCTCCAATTGCGCTTCAGTTCCAGAACAAACCGCAAAACTGGTTTTCCCCAACTTGAAACATGATGCATTGCAGCTCCTGCCATGGGATTAGTCCCCAGAACAAGGACTGTGATTGGCCAGTACGGTTTGCTATTCCAATCCGTTTCTTCACTCAATCACACCTGTTTGTTTTTAGACTAAAGTAAGCATAACTTTTTTTGTCCTGCAGGTATTTGCATTCCGTTTTTTGTATTGAATTCAGCATTAAATTCTCTTTCAATTGATATATAAACATTTGAATTTTGTGATACAGAACGTTTTCAAGAAGCATGCGAAGTTGCCGCTGCTTGATTATAATGGCGGTGCTCTCTGCGCATTCGCGCCAGAGTCCAAGAAGACCGTCTGGTCTTCCCACCAAACCTGAGGCCTTATCGGCTGCTGAAGGGCTCTGACGCAACTTGCTGCCGAGGAAGTTGCTGGCGTTGCAGCCGTCGCGCTTCCAAACGCAGCTCGGAACTGGAGCGCGTCCCCGTGCTCCCAAGCCGCGTTGAGAAGATGAGGCCGGGGGGGAGGGAGATCTGCTTAATAAAGTATTGCCCATGCCACCAATCGCACACCTCCACGCCTCGCCTCATTCGCCCGCCACCGCGTCACCACGTCCAGGCAGGGCCGGGCGTGGCTGTAACGGCCTTTTTTTCATAAGCGTGCAAAGTTGCAAAACATGAAAATTTCAAAAAGTGTCCACAATTTTGGCCACCGCTGTATATGATTACTGCAGGGCTTCTCCATCAGAAAACGCTGTTCCCAACTTATTTTCTTAGTCCCATGAGAGCTGTTAATTCAGGCGTGCTCGCTGTGATATCAGGAGCCTTCTCCGTGCTTTATAAACTGTTCCTTGGACCTGCATTATAGCCTATCGTGTGTTGTTGTTGTTCATTCGTTCAGTTGCTTCTGACTCTTCGTGACTTCATGGACCAGCCCACGTCAGAGCTTTCTGTCGGCCGTCACCACCCCTAGCTCCCCCAAGGTCAAGTCTGTCACCTCCAGAATATCATCCCTCCATCTTGCCCTTGGTCGGCCCCTCTTCCTTTTGCCTTCCACTTTCCCTAGCATCAGCCTCTTCTCCAGGGTGTCCTGACTTCTCCTTATGTGGCCAAAGTACTTCAGTTTTGCCTTTAATACCATTCCCTCAAGTGAGCAGTCTGGCTTGATTTCCTGGAGTACGGACTGGTTTGATCTTCTTGCAGTCCACGGCACTCTCAGCATTTTCCTCCAACACCTCAGTACAAAAGCATCTATCTTCCTTCGCTCAGCTTTCCTTATGGTCCAACTCTCGCAGCCATAGGTTACTACGGGGAATACCGTTGCTTTAACTATGCGGACTGTGTGTTAACCCACATAAAATAAATGCTCAGTTTATACAGTATAGCAAATGGTGGTGGTCTTTGTTCCTATATTATGACTTGCTAGCTAAGGCCTCAGCTAGATGAGGGGGTGGGGTCGGAGGGAGACAATCACGATTTTATGTTCGCAAGATCGTCACCATGGTTTGCATGCGGTGCGCGACATCGCACCCACCATTTTTTTGTTAAAGGGGACAGAGCGCTTGTGCGCAAATAGTATTTTTTTAAAAATAATTCCATTTCCCCACTCCCCCACCCCACCCCCAAAGGGCACAGAACTCCTGAGGAGCTCTGTTCCCCGTGCCTGGCTCTCAGCTCCTTGCGGTTACTTGCGAGGAGCCAGGACAAACCGTGACACTGGGCTGCATGTTCTGCGGTCTCTGGATCACCTTGAGACAGTGGAAAAAGTGGGCCACAACTGCAGGGCGATAACCCGGGCCAAGGGAGGGATCATTTCTCCCTGCTCCCGGGATGCCCTGTGCATCATTTGGACGCACAGGGATGATCCTGGTGGTGATCACCAGGATATCGCCATGTCTAGCTATGGCCTAAATGTGAAGATTTTATAATAATAATTATAATTTATTTCTTACCCGCCTCTCCGATTGGATCGAGGAAGGGAACAACAGTAAGCATAAAATACTGATTAAAAACCTGGTATACTCTGTTTAAAAACATCCTAAAAGCATCCTAAAAACATACTAAAATATCCTAAAATTCCACTGGATAGGCCTGCCGGAAGAGATCAGTCTTGACAGTCTTCTTGAATGCTAAAAGACTGTCAAGCTGACGAGTCTCCTCCGGCAGGCTATTCCACAGTCTGGGAGCAGGTATGGGTTCCCCTGCATTGTGTGTTTATACATTTCCTATAGCGTATGATATTCTGTAATATCTTATTCTTTTTGTGTGTGTCTAATATCACTTTCACCCTTTTAAAAGACTGCGAACTCTGTTCTCCAGACCTTTTATATGAGAAGATCTTTGCTCTCTCAAATGTATATATTGCAATTTTGTTGGCAGCAGCCATAATATTTCTCCAGTATTCTGTGCCGGCCTTACGTTCATTCTCATTTTTTGAAAAATGTGAAATGCTAGGCTAACCGAGCGTAGCAGAATGCAAACTTTTATGGACAGGTTACATACACACGCACACACTGGACATTTTATCTACAAATACCTTTTTTTTGCTAAAACTTGTAGGTGAAATTTCATTTGCTTTGTCATTCTTGTTCAAGCACAACAGAATAGAACATTTGTCTGTTATTTAAGTGTCTTTATCTGATTTGAGTTGATTACACAATATTGTGTAGTAGACAAGGTTTCCAGAAAACATGATTTGTATTGAATATGCACAGCAGCAGATAAGTGAATGCATAACATTTAAATTGACCCTGTCTAGATTAGATTGGTCTCCCATTACTTTGGCTAAGATCCAAAGAATTGCACTGAATGCCCAAAGGGAATTTAAATGTTTCTCAGGCAGAAACTAGTAATGTGAGTTTTCCAGAAAACGTTTAATTGGAACATTTTCTGCTGCCTGAAATGGATAGAGATCTGATTTAGCGTGTTTGACTTCCATCTAGTAAACAAAACTAAAAAAAAAATCAAGCAAGTGTACTTAGTATGGTTTAAATGTTCAAATAAATTCAAACCATGTAGTTGCTTTCTAGCACATACAACCCCCTAAATTCAGATTTTAAGAAAATGACTGAAGACACTGAAAACTGTTAACATATTAATTTTAACCTTTTTAAAGAGTTCTGTGTGTATGTGTGTGTTTCCTTGGAAAACTCAGCAGGGAAAAAAAAAATAAGCTAAAAGTTTGATCTTAACTAATCATGTTTTTCCATTGCCCAGTTTAATTTGTATTGCATTCGTTCATTATGTTGCTAATTCATTTTATGAAACAATGCATTTCTAAAAGCGGAAAAATTCCTGCAAAATTAAAATAAGTAGTGCAAAATTCTCTTCCTCGCATAACTGAAAGCAATCCTCCCCGTATTGCGTAGCATTTTAAACTTGGGAATGAGGGTGTCTTATTTAAAGGTTTGTGATATTACATGGTCTGCTGTGCAAAGAAGAAAAAGTACAAATAAATAAAAGTAGCTCTTTGGATGCTGGTCTTTTTTAAGTTTTGTTTTTTATAAGATGCCTCATATGCACGAAGTAAATCGCTGAAAATGGTAGTGAGGAGGTTAGAACATTCCAATGTTCTTTCTGGGTAACACTCAAAATGCCATCATATGTTGCTGCTTTGCCATTTTTGGAGTCCACCCCCCCCCCCAAATATCTGCTTACATGGGAAATGTAATGTATGAATTATTAACATAATTCTGACTTGTGCATAGATCTATGATATTACAGGCCGGTGTATAAGTTTAGATTTAATGAATCTGTCTACGAATGAAACTCATTTTGCTTCAGTTTGCACTTTTATCTATATATGAAAACGCCAAAATAACCTGCAAAGGTGAAACTTGTGAACTAATCCTTAATCGCGAGGATGTGTGGGGTCCAGGTTGAAGCCTTCTTAAAGGACAAGTGTTAGTTGGTAAACCTGTCACATTGCTGCACATTGCAAATCACCTCTGTTAATTCAACTTTTCAAAAGTATAGCGAAAGGTGCAAGAGTGAGGCTCCTTCTATCACTTTGACTGGGACTGACTAAGACTCAGTTCAGACAACACATTTCTCAACGGTGGTTTTCAAATTCCGCAGTAGAGTTTTTACACCACCGTTGAGAAATGTGTTGTCTGGCGGGAAAATTTCACCCTACAGTGGAGGTTTTTTGGAAACAGTCCACGCTGAATATCCATGCTATGCAGAGGAGACTTCTTGCACAACCATTGTGTTGCCTGTTGAGTGCAGGGCTCCGTAGAGTTTTCCGTTGCATTGAGTTGACTTTTCCCACTGGCTACAGAGTTCTCCGGCAAGAGTGGAGAAAGGAACGAGTGCCGCTGTAGGATTAGTTTTTTGCAGCAATGGCTGATGGGATACCATCGGGAGGATTGGGGGAGGAACTGTCAGTCAAACATCATGATGGATTTTACTCAACCCTGCGGTAGCCCACAGTCACACAACGGTGGAGTTAGAACATGTTGTGTGGGGAGGACCTCTTAAAAACTCGACCGTTGAGTGGAGTTTTTACACTGCGTTACACTCCAGAACATTCTTCCGCAGTGACTATGGCACCTGATTTAGTTTATTTTTCTTCTCATCTCCCTACCCCTTTTGTTATATTAAACAGAGAACTATGTTTTTTTACAGAAAGAGCTGGAGCGCACGAGCGCTCTAGCTAAAATAAAAAAGTAAAACAAAAAATATCCCGCTCCCCTCCCTACCCCTGATGGGCACGGAGCGACCTGAAGAGTTCTGTGCCCAGTTCCTGGCTCCTCGTGAGTAATGGAAGGAGCTGGGACGAAACTGGGATGGCCATCCATCCCTCCCACGATCTCAGGACAATCCCGAGACTGCGGGAAAACTCGGGATTAAAGCCATCTCGGTTATCCTGGGGAAATGGAGGGATCTTCCATTCCTGCCCCCGGGATCCCCTGTGCGTCATGTGGATGCACAGGGATGATTCCGGGGCGGTCCCCGGGATAAGGCATGGTGTAGACATGCCCATAGTCCCTGTTGAGCTATGGTGCAAACTTGGGTTTGGTTCAGGTATAGGTTCCCAATGTCTTGATTTGTAATATGGACTCTTGTTTTTTAAAAAACATCTTTTTATGCTAGAGCAGTGGTTCCCAAAGTGGGCGGTACTGCCCCCTTGGGGGCGGTGGGATTACACAGGGGGGTGTTAAGAGGCAAGGGGGAAGCAGGGGGGCGCTCAAGGTGGCCTTTTCCGAGTAGCGCCTCTCCAGAAGGTCTTAAAACCCAGGGACATTTTTATGGGAGAAGGTAGTTTGGTCCCAAGCCATATAGGGGAAGAATCCACACATGTATTAATACCATTTAAGAAGAGTCCTTTTAACAGTGAATTAAAATGTTTCAAAAGCACCAAAATGCTAATGAAGAGACATATCCTGCTTGGTGTGCCCTGCCACGCTGGCTGCAAAACACAGGCGTTCACTCTCTTTCCCCTCCCTCCCTTGGCAAGCCTGCAGTGGGTGCTTCGGATTTTGAATAAATATTCAATTAATTGTTACCATTTTAAATTTTATTGTTATTACCTTCCTTAGTGGGTCGTTGAAAACCGCTATTCTGAATAATGATTTTTATAGGGTAGGGTAGGGGGCACTGGGCATGAGTTTGTGGAACCAAGGGGGTGGTTACCTGAAAAAGTTTGGGAATCACTGTGCTAGAGCATCCATCAAAAGCCACCGATTCTCATACACGGGGGCACGAAGAAGCTTAGAAGTTGTAACCCCCAAGCAGGGCGTCCACTGGTTGGTTAACGTAATTGTTTCCATTGGATATGACTTACATAGTCTTGTCAGGCAGAGTAACAGGTTTCCAAATTGAAGAGCGCTTGCCTCCTGCAGTACAGACTGAGTCCTGCTGAGTGAAACCACTGAAGGGAAAATGTGATGGAAACAAGATGTAGTTTGAGAGCTCCCTGTGGTGGGGACTGAGTAGATGTCTGAGACAGAAGATGGGGTGCATCCCTTTTTTGAGGCCACCTGCCAGCGTGGAGAAGCCATTCTGTCACCATGTATTCCTTTGGTTTACCCAACAATGCCATAAATGGGGCATGGAGAGATGATTTACTAGTGTTATCAGTGGGGGAATAAAGAAGAAAAGGCACAGAATCTGATTGGGTGACGATGGTGTGCTGCTATTCCCACTTCCATCTACAGTGGTGTCCAAAATTGTGGACACTTCTTGAAATTTTCATGTTTTGCAACTTTGCATGCTTATAAGAAAACGTTCTGTTTCACAAAATTCAAATGTTTATATATCACTCGAAGGAGAATATAATGCTGAATTCAATACAACAAACAGAATGCAAATATCTGCAGTACAAAAAAAGTTATGCTTACTTTAGTCTAAAAACAAACGCAGGTGTGATGGAGTGAAGAATCGGATTGGAATTGCAAACCCTATTGGCCATTCACAGTCCTTGTTCTGGGGACCAATCCCATGGCAGTAGCTGTGATACATCATGTTTCAAGTTGGGGAAAGTCAGATTTACTGTTCGTTCTGTAACTGAAGCACAATTGGAGATTGTGTGAATATTTGAAGTAATTCTCAAATTAAAAGTGTATGTACGTATATCATAAATAGAGCAATGGCTCCAAAGAAAAGAGTGGATTGGACACCCAGGAAAAGAAGCAGGATTGTGGTATTATGTGAATCAGGTCTTTCAGTTGATATATAAACATTTGAATTTTGTGAAACAGAACATTTTCTATAAGCATGCAAAGTTGCAGAACGTGAAAATTTCAAAAAGTGTCCACAATTTCAGCCACCACTGTAGTTTGTGAATGCCTTGTCTGTCAGTCTGATTTTGCACCAACCCTGTAACGTAGATGACATCCCCATTTTACAGACAAGAGGATGAAAGTGGATTCTCTAGAGCAGTTAGTGAGACCACGTGCCTGATCTTTTGGGGTGGTAGCTAAGTGGTGGAGCACACATTTTGCATGCAGAAGTTCCCAGGTTCGATTCCTGACATTTCCAGATTGGGAGAGGAAATCCATCACTAGTCAGTAGCCAGTACTGCACTAGATGGACCAATGGTCTAACTTTTTTATTACTATTATTATTTAATACATCCAAACAATACAACAATACAATATAAAGCAATACTACATAATACACAATAATATAAAGTAAACAGTTTGATAAACATATGTTCTAACTTAATTCTCTGCAACATAATCATAATTAATATAAATGTGCTCCCTCCAACCACAGGATCTTATTCATATTTCCAAAATCTCATTACTTCTTCTGGGGGTGTTTTCCCTCTCCCCTTTAATAATACAAATTCTAAAAAATTCCATATTCCTTCAAAGTCATTTGTTTTTATCATTCCTCTTCTAACTTTTATATTACATGTTAGTTTATCATTAATAGCGATATCCCATATTTCTTTATACCAGTCTTCTATATGATAATCCCCTTGAACCTTCCAGTTCCTAGATATCATTAATCTTGCTGCTGTTAACAAATTCGTTATCAATTCTCAAGAATTGATAAAGAATTGATAATGGTCTAACTTTGTACAAGGCGGCTTTGTACATTCAGATTGTCAATAGTCTTGAAGGTTTATGTGTTCGGACTTTTTGTGAATGTGTGTGAGAAAACTGGGTCAATGTATAGGAGATGCATTTCTTATTGGAAATCTTTGCCTTTGTGTGGGGGATCACTTCTACCAAAATGTACCATTGCTCACTCAATTTTTGTTGGCTGTCAAGCTATCATCCCTTCTTTTGGCAGGAAATCACATTTTCCAAGCATTCACAGTGCAACAATTTGTCACTGGGAAATGTCGATTTCTCTCAGCTAGTCTATCTATTGCCATTGTGACGGTGTGAAAATGTAGTTGTGCAAATGTCGCAGGCACCTTTTGGATAGTGTCGGTGACATCTATAGTGATGAGACAACCATCTCTGTCCTCCCAACCTCTGCACTTTTTCGTGCATGTAAAAGTTTATATTTTTATTTATTATTTATTTATGACAATAGCCGAAGCTCTCTGGGCGGTTCACAAAGTATGGCACATATCAACAAGGCTATTTCCTCCTCACACAAGAATTTCTGCCATTTCGTGAATGCTGGTCTCTTGCTTGTTTTTACTGAAGTCCTCCGCACTTTCTCCCCACTTCTGGAATCTGCATCTTCCTCCTTTTTTACTTCTTTCCACGCATATGAACATAAGAACATCAGAAGAGCCCTGCTGGATCGGACCAAGGGTCCATCTAGTCCAGCACTCTGTTCACACAGTGGCCAACCAGCCATCGGCCAAGGATGATCAGGCAGGACATGGTGCAACAAGCACCCTCCCACCCATGTTCCCCAGCAACTGGTGCACACAGGCTTACTGCCTCGAATACTGGAGATAGCACACAACCATCATAGTAAAGTTACCTCTCACCGTTTTATTGTGCTGGTGGAAAAGGTTGATTTGTTTTCATTCTCTGGAAGAGGTTTAGTGCGGGCCGATGACAACACATCTTCTTTTGAGGTTCTATGTTGCTCAGATAGAAGACCAGGTTGGCTTCTACCTTATAACACTTGGGAGTCAGATGCAAAATGATTCCGCTGTTATCTGCCTGGTATTGTTACTTGAATGCCATACTTCTGCCTGTCAGGTATCCTCCTTGAGAAGTTCTTTGGGGAAGCGTGCAGAAGGGGTGTGTGTATGTGGTCTGGGCCTCCTAATTTTTCATTATGTTTTATGAGCAAAACAAATGCATGCTTGGTCAGGGTGAATAGTAGCATGAAGGTTAGCACAAGGCTCTCTGAGCCAGAAAACTTCATGGTTTTCCTTCTGATTTCTGCTGACTGACTGTATAACCCTGAGCAAAATGCACACACATTATTCACAGGAAATGGAGGGCCATGGGAAGATAATTCAACTTATGGTTTATCTTAGCATTCTGAAAATCACAATAAATCTTTGTTGCTCGTTTTAAGTTCTATGATAGTTCTCAGGTTTTTACTCCAGTTTAACATAGACCATAGCTAGACCTAAGGTTTATCCCTGGATCGTCCAGGGGTCAAACCTGTTCATCTAGGTGACACACAGGGGATCCAGTGCTCAGGCAGGGGCGAACCCTGGATGATCCCAGGATAAAACTTAGGTCTAGCTGTGGCCATAGTGTGATGGGTTTTCCTTTACCAAGTAGTAAATGCATTACTAGATTTGGAGGATCTGGAGAACAGGGAAGTGATTAAGGGTTTGGAACGTAGGAGGAAAAGCTGAAGGGGAAAGTATGTTGAGTTTAAAGACAAGAGTTTTATTGGCATGACATGATAGAAAATTACAAATATTGAAGAGGGAGCAATACTTAGCAAGGCCACCATAGGGAAAACAGCCGTAATGGATTCAAGCTGCAGCAAACCAGTTGCATCTTAAAATACACAAAGCTTTGCGCTGCCATGATGTAGTCTGTTTAATAGTTGTGAGGTCTTTGAAAATATGCTGGTGGGGGTCTGTAAAAGTTGTGTGTGTCACAGTTGGTCGTTCAGAGAGCATAGTTCAAATCCCACTGCAGCTATGAAGGTGGTGTGATGGGCTTGGGCAACTCAGGGCCTTGCTAGACCTGTGTGATAATCCGGAGGAGAGGAGGGGAGATCTTGCGTTAGGAATAACGTGAGATCTCGCCCTTATTCAGATGGGAGCCGCAACGAGCTCTGGAGGAGAGCTGTCGCGGCCGCCATTTTTTTTTTTTTTAAAGAGGCAGCAGTTGCCAGGACAAGTAAGTCGGGTTGTTTTTTTTTTAAGTCTCCTTCTCCCCTCCCCGGCCTGTTCTGCTTCCCCCCCGCCCCCCCCCGCGATGTCCAATTCCCCGCCTGCAATTCCCCCCCAATGTCCCCGGCCCCCGTTTCCCCCCCATGTCCCCGGCCCCCGTTTCCCGCCCCCCCATGTCCCCGGCCTCCGTTTCCCGCCCCCCCATGTCCCCGGCCTGTGTTGGCCTCTGCCACTGAGTCCCCGGCCTGTGATGGCCGGCGCTGCCATGTCCCCCAGCTGGGCACTCGGCGGCGGAGGCCAACACAGGCCAGGGACTCGGTGGCAGAGGCCAACACAGGCTGGCGACATGGGGGGGACGGGAAACGGAAGATGGGAAGTCAACGGCGGCGGGAGCGCTGTGGCCCATCTGCCGCTTTTCCCAGCTACTTGCGCGTAAGTGCGGTAGCCGGGAAAAGCGGCGGACCGGTCCACACACACACGGTCCCGGCCTCAGCCCGACCTGAGGCCTGGACCGTGGGAAGAACCGCGGTCCAGGTGGTTTTGGTTAGCGTGGTGCCAGGGCGGCTCGAGCCTTGGCTGAGGCCGGGATCCCCTGTGCGTCATTTGGACGCACAGGGACGAGCACGGGACGAGCACCACGCTAACCCCTGGTCTAGCAAGGCCCTCAGTATTTATTTATTTATTTATTTTTTGGTAGTATAAATGGAATAAGTAATGTAAAGCAATTTGTATACTGAAAAGTGGTTGTGTGTGTGTGTGTGTGTTTGTGAGAAAGAGAGAGAGAAAGAGAGGACCAAGAGTAGGTTACACAGGCAAGATCTACACTACGGCTTTAAAATGGTTTATAACAGTAGTGACAACAGTTGGGACCCAGGACACCATCCATGTACAATTTTCAAACCGTTTTCAAAGTGTCATATCCTACTTGGTGTTGATCTGGCTGTTAGAAAACATGTTCTTTCTCCTGTGGGCGAAGCCAACTGAAGCCCCAAGAAATCAGCCAGCATGCAAAAGTAGAACATGTTTTCTAACATGGCCATAGATGTTGCCTTCCAGCGTGAAAACCTGAGTTTTGAGTCTGCAGATTAAGCTAAAGTATAAGCCCTACTTGTATGTTCTATATTGGAACTGGGTTCTGTAGTGAAGAGTTCTTTTCTTTCTGCATTTCTATTTTCTCCGTGATTGCAGTATTGCTCGTTTGAATGGTGTTTTTGCTGGGATTCAAGGGGGAATGCATTTGCTTCCCTATTCGGCTTCACTCATAAGAGTTGGCAGTAGAGCTCAAAACTGGAAAGGATGTTAGGTTGTTCACAGGGCCAGATAAATACTAGCTACTATGCATGTGTCAGGCCTCCGGAATTGCCTGGGGTGAAAAGAGAGAGACCTCGGTGGCAGTGCAGCCTTAGCCATACTAACAACTTGAGATCATAGAATTATAGAGCTGGAAAGGACGCACAAATCCTGCCGCCAATGCAGGTAATCCACTAATACAGCAGCATGCCTAATAAGTGGCCATTCCAGCCTCTGCTAAAAATCCTCTAAAGAAGGAGAGTCCACCAGATTCCAGGGCAGACTGTACCAGTGATGAACAGCTCGTTCAGTCAGGAAGTTCTTTGTAATGTTCATTATTATTATTAATAATAATATTATTATTTACATTTATATACCGCCCCATAGCCAAAGCTCTCTGGACGGTTTACAAAGGTTAAAACACTGAACATCAAAACCGATATACAAAACTTAAAACAATAAAAAGCATAAAAACAGATTATAGATAGAATCATAGACTAGCAGAGTTGGAAGGGGCCTATAAGGCCATCGAGTCCAACCCCCTGCTCAAACCAGGAATCCACCCTAAAGCATACCTGACAGATGGTTGTCCAGCTGCCTCTAGTGTTGGAGAGGCCACAACCTCCCTAGGTAACTGGTTCCATTGTCGTACTGCTCTAACAGTCAGGAAGATTTTCCTGATGTCCAGACGGAATCTGACTTCCTGTAAATTCAGCCCGTTATTCCGTGTCCTGCACTCTGGGAGGATCGAGAAGAGATCCTGGCCCTCCTCTGTGTGACAACCTTTTAAGTGTTTGAAGAGTGCTATCGTGTCTCCCCTCCATCTTCTCTTCTCCAGGCTAAACATGCCCAGTTCTTTCAGTCTCTCTTCATAGGGCTTTATTTCCAGACCCCTGATCATCCTGGTTGCCCTCCTCTGAACACGCTTCAGCTTGACTGTGGACTCATCTACACCAAGCAGGATATTCCACTGTGAAAGCGGTATATAAAAGGCAGGAGCCACACTACTGCTTTATAGTGGTATTGAAGTGCACTGACAACTGTTGGGCCCCATTGACCCATACTATATACTACTATACGCTGCTTGGTGTAGCTCCTGCCTTTTATAAACCGCTTTCATAGTGGAATATCCTGCTTGGTGTAGATGAGCCCCTAGTCCTTCTTGAGATGTGAAGCCCAGAACTGGACGCAATAATATCCATTTAAAACAACAATTCTGGGTTGATCCTTCCTGACACTGGAGGCAGCAGGGCAGGCCGTGGGAGGCAAAGGGAAGGTTAAGGTGGCCAAGACCGTGTGGGGCAAGATCAACGTCTTCCCCGTGGGGATCGAGGCTGCCTGAAACCTTTGGCCTCCTGAGCCCAGCCCTGGGGCGCAGACTACAACGGTCCCGCCGCATTGTGGCGGAACTCTGAACTGGGACTTGGGTTCAAAGTTTAGTCTAAATTCCTTTCCTTGTCATTAGAACCAATTGTTTTGGGGCCTACCCTCTGAAGGAACAACAGCAAATTTGCTCCACCATCCGTGTGACAGTCATTCAAATATTTGCTGTACTGGCTTGAGCTGTTCATGAACTGAGCATTTATTTTAATAATACTCTCTCTCTCTCTCTCTCTCTCTCTTACAGCAAAGATGTACGAGTCTTATTCAGAAACTAGGTGTTTTTTTCTGTGAACAAATAATGGTAGTTTGCCAATAGCACACACAGACACAGCTTATTCTCTTAAAATTTCTTTATAGTAGTTGTTTATCTATTATCCAACTGGCCACAAAGACAGTGATAGAACATTGGGGATTTAAGGAGCAAAGTATTTATTAGAACTGCCTTTTGTATCTGAACGAACAAATGAGCAACCTTGAGGAACTGCCTTTTCCCAAGGATAGTTAATGCTGAACAGCTTGTGCCAATGAACATTTAAGTATAGAAAGAGCACTTGTCTCCTCCAGAGATGAGAAAGGCAATAGGAAGGTAAAAACCACTTGAAGACTCTACAGTTGTAGGGAAGATTCAGAAATGGGAAGGTTAATAGCTTTGTTCGAAAGAAGGTGGGGTCCATCCCCAGAGTGTCCTTCTGGTCTGGTGGTGGGTGGTGATATTGGGAGATTTTAAAGTTCATTTCTTCAGGGGCTACAGTGGATGAGGAGTGGGTGTGCGTAGAAGTATCAGATAGAGACATTGTACAGGACAAAAGACATCCACGTTGCTGAAAGGTTTCTCTCTCTGAGACTGTAAATAGACTTTTCCCAGGGGTCAGCAATTGGCCCCCGGGGGAGATCAGACTTGATTGAAAGCCTATGAGTCAAATACAGTTGGCAGATTTTGGGTTTAGCAATATTTGACAAGTTGAGACCTCTTTGGGGAGTAGAGGAAAAAATCATTACCGTTCCACGTGAATGGCTGAGCTCTCACGTGCCTGCTGGGGGGGAAATCAGTAAAGCTATTCTGGACGTTTTGTCCATTTAAAGGGATCTGCTACCTGCAGTGATGGAATGCAGTCTAATAAAACTGTATGGCTTTACCTGTATTTTCATCTCATTCTTTAGCTCCATCATAGCAGCAATGTATATCAAGTGTGTTGCTTAGCAGCTAAGCTACGTTAGAGCTTGGCAGCCATTGTATATATGGTGTTAATCTGGTTTCAATTGTTAGTTTTGATTTTATGATTACATCATCATTATTATTATTATTATTATTATTATTTATTATTATTATTATTGTTGTTGTATTTTGGGGTTCTAAATTTTGTACACCGTGTTGAAAGTGTTTTCCCCAAAAGGTTGACCTATAAGTATTTCAAATAAATAAATACAAAAATATTAAAGCTTCTTGAATGTTAAGGACTGGGGAGTCAGGTTTTGTTTGGAAGAGAGACAGTGCAAACATCTTGACTTCTGTTAAGTCAGAATCCTCATTATGGGGGTTACAGGGAGCATACAACTCCCCTCTTAAAACACCTACGCTGGCTTCCAGTTTGTTTCCAGGCAAAATTCAAAGTGCTGGTTATGACCTATAAATCCCTATACGGCTAGAGTTCAGGTTAACTGAAAGATTGTATTCTCCCTTACAAGCCTGCCCATGTTTTAAGATCTTCTGGGGAAGCCCTTCTCTCAGTCTCACCACCATCACAAGCGCACCTGGTGGGGACATGGGAGAGGGCCTTCTCGGTGGCTGCTCCAGTACTCTGGAACTCTCTTCCCAGGGAAGCTAGACTGGCTCCCTCCTTGATGGCCTTTTGGAGGCAGGCAAAAACGTTTTTGTTCCGGCAGGCCTTTGGGAATAATCTGGACCGCCGTCTATGCCAAGGACTTTTAAAATGTTCATTTTTAATGTTTTTAATATTGGAACATATTTAATATACTTTTAACTTTTATATATTTGCGTTCATAGGTTTTAAATGTATATGTTTTGAATTTTGTAATGCCGCCTTGAGGCCCAGCATTGGGCAAAAGGCGGGATAGAAATAAATATATCCTCAGTATTCAAGGCAGTAAGCCTGTGTGCACTAGTTCCTGGGGAACATGGGTGGGAGGATGCTGTTGCACCATGTCCTGCTTTGTTGGTCCCTGGCCGATGGCTGTTTGGCCACTCTGTGAACAGAGTGCTGGACTAGATGGACCCTTGGTCTGATCCGGCAGGGCTCTTCTTATGTTCTTAATAATAATGTTCAAACTAGGACAGGAGGATGTGAATTCAGGTGTGTGTGGCCCAGACACTTCCCAAATTGATAAACTATGATTTACGAAGCCTGGGATGATTGTCCAAACTGGGCCTTGGGGTGCTGTTTGCTGTGTTTTCACATGTTAATCCTTATCCTTGCTGATCTTGGGTGTTTTAGACTCTATGGCTTTAGCTAGACCTAAGGATTATCCCAGGCAAATGGCGGGGTCGTTCCTGCCTGCTCCTGGGATCCCCTGTGTGTCATTTGGATGCACAGGGATGATCCCGGGACAATCCCGGGATATAGGCCTGGTCTAGCCATGGCCTAAATCTGCTCTTCTTCCAAGTAGGTTAATGAGTTGCTTTTCAGGTGTGCCCCTCTCCTCTTTCAAGAGAGCTGGTTTTAGTTGCTGAGAATTGTTGCATTAGCATTTGCTACTACAGGGATATAAAAATCCGCTTATCTGGAAATAAGTTTATTCCCTTTAAGGATTGGTTAATTTAAATTCCTGGGCTTCCCCCCCCCCCCTTTTACAGTTCTTAACAATGCTAAGGAATATGTTTTAAAGAGCAGTGACAGATGCAACGAATATGCTGCGTAGATTACAATTACTATTTTCTCCTAGCAAGGGCTTGGCGGTGCGCGGGGACCACTAAACAGGAAGGGCATTTAAGACGCTGCAGTCATTTTAGGGAATAAATTAGAGTGCTTGAGTAGGGAAAGCCTCATTCTCGTGGCCTTGTGTGTGACTACAAGGGATGATCGTAAGAACCTTAAAGCTTCCCTGTCAGGTTCCCTGCAAGAAAGGCCCAGATAATTTAGACTTTATACTGTTAGTTTTATACTGTTAGTTTTATACTTATACAGACTTTATACTGTTAGTTTTACCCTACCCTGTGCCTGCTTACCCTACCCTGTGCCTGTTTGCATTCTCTTCCCCTCCTTATTGTTTTACTATGATTTTATTAGATTGTAAGCCTATGCGGCAGGGTCTTGCTATTTACTGTTTTACTCTGTACAGCACCATGTACATTGATGGTGCTATATAAATAAATAAATAATAATAATAATAATAATAATAATAATAATAATAATAATAGCCCAGGTATGGGCAACTTATAGAATCATAGAATCATAGAACAGCAGAGTTGGAAGGGGCCTACACGGCCATCGAGTCCAACCCCCTGCTCAATGCAGGAATCCACCCTAAAGCATCCCTGACAGATGGTTGTCCAGCTGCCTCTTGACTGACTCTAGTGTGGGAGAGCCCACAACCTCCCTAGGTAACTGATTCCATTGTCGTACTACTCAGGAAGTTTTTCCTGATGTCCAGCTGGAAACTGGCTTCCTTTAACTTGAGCCTGTTATTCCGTGTCCTGAACTCTGGGAGGATCGAGAAGAGATCCTGGCCCTCCTCTGTGTGACAACCTTTCCAGTATTTGAAGAGTGCTATCATGTCTCCCCTCAATCGTCTCTTCTCCAGGCTAAACATGCCAAGTCCTTCCAGTCTCTCTTCATAGGGTTTTGTTTCCAGACCCCTGATCATCCTGGTTGCCCTCCTCTGAACACGCTCCAGCTTGTCTGCGTCCTTCTTGAATTGTGGAGCCCAGAACTGGACGCAATGCTCTAGATGAGGCCTAACCAGGGCCGAATAGAGAGGAACCAGTACCTCACGTGATTTGGAAGCCATACTTCTATTAATGCAGCCCAAAATAGCATTGGCCTTTCTTGCAGCCACATCGCACTGTTGGCTCATATTCATCTTGCGATCTACAACTTGTGTCATTCCAGATGTTGCTGTAGCCAGCATACTTCATAGTCCACCCTCCAAAGTGTAAAAGGGGATGACTGTTGCCCATTACTTAAGAGAACATCTATGACCTCTTTAATTTGCTCCATTAATTTAATTTACACCAGTATTAATAATAGGCAGGATCACCTTCTCCCGTACAATCCGCCCCACACACTCAGGTCCTCTGGGAAGAATTTACTCCAGCCAACATAAACAAGGGTGACATCTATTACCCAGAGGACCTTTTCTTCTGCCGCTCCCAGATTATGGAATGACCTGCCGGGAGAGATTCGTCAACTTAACAGTCTTCCGGATTTTAAGAAAGCCATAAAGACTGATCTCTTCCGGCAGGCCTACCCAGTTGAATTTTAAGATGCCTTTTAATAATGTGCTGCTTTTAATAATGTATTAGTTTTAAATGTTTTAATTAGTTATATGTGTTTTATGGTGTTTGCATTTGTGTTGTACCCCACTCCAATCCAGAGGGAGAGGCAGGTAACAAATAAATATATTATTATTATTATTATTATTTCTCATTATTTTGATTGCATTATTGAGTTTATTAGAGTCAAAACATTTTTGAAGAGTGGTATGATGGGGAAGAAGAAGGATGGGGGGTGGGTTTGCGGTTTGGGATAGCATGAGACAAGATGGAGTTCAGTGATGGAGCACATGTTTTGCATGCAGAAGAGCTGTCCAAACATCTTGGGAAAGACCTTAAAATCATGGAATCATAGAACAGTAGAGTTGGAAGGGTCCTATAAGGTCCCAACCCCCCGCTCAATGCAGGAATCCACCCTAAAGCATCCCTGACAGATGATTGTCCAACTGCCTCTTGAGTGGGAGAGCCCACAACCTCCCTATGTAACTGGTTCCATTGTCGCACTGCTCTAACAGTCAGGAAGTTTTTCCTGATGTCCAGCTGGAAACCGGCTTCCTGTAAATTGAGCCCGTTATTCCGTGTCCTGCACTCTGGGAGGATCGAGAAGAGAGCCTGGCCCTCCTCTGTGTGACAACCTTTTAAGTATTTGAAGAGTGCTATCATGTCTCCCCTCAATCTTCTCTTCTCCAGGCTAAGAAATTCTCATACTTTCTAGTTTCCTTCTGCTCTGCTCCAATCCACTGACTCCCAAACTTCGTGACTTCATAGAATCATAGAACAGCAGAGTTGGAAGGGGCCTACAAGGCCATCGAGGCCAACCCCCTGCTCAATGCAGGAATCCACCCTAAAGCATCCCTGACAGATGGTTGTCCAACTGCCTCTTGAAGGCCTCTAGGGTGGGAGAGCCCACCACTTCCCTGGGTAATGGGTTCCATTGTCATACTGTCATCCAGGCTGATGGCCATCACAGCATCTTGGGTAGACATGCTTGGAACATTTCTGAACTTTTCTGGCAGTAACGAGGGATCGAAACGGGCTTCTGCATCTTCCCAACTCCCACGACCATATAAAAGTGCTCGTCAGATTCTTCTGCTGAATATATTGCGCCTCTCGGCGCTGCGTTCTGCATTAATTCACGCTGACCCCCACACGGCTTTCTGGGGGTTGCCTCCCTTCAGCCTGATATATGAGGCTCCTCGCATGACAGCTTGGACAGCTCCTTCCTCTCTGTGCTATTACAGTGTTTTGGTAATATGGTTCATTCTGTTGAGCACTTTCAGCCATGCTGTTATAAGCTGCTTTTCATTATCTTCACTTTGCTGCTGGATTTCCAGTCTGTCTGTCTCTTTTTCTAAAAAGCAAACCCCATTGAGGCTGCTGAAAGCAAGGCAGGCTCACCAGCCAGGAGGAAATCGGGAGAATTTTTTTCCATTAGCTGGAAAGAGATCATCAGCTGCTTGCTAACCGCCCATTTTAGGAAGATTATTGATAGCCAGGCTGTCTCTTCTCAGAAATGTGCGAAGCAGCAATCCGGTTCTGAAAGAAACAGGGTATAAGTCCAATTTTCTTTTGCTACAGGAAACTGTGACTTTTGGAGACAGATTGTGCAGTGTTTTTTACCCCTTTTTTGGGGAAAAAATGGAAATTTGGGGGGTAATGGAAACCCCCCCGCAGTATTAGCGCTTTTTACAAATTGACAGGCACTTTGTGACTTTAGGAACATAAAATGTAATTATGTACAAGTTGGTTTGGCATAACATTACCACATTTGGTATATTAAAAGTACAGCGTATTCAAACAATTACTACAAATTGAATTTACTTTTTCAAACTGTATACCTCCAAAACCTCAATGGCAGGGTCTTCCTTGTAGCGGCACCCACCCTCTGGAAAACCCTCCCTCATGCGGTTCGGGAGGCGGAAAATGTAATAACTTTGAGAAACGCCTTCTCAAAACATATTGTTTTAAACAAGCTTTCCCTGGACTGTAATTTATTCTGTTTTTTATGTGATTTTAAAGTTTTAATCTGGATTTTATGGTTTTAGTTGTAAACTGCCCAGAGAGTTTAGGCTGTTGGGCAGTATAAATATGTAATAAATAAATCTATCTATACATAAAATGCTTAGGTATGTTTCTGTACAGGCTTCAGCTGGTACAGGTTGCTAAGCAACAATAACAATGTGTAATGTTAGCTGATACAGGTTGCTAAGAAACAATAATAACATGTAACGTCAGCTGATACAGGTTGCTGAGCCCCTTGCCCAACTCCTCCAGGCTTTCCAAGGTAATCGTACCCCCCTTTCTGCCTCTTCACTCCCCCCCACGAAGGGGGCAGCACCACGGTCCGGAGCATGAGCGAGGCACGGCCGGGGCCCTTGGTGGCCAAGTAGGAGGCCGCTCGCCTGCTGCGAGCCCCGGCCTAATCTCATGCGAGCTGGGCAGGTGGCCCAAGGCTGACAGGAACCCCGAGAAGTGGGGGACACCTGCTCCCCCTCCCCCGGACCTCCCTGCCCCCCCCGGTCTGCCAGACGGCGCTGTATCGGCGGCCTCCAAACAGCCTGCGCCCCCGCGATGATATTTAATTAATAAAGTTTAAGATATCCTACAACGGCGTATGTTACGCCGGGTACAGCTGGTAATAAATAAAACATGAAGGCCTTTGATGTGACTCCATTCCAGTGAAGGTAAGCAGGTCTGGACCTCTGTAGTACCTGGCTGGAAGGTTATTGCTCTAGGCACCTTGGAAGAAGAGCCAGGACACCAGTGTAATGCACACTTAATTTTTATTTTTTTGTCTGCCTTGTTTGGAGGTTTCACGAGCTATTGTATCAAAACCAAACAACCCCGATCAGAAATAGAACTTGTAGTGTTGAGATTAAAAGGAGAATCTGAGCAGATTATGGAACCCGACTGGTGCTTCTCCACAGTGTCATTTTAATTGCATCTACCAGTGATGGCTGGTGACTGCAAGATTTGGTACATTTGTAGAGGGGAGGCAGCCCTGCTATTGTGGAACAAGCAAATACCACACACACAAAAGGCTTCTCTGCATCTTGTACTGTCCCAATTAGTCCCAGAGTTGGGCAGGATTTATTTACTCCAGCGAGCGCAAAAGCTTAGTGAATATTTTTTGCTTTGGCCCTGGGACTAAATGGTGTTAGTTGATTGGAGATCTTCATAAAGGCTAGGAAAAACACAAAGCTAAGCTCTTGTAAGGCCTTCATAGTGGTGCGATGTCCCCTGCCTCTATGCCGGGTATGTGATTAGTTGTTAGTGTATTTGTAAAGCTAGTTCAGATTTTCTTTTCTGTTTTGGGGGGCGGGGGGTGGGGGCTATTCAGACAACAAACTAGGCCATGTTTAGGCTGCTAACCTTCTTGCAGCAAATGGTTAGTGAGCATGTTTAAACCGTGGTTATGCAGCCATCATGGTTAGAAATAGTTCACATGACACGCTAAGCCAGGGTTTGCACGACATGCTAAACCATAACGTTTAGCGCAAAATGCTTTATCACAGTGGGTTATCATGTTGTCTGAACAGCGTCAATGTGGCATACTTATATGTGGGGTTATGCAAGGCCTTATCTACACCAAGCAGGATATTATTATTATTATTATTTATTTATTTATTTATTTATTTATTTATTTATTTATTTATATAGCACCATCAATGTACATGGTGCTGTACAGAGTAAAACAGTAAATAGCAAGACCCTGCCGCATAGGCTTACAATCTAATAAAATCATAGTAAAGCAATAAGGAGGGGAAGAGAATGGAAACAGGCACAGGGTAGGGTAAGCAGGCACAGGGTAGGGTAAAATTATGAAAGCGGTATAGAAAAGGCAGGAGCCACACGACTGCTTTCTAGCGGTATTGAAGTGCACTGACAACTGTTGGGGCCCATTGACACATACCATAGTCTGCTTTCATACCGCTATATCCTGCTTGGTGTGGCTCCTGCCTTTTATATACCACTTTCATAGTGCTATATCCTGCTTGGTGTAGATTAGGCCCAAGTCTTGGTGGATGTGAGATTACAGCTACCTGAACCATAACATATCACTCTTAGGCTTTAGCTAGACTAAGGTTTATCCCGGGATCATCCCTGCCTGCTCCCGGGATATCCTGTGTGTCATTTACAGGGATGACCCCGGGACGATCCCGGGATAAACCTTCGGTCTAGCTAAGGCCTTAAACACATTACTCTTAACCAAACCACTGCTTAACCAAACGACATCACTCAAGCTTTCAGCATCTCTGCTGGCTTCCTGACTTTTAAGAATCTTTAAAAGGGTCTGAAAGCATAGGCAGATGTATCATTCAGTTACTCCCATATTATTATTATTATTATTATTATTATTTATTTATATAGCACCATCAATGTACATGGTGCTGTACAGATAACACAGTACGAAGCCTCTGAAATATTGTGCCCTGGTTCCACTGTCTGTCTACCAGCTGTTTGTGCATGATTTCCGGTAGGGTTTTTAGGTTGCTAAGGGAAAGCCCCGGGGGAGCAGACTTGTCATTTCACTTATTATTTTCCTGGAGGCAGACCCTCTAAGCTGCTGCTCAAGAGAATGCGCGTGCGCTCGTCTTCCGCTAACCTGCTGGAGAAACCACCCCACCTCCCGGGTTCCAAAAACATACTTATTAAGGTCAGTTCTTGGGCTTGCAGGTCATTGATAGAGTCGTAGAGTTGGAAGGGGCCTACAAGGCCATCAAGTCCAACCCCCTGCTCAATGCAGGAATCTACCTGAAAGCATACCTGACAGATGGCATAAGTGATCTGTGCCTTCACCTTGATCAGTTTTGTATCTTGTTAACTCCTGGGGGTGGGGTCTTCGTAAAGATATTGGGGGGGACTAACGAGGAGGGTGAAGGCATACAAATAGCAGTTACCAAGCTGAACAGGGACATGGCGGTAGTGCTTATCTCCTGTAAGCATCTTGGAAGCACCCAGCACAGTAGGAGAGATAAAGATATTAACTCTTTTATGCATCTACAGTTTTGAGAACCCACAAGCTTTTGTATTCCACAGAACTTTTCCAGGCTTTATTAAACTCAAGTATATTGGTTTCAAATGCTGAACTCTGAAATCCGATACTCACTGTAAGCTCCGAATGCAATGCTTACCTCTGAGTAGACCTGTATAGAATCACAGAATAATGGAGTTGGAAGGGGCCTATAAGGCCATTGAGTCCAACCCCCTGCTCAATGCACTGTAAAATGCTTTTCACATTGCAGCCTTATTCACCAGAATTTTACATGAATAGAAAAATACCTTGAGAGTTATTGCGCTAGGTGGTTGTAGCTCGCTGTTATTTATACAATATTTGGCCTTTACAATGTAAGCACAATATAATGTGGAACACTTAGAGTAATAGCGACGTGAAATACAAAATTTTGTCGAGGGCTATATTGACAAAGAACACCGCTTACTCCTGGAGAGCTGTAGATTGTTGAATGTGAAATGCTTTGTCAATAGGTCAGTCTTCAGAATGCAACGCTATAGTTGCTTACAAGCGACTGTGCTTGATATACTTGAGATGTTGCAACTCCTTCATTCCGCTTCTTGTAATGTTCTGTACCCAAAGCGTGAAACTTTATGTGCAACTTGAAATCTTAATCCGTAGGTTAAATTAACACGTCTCCTCCGACACAAATTTAGCACCCCGGTATTGAAATTCTGTAGACATTCCTTAAAAAAACATAGACCTGGCGAAACAACATGTTTCCCCTGAATTTTCAGCTTAGTAGATTGTGTGTGTGAGTTGAAAGCTAGCTTTCAGTGCTTTAAAGGTTTGAATCAAATAAAGGCATGCTCTGTTTGCGTTCCCAAAGCTTACGCTTTCCTATACCCAGAAGAAAAAGAAATATGCTTTTATCTGTGTTGCATTTCTTCATCTCTGGGGCCAGCAAGAACACTATGATCTGGATCAAGCAGCTGGAGACAACAGACATCTAATTCTGCTAGGACCTTTTGTGCCCTCACAGCTTGCTTTTAAAATAAATGTTAGAGATCATGCTTTTATTAAAATATGGAACTAAGTTGCTGGGGTGTGTGTGTGGAATCCACCCCACCCTGTGGAAGATCTGGGTAAAAGGAGAGGTGCAAGGGCCCCTAGAACCTTGAAGAGCTGCCATTACATTGCACAATAACTTGGGCCATGGCTAGACCTACCTGGTCTAGCGTGACGGAGGGAGGGAGGATCTCGCGATATTGTTACCGCAAGATCTCCCCCTCTTCCTACACGCGGCGCGCGATGTCGCAGGAGGAAGAGGACATCATGCCCGCCATTTTGTTTTTTAAAGGAGAAGAAGCGCACGAGCGATCATGCACAAACTGAAAGGTGTTTTTTTTTAAAAAAAATCCCTTCTCACCCCACCCCACCCCCAATGCTAGACGAACAGTGGAATAACTTCCATTGTCCCATCTTCTGGGATTTCTCCCTGTTTTTCTGACTATGGTGCTGATCCAAGATGGAAAGATCAAATGTGAACCCCAGACCTGGTTTTACTGTATCTCAAGCCTTAAGGTCCTTCATTGCCTCTTTATGGGGTTCTTGCCTTTGTTTATAATAATTCTCCTAGTAAATGTCTGCTGACAGTTTTTTTGGACCACTGTAACCCATCTCCTTCTGTTTTTAGCCATATATACTTTTCTCCCCTCAGCAGAAGAAAACCAGATGGAGTCATTAATTGCTTTTGAATATGAATGTGTGGACTGGCAAGGAGAGGGGAATCTGCATTCGTGCTTAAACGGGGAAGTAACTAATTTTACTCAGCCACTGAGAATTTACTGACTTGGCAACTATGGTTTTTTTGTTGTTGTTGAGGTGATGGATACAGCATACCTTTAGGGTGGAGTGGCCTGTTTCTTGGCTTTAGCTGGAGGGTCTTCTGATCAGGCGTGAAGGCTATAAACAAGTCTATTAGCTGCATGCACTGTATATAAGTCAGGGCTGTGGAGTCGGAAGCAATTCTTGGGTTACTGGAGTCGGAGTTGGTAAAAAATGTACCAACTTCGACTCCTAATAAATTTAAATTGTATATAGAATTGCGATATGTCCCCGAAAACCAAGATTGTCCTGGATTCCATCCCATTCCAAAATATTCTGGCTGGTTGGAGAAATTCCAACCAGCCAGCTGGCCAGAGAAATTCAGACCCCCCTTCAGAGGATCGGGAGCAGCAGAGAAAAAGACGGATCAATGTGCCGCCTTTTCCAGAGTGCCACTCGCTGCTCCTTCACAGGCAGGCTCAGACGAGTCACCATGACTCAGGTGCTCCAAGCATGTGAGTTCCGAGCACAAGAAGGAGTTGGGTCATCTTGGCTGGTTGCGGTAAGCGCTGGGCCCCGCTGGGTTGTTTGTGGGGGAAGAAAGAGTTTTTTGGGGTGTATGAGGGAGGGAGTTGGGGGAGGAAGGAAAGGAAGCAAAAAAACAAACTTTCACTTTTAACCTAATAAAATATAGTTGTTACGAAGTAGCTCTCCTGTGAGTGAGCAGTACAGACTCCATTTTGAGGCAGCCCACAGTCAAGGTGTCTTCACCCCTCCATCTCCAACAGAGATGAGGCGGGAAAAACACAGGAATGGGGCTGAGAGCAATCACAAGGCTAGGTCAAGCAATTAATTTAGATAAGAATCACCTTACTTAGCCACAGACGCTCTATGACCAATGTCTAAAGATTCCTTACAGGTGTGTGTGTGTGTGTGTGTGTGTGTGAGTGAGTGAGTCTCATTAGAACGTGTGCAAGTTGTACACAGGTCTAATGAGAGCATTTCACGTAACACAGTAAAGGAGATTTTTATTTGGATTTTAGAAAATATAACCTTATTGTTTTCATTTTTGGGCTTCTTTAATAAATAAATAAATACATAAATAAATAAATAAAAAACCAGAATGTCTTAGCTATAGCCTTTAGACCCAGGCTTTAACAGGTTAGGATTCTAAAAAGTTGCGTGCTTGCAGTCGATGTAGGAAATATATAGAAAATTTATTTCCTATATCGATATATAATTAAAGGAGTCGGAGTCGGAGGTGCCATGAATAAAGGAGTCGGAGTCGGAAGTTTTATGTGCCGACTCCACAGCCCTGATATAAGTAGTAGCACCGGGTAGCTTTGGGCAGTTCTCTGTTGACCTAGGGCTCATCTACACCAAGCAGGATATGAAAGCGGAATAGAAAAGGCAGGAGCCACACTACTGCTTTATAGCGGTATTGAAGTGCACTAACAACTGTTGGGGCCCATTGACACTGACCATATACCTTTCATACTGCTTTCATAGTGTTATATCCTGCTTGGTGCAGATGTGTCATGAGCCCCAACAGCTGTCAGTGCACTTCAGTACCACTATAAAGCAGTAGTGTAGATCCTACAGTGCACTTCAATACTGCTATAAATTAGTTCTGTGGCTCCTGCCTTTTATATACCACTTTCATACCGCTTTTGTGTAGATGAGCTGCTAGAGAGATTCACACAGACATAATACATCCCATTTTAGTTTCTTAGTATTTCTTTGCACTGAGGCCATTTCTACACTTGCCTTTCCCCCTGGGATTGTCCTGGGATCATCCCTGTGCATCCAAATGACACACAGGGGATCCCAGGAGCGATACCTCCATTTCCCTGGGATAATCCTTAGGTATAGAAAGGGCCTGAACCTCTTAGTACTATTCTTCCCCTCTTTCTGTAGAAGCTCTGTGAATGATGACAATGGCTTGCTGCGTTAAGCTTCTTTGCTGGGTTTTATAGCTCACGTGTTTGTGTCTCATGGTTCAATCCAGGGTATCTCCAAGGCTCTCTTGTTAGGGGTTTTGGGAGGGACTCCGTTCTGGAACTGTTGAGAAAGCCACTTCCAATCAAGGAAGCAATATGGTTCCAAATTGGTGGCTGTTACAAATGACTGCCAACTAGAATGGCTTTAAAAGGGGATTGGACAAATTTGTGGAGGGTAAGGCTATCGATGACTACTAGTAATTAAGGCTGTGCACGGACCCCCCTGAACCACTTCATGGCCCGATCCGCAACTTTCGGATCGGCCTGATCCACTTTGGGTCAATCCGACCCTCCCCAAGATCCGGAAGGGCGGATTGACATTTTGCCCCCTTTCCCTACTTACTTGCGTCCGTGGCAGATAGCGGAGGCAGGTGGGGGGGGGCAAAATGGGGGCCGAATAAGCCCCCTCCTCCCTTACCTGCATTCGGAGCTCCAGATGGAGGCGAACTGCTTCGCCTTGATCCGCAGCTCCCCCAACCCGATCCGGATCCGCCTTTGGCGGAGGCGGATCGGGTCGCTTCGCTCCAGATTCGCGATCCGAATCGGAGCGGAGCACAGCCCTATTAGTCATGATGGATATGTATTTTGCCTCTTTTTACTAGCTGCTGGGGAATATGAGGGGTGTGATACTATTGTATTCATGTCCTGCTTATGGGCCTCCCATGGGCACTTGGTTGGCTACTGTGGGGACAGAATGCTGGGTCAGATGGATCTTTTTTGAACCACCTTGGTTCTCCTTCCATCATGACGCAGCTTCACATAATGATGTGGCAACATTTCTGCAAATTGCCAACTTTCTGCAAATTGTCTCAGAATAATCAAATGGATGCCTGTGCTTATTCAAACCAATTCAAATCAAATCTGCAGGCCAATCTGTTCTAAAACCTTCCAGCCCCTTTCTCCTCCCACCGCACGCAAGCCTCCTTCCCCATTTCATCCAATTCACATCAAATCCGTCGGATAATGAAATACGTTCCGTAGTAAGTCCTCAAACCCACCCACCCCAATACCACCTACAAGCCTCTTTCGGTGCTCCGTCTTGGAGGAACATTGCTGGAATTATTGCTTGACTCATATTTGAGGTGAGCCTTGCAAGTTGCTGAAGTTCATTCCCCAGGAAAAGGAATATAAAATACTTGCTCCTACGTCGTAACCATTTTGCAAGAAATACCTTTAAAGTGTGATTATTATTTTTAATGCAATTAAGTGGCTGGCTTTCCCCATCCCACCGTCTGGAAATCTTAAATCTGCAGCTTGCTATTTGATACTACCGATGTGGACGTTTCACTCAGCCTTCTTTAAGCTTAGGGAGAAATTGATGACGAAAAATGATCTTTGACATGTTTCCCTGTATTGCAGCGAGCTGCTGAAGACCTGTGTGACTGAATGCTCCACCTCCTAGTCAAATCGTTCTCAACACAATCCTGCATAACCGTGCCAAGGGTTTTTATTTGCTTTTGCTTTTTCTTTTTCCCCAAACGTTCCCTTTTTAAGAAGCACTTGGAAAAATGCCCGATGCCAGAAATGCCCTCTGGGGATTTTGTTGTAATCTCTGAAGTGGGTTTTGCCACACGCAGAACTGGCTGCCGTGCAACCTCGTGCGCGCGAGGGCACGGCTGACACCTGTTTTTTTGGCAGGGTTCCCCGTGCTAGCTTTATGGTGTGCCGAAGAGCCATTCAGAACAATTTTTTGGGATGTCTCGCCCCATAAACCCTTTCTTCGGTGGGAATGACTGAAAAATTGTTTTCGAATTACCTGGCATGCGCTTCCTAAATTGCTTCAGTTGCCCTCCCCAGCCTCCCCTGGGATGTCTAGGGTTGATCGATTGCTCAACATAGCAAGACCTTTTCAAGTTGGATGGGTGGGGTGGGGCAGCTCTCAGACCTCTACTAATTGGGAATGTCTAACGAGAGGCGAGGAAATGGTGTTCAGAATATCAACTTAAAAGCCTGGCAGTTGTAGAAAAGACGGAGCTTATTATTTAACACGGAGTTGCCGGTTCCTCTCTTTCTCTCTGGCCCGTTCTACACCTACGGGTGTAGCAGGGACGATCCTGGACTTACCTTCTTCCGGGATCGTCGCCCTTAGTCTAATGCAGTGGTTCTCAACCTTCCTAATGCCGCGACCCTTTAATACAGTTCCTCATGTTGTGGTGACCCCCAACCATAACATTATTTTCGTTCTTCTCTACACGATCCATTGTCGTGGGATGGTTTGCTAATGAAAATAATGCATAACAATAGCTTTAATAATACAAAAGATGATACATGATGGTTTTAATTTTTGTGAACCGCCCAGAGAGCTTTGGCTATTGGGCGGTATAAAAATGTAATAAATAAATAAATAAATTGCATAGTTCAGTCAATACAGTTTCCTAAACCATTGGAAATATGTGTTTTCCGATGGTCTTAGGCGACCCCTGTGAAAGGGTCATTCGACCCCCCCAAAGGGGTCCCGACCCACAGGTTGAGAACCGCTGGTCTAATGGCTGAGGAATGTGGAATGGCTTCCCGGGAGAGATGCGTCAACTTAACAGTCTTCTGGAATTTAAGAAAGCCATAAAGACTGATCTCTTCCGGCAGGCCTACCCAGTTGCATTTTAAGATGCCTTTTTAATAATGTGCTGCTTTAATAATGTATTAGTTTTAAATGTTTCGATTAGTTATATGTATTTTATGTTGTTTGCGTTTGTGTTGTGCCCCGCCCCGATCCAGAGGGAGAGGCGGGTAACAAACAATTATTATTATTATTATTATTATTATTATTATTATTATTATTAGGGCTGTGCAATGTCATGGGCATTGAGCCCATCGCTGCCACCTTTTTTGTTTTATTTATTTATTTATTTATTTATTTATTACATTTATATACCGCCCCATAGCCAAAGCTCTCTGGATGGTTTACAAAAGTTTCACTGGCACTTGCACTCCAGTGAAAATTAAAAGGTAAGGGAAAAAAAATAGCCCCAGCCACGGTCCCCACCCCCGAGGGCCCTGGACTCCCCCTTATCCTGGCTCCTTCCATCTGATGACCCTTGCTACTCACAGGGAAGAGAGAAGAAGCCAGGACGGGCGTCCACACCACCCACGGTCCTCGGGATTGTCCCAGGACCACATGTAAAAACGGGATAACTGAGTTATCCCGGAGAAATGGAGGGATCATCCCTCCCTGATCCCGGCATCCCCTGTGTGTCATTTGGACACACAGGGATGATCCCTCTAAAAATCGGTGTAGAAAGGGCCTTTCTCTAATCTAAAGGAATCTAGGGAGAGATGCGAAGACGTGTGTATTTATTTATTTATTTATTACATTTATATACCACCCCACAGCCAAAGCTCTCTGGGCGGTTTACAACAGTTAAAAATAGTAAACATTAAAAAGTACACAAAATTTAAAACCAAAACCATAAAAACAACAGTATAAAAACAACAGTATCCATTTACAAAACAAGTCTGGGGTCCATTAAAAACAAACTTAACGTTGTTAAATGCTGTTAAAATAATGTTAAAATGCCTGGGAGAAGAGAAAAGTCTTGACCTGGCGCCGAAAAGATAACAATGTTGGTGCCAGGCGAGCCTTGTCGGGGAGATCATTCCACAATCGGGGGGCTACCGCTGAAAAGGAACTCTCCCTTGTTGCCATCCTCCGAGGTTCCATCGGAGTAGGCACTCGGAGGAGGACCTTAGATGATGAGCGCAGTGTACGGGTAGGTTCATGTCGGGAGAGGCAGGACCCGTCAGGTATTGTGGTCCCAAGCCATGTAGGGCTTTATAGGTTAAAACCAGCACCTTGAATTGGGCTCGGAAACGTATAGGCAGCCAATGCAAGCGGGCCAGAATCGGTGTTATATGCTCAAACCTCCCTGTTCCAGCTATCAATGCAGCTATACCTTCATGCCAGCTTTCATGAGAAAAAAGGAAAGTGGATCGATCCAAAAATAGCCCTCTTTTCTCAGGTAGGGAAATCCTTGCGCTATCCCATATGGGGAGGTGATTTGATAGGAAAAGCCATTTGTTTTACAGAAATCTCTTTGGGCAACTTCTCCTGGAATGTGACCCCTGACGATTGTCCCATATATCAAGGTTTTTAATAGGAAAAGTTGCCGTTTTCTGGTGGTGACAGGTAAAGAAGGTTTAAATTAAATTCGAGGCAGCTTAGTGGTACGATATGATCTATTCTGATATCTGAGGAGCGTGTGTGTGTGTGTGTGTGAGTGTGCTGTGCTTTATTTTGGTGCTCTACCCTGGAGATTTTGAGAAAGCCGTTCCTATTCAGGAAGAGTACCTGCCTGGATAATTTGATGTGGCACCGTGCTTCTATCTTGGCAGACGCTGTTGTAGATGTAAATCTTATCTAGTGTATTGATGAACTTCACTATTGGTTGTATAAAGCATCCAGTCTTCCTGATAGACTTGGCTGGGAGTAATTTCTGTCCTGCCTCCCATTCTAAAAGCCAGGCAGCAACCATAATATGTTGCCTTGTTGCTAACTGGGGTTATCTGGAGCAGATATGTAAGTGTAGAATTAATAAGTGTGTGTGTGTGTGTGTGTGTGTGTGTGTGTGTGTGTGTGTGTAAGCACATCTTTTACATACCTGGGTACATGTATCTAAGAAATTTGATTAAGTAGGGTGACCCTATGGAAAGGAGGACCGGACTCCTGAATCTTTAAAGGATGTATTGAAAAGGGAATTTCAGCAGGTGTCCTTTGTATGCATGCAGCACCTGGTGAAATTCCCTCTTCATCACAACAGCTAAAGCTGCAGGAGCCTTGCTGTCTTGACCAGACCACCTCATCCTCCATTGGCACCAAGTTGCCACCCACCCTCACTTTCCTGCTCACCAGTGTCCCCATAGATAGAAGGGATTGCAGTGCAATTGTCCCTGGTAACAGACATACCAGTTCTTTCTCTGCCATTGGCTTCAGCCTTGCTTTTGAACCAACCGCTGGCCATGGACTTTAGCATGGCCCTAAAACTTTGATAGAAAGGGCCTTTGTCCGGGTGGTCAGCTCTCTAATCCTCCGTAATATCTCCCTCCTCCAGTAAGTTTCTTGCTTTTTGTTCACCCATATGTACGAGTCACGGGTACCACGAAGAAGGACATGTTGCTTACCTGTAGCTGTGGTTCTCCGAGTGCTCACTCAATCCCACCGTCCTTCTTACTTCGATGCCTTGTTGTTAATTCATTCTTCCACTCTGGCGGACCAGAACTGAGTGGCAGGCAGGAGTCACACCTGGAGCATGGGAACAGGGAATGGATGGAGCTCCTGCCTAAAACCCTGCTGAGCTCCAGAACGTTATGAATGATTGTTCTGCACAGGTGTATAGACCATGGGCATGGCTAGACGGGGTGATATCCCAGGGATCGCCCTGGGATCATCCCTGTGCATCCGCATGATGCAAAGGGGATCCCGGGGCAGGAAGGGATGATCCCTCCCTTTCCCCAGGATATATCGCCCTATCCTTCTATCCCAACTTTTCCCATAGTCCTGGGATGATCCCGAGACCATGGGACGTGAAAACGCATCCCATTTTCATCCCGGCTCATCGCGAGTAACCGCGAGGAGCCAAGACCCATGTTAATCGGAGGTGAAGTGGGGGGAATGGGATTTTTTTTTAAAAAGCCTTACTTTTTCGGTGGAGCGCTCCTGCACTCTTTTCAAAAACAAAATGGCGGGCACGACGTCCTCTTCCTCCCAGGATGTCTTCTTCCTCCCAGGACATCTTCTTCCTCCCAGGACGTTGCTCGCCGCGTCTAGACACCCTGTGACGATCCCAGAAGCATGTAAGTTCAGGATCGTCCCACCTCCTTCCCTCTACACTGTATGGTGTAGACATGCCCCATATTTATTTATTTGTTAAATTTATATACCGCCCCCATAGCCGAAGCTCTGTGGGACATGTACAAAAGTTTAAAACAGTAAACATTAAAACAAATACACAAAGTTTAAAAACATAAAAAATATAAAAACAACAGAATCCTTATAAAAGCAGCCATTCTGGGGTCCATTAAAAATAAACAAACTCAGCATATGTTGTTAAATGCTGTTAAATGCCTGGGAGAAGAGAAAAGTCTTGACCTGGCGCTGAAAAGATAACAATGTCGGCGCCAGGCGAGCCTCATTGGGGAGATCATTCCATAATTGGGGGGCCACCACTGAAAAGGCCCTCTCTCTTGTTGACATCCTCTGAACTTCCCTCGGAGTAGGCACTCGGAGGAGGACCTTAGATGTTGAGCATAGTGTACAGGTAGTTTCATGTCGGGAGAGGCGTTCCGTCAGGTATTGTGGTCCCAAGCCATGTAGGGCTTTATAGGTTAAAATCAGCACCTTGAATTGGGCTCGGAAACGTATAGGCAGCCAATGCAAGTGGGCCAGAATCGGTGTTATATGTTCAAACCTTCTGGTTCCAAACGTATGGGTTCAGAGATGACCACTAGAAGAACCACAGTTACAGTTAAGCAACCTGTCCTATCCCTACTGCTTGCTGTGTTAAAGCAACAACGAATAATAACAAGGAGAGTTTTCTCAGACCCTTGGTGATCTCAGCTCTCTGCTGTAGGCTTCTTTTCTGAGTAAACACCATCCTTGCTCCGTCTTCTTTTTTTCCCTCTCCAGCGTCTTCGGTTTTCTGGTGGGTTGACACATTTCCCCCCTTAACCAAACCCTGTTTGCTGACGTGTGGCTTTTCCGTACTGCTGTGGTCGTATTTCACGGATTTCAAACTCGTTTGACTGAGCTGATGGTTCTGAGTTTTTTCTTTTCCTTTTCACTTTGCTACATGCCTAGAGGCCTTTGGCTGTTTGTGCTGTATAATTAAAAACAATCCATTACTGCTTCTGAAGGGTGGTAGCAATGGAGCTGTGTGTCCAATATTGTGTCCCCCCCTTGATTGCAGCAGACAAGCCGCTCCTGTGATTTGATTAAAATAAATACCCCCCCTCCGTCGCCCCCAGCCCCATCCATGTTCCTTTCCTTGTAGTTGCAATTTTTGTGTCTAGGCGTTGTGTTCTCTAGCAAGGAAAGGAGGGATTTCTATGCCATGACTTTTAGTTCATGGCATACAGGGCACACAGAATTGGTATAAAAATATATTTTAATCTGCCTTTAAAAGCTCAGGGTAAGTGGTAACCACATTTTAAAACAATTTATAAACATACCCTATTTCTTCGATTCTAAGACACACTTTTCTTCCCATATAAACATCTCTAAAAATGGGGTGCATCTTAGAATCGCGGGTGTGTCTTAGGTTTTTTTTCCCTGTTGGTGGTGTAAAGGAAGAGCGCCCAGCAACCTGCTGGCTCTTGACTGGATTTAGCACGGATCCCCAGGCTCAGACACTCATAGCTCACACAAGATGAGGTTTAAGACCATTTATTAGGAGAAGGGTAGGAATACATGGGATTAGCAGAATAAAACCATAAAAGCATGCATAAATGTATAAGAACCCAGAACAAACAAGCTAAAAACTAAAACTACAAAGTCATACGTCACCCAGACCGCACTCAGCCGACACCCCCTGTTCTATTCACAGGGAAGTCTTTATACTATTCTTTTTGCTCCTTCCCCCCTCCCTTCAGCTTTGATGTGTGGAATTTCTTCACACCTCCGCCCGGGATGGTTAATCACTCAAGGACACAAGACAGTTACATTTGGCTTGGCTCCAGTCTTCTCCCCCTCATACAGCTGCCTGGTTCTTATCTCCCTTCCTATGGAACCATAAAATTCATAAATTAAAAGACATGCCAGTCCCAAGGTCCGGTTAACCCTCACCCTACCCTTACAGGTGGTACTGAAATTAGTGTGTGTCTTACAATCGATGGCGTCTTACGATCGAGGAAATATGGTAACCCTTAAATATAAAATGTATTCCCAAAAGTAATCTGTGACCACAAGAAATCTTTGGCTTAGCTAGACGAGGGTGGTGGTGGAGGGCGACGAACTTGGGATTTTATGATTGTGAGATTGTTGCCCGCGTTTACAAGCGGTGCACGACATCATGGCCGCCATTTTGTTTGTTTTTTCTTTTAAAGGAGACGGAGTGCATGAGCGCAAAACATTTTTTTTTTAAAAAAAAAATACCGTAATTTCCTGTGTCAGGTCTCCATGAAGCAGGGGCTTTCCAGTGTACCACTCATCCCACCTTCGTCGCCAAATTGTGGTGGAACTCGAAACCACAGGTCCCTGTGGTTCGCTGAGTGGTGGTCACAGACTCTCAAGACACAATTTCTCTCACTATAGAAGGTTTATTACAAGCAGCGCTGCAGGGTGACAGTCTCAGAAGACCTGACGAACTGCCCAAGAATTTTAGGAAAGGCTAACATATTTATAGGGTCAGTTCCCCTTAGATACAATGACAGAACTTTCCCACCAATCATAACACAGCTCTGCAATACAACAACCAATGAGAAGCAAAGCACTTAGGCATGTACAGAATTTAAGTACTTCTCTGAGTAGAAGACACTACATGGGTATTGCAACAGTTACAGGAAAAACATCTCCATCTGTTTCTTTTCGGTTATCTTGCCGGTTATCTTGTCCAGCTGCCGGCGTGGACACCGCTTGTCTTGTGACATGGTTTCAGTATCAGCTTAATTGTAAAAGCAATTGCAGCCTTAAAAATATGTTTTAAAGAAGCAGGAAGCCATGAACGTCATGGTTTATATAGCTAATGATTTCTAGAGCCATTTTCTTATACTTCTGGGCATGGGTAAAAGAACCACCCAGCTTGATTTCCTCAACACCCCCACCCCACCCCGGATGGGCACAGAGCTCCTGAGGATCTCTGTGCCCCATGCCCAGCACCCAGCTCCTTACTCGTGAGGAGCCGGGACAAACTATGACAGCGGGCCATACTTTCCGTGGTCTTGGGATCATTGGAAAACTGTGAAAAAAGGGTAGGGTGATATCCCGGGAAAAGGGAGGGATCATTCCTCCCTGTTCCTGGGATCCTCTGTGCGTCATGTGGATGCACAGGGATGATCCCGGGATATCACTCTGTCTAGCTATGCCCTTTGTTTATCCCCAGCAGGTAAATGTTCTTCCAAACAGAAATGTCTTGCATTCTTGTGTTGTTTGTGCAATACACCTTGGTGATGACTTAATTGGAAAAATAAGCCCCAAAGTTGAGGCCTTCAGGTGTGTGTAGGATGGGTTGACAGTGATATTTGGGCCATTGTATTATTGCACAGATATGCAAAGAGGAAAGGAGTCATTCTAGATGCGAGGCAGTGTTCCTTGGATCAAGCCTGTTATATTTTATTTCTTCATTTAAATGGTGTATACAACACCTTTTATCAATGGTTTCGAAGTGGTTTACAAACATTAAAACAATCCATGCGTTTAGAACAATCCACTGAGTAAGAACGTAAGAAGAGCCCTGCTGGGTCAGACCAAAGGTCCATCAAAGGTCCATCTAGTCCAGCACTCGGTTCACACAGTGACTGGGTCCCCACAAGCAGGACTTAAGTGCAACAGCACCCTCTCACCCATGTTCCCCAGCAACTGAAGTACACCGGCCTACTTCCTGTGATACTAGAGGGAGCATGTAGTCATCAGGACTAGTAACCATGGATGGCCTTCGCCTCCAGGTATTTCTCCAACTCCCTTTTAAAGCCATCCAAATGGGTGGCCATCACGACATCTTGTGGCAGTGAGTTCCATAATTTAACTATGTGCTGTGTGAAGAAGTCCTTCCTTTTGTTTGTCCTGAATCTCCCACCACTCAGCTTCATGGGATGACCCTTTGGGTTCTGGTATTTTGAAAGAGGGAGAATATTGTCTCCCTCTCCACGTTCTCCGCACCATGCATCATTTTGCACACCTTTATCATGTCTCCCCTTGGCCTCCTTTTTCCCAAGCTCAACAATCCCAGTTGATGTAACCTCCAGGAATTTGTCTACTCCACCCACCCACCCCTGAAAGCCATCCAAATGTACCTTAACCACTGGGCCATACAATAACCTCTTCTGCCATGCACTACTTTTGTGTAGCTGTTAGCGCTTCTGCCATTGTGCGGGGACAGAATGTCCCTAGGAAAGTTAAAATGGGCCTCCTTGTTAGAATGAATCTCTGTGTGTGTTTGTGTTTGTGTATGTGTGTGAGTGAGTGTGATCCTGCCTTACACCCGTACAAGATGCCTGTATTTCTTATCCCTCCCGTTTCTCCTCCTGATCTTTGCCAGAGACTGACAGCTTCCCTAATTAGGCAAATACAAGGTAACCTTAGCAACTCCTTGCAGGCGACAAGGACTCGTCTCCGGCTGCCCTTGGAGGCGGCACGTTGAGCATGAAGTGGCCTCTCTTGAAAGGGCTGGCAGAGGTGCTGCCGCTTGCTCCCAGGGCCTCTTTTCCTGACACGGGGTTAATATAGCCCGTGGCATCTCCTTGCTGGATGACGGGAACCCACAAATGACATGGCAGGGTTGCTTAGTCTGTGCTCACTTCCCCCATTCCCCCAGCCTTCAGGTGCTGGATTGACAAGCTTTCATGCGAGAGAAGAGCAGAGTGAGGAAGCATCTTATGTCTCCAGGAGACGCATGGAAATAAGTGTGTGTAGGAGGAAAAGCAACGCTGAAACCCCATTTTCCAAATCGGTGCTTATTTTTGGCTTAAGACTCGCAGCACGTGTTTTCATAGCGATTCAGCTCTGACGATATGTGCACTGGGTTCAGCAAAACTCTCCTCGCTTGTTCCCTATCAGGAATAATGGCCCTTTCCACACCTAGGGATTATCCCAGGAAAATGCAGGGATCGTCCCTGCCTGCTCCTGGGATCCCCTGTGTGTCGTTTGGATGCACAGGGACGATCCCGGGACCATCCCGGGGGGAAAGGCAGGTGTAGAAACGGCCTACGTTAATGTAGATGAGGAAATAGGGCTGCTTCCTCCCACTACCACCCGGGGATAGTGTGGTAAAACAAGTAATATTTTATCATTTCCTCAGCACTTTCATGGCAGAAATGTAAAAAAAAAAAAGTCTTGTAGTTGCTACCGGGTCAGAGTACAAATGGCCTGAAAGATAAAAGCATCAATTTATTGGTCATTCACAGATCAGCTGGCATTATAAGGAGGCTAAGGGCAAATCTGGAAGAGGTGTATACAATTATACATGGTGTGAAGAAAGTGGTTAGAGAGAGAAATGTTTGTTCATGCACCCAGTGTGGTGTAGTGGCTAAAGTGTTGGACTGGGAGTCGGGAGATCCGGGTTCTAGTCCCCACTCAGCCATGGAAACGCACCGGGTGACTTTGGGCCAGTCCCAGACTCTCAGCCCAACCTACCTCACAGGGTTGTTGTTGTTGTGAGGATAACATGGAGAGGAGGAGGATTATGTACACCGCCTTGGGTTTCTTAAGAGGAAAAAAGGCGGGATATAAATGCAATAATAATATAAATAAATAAAATGCTGGAACTCAGGGTCATGCCATAGGGATGGGTGAATTTGTCAGTTTCTGTTTCTCTCCTATTAATTTTTTTTAAAGTAACTCAAGCTCTTTCCATCCTGTCTATGAAGAAATTTGTGAATGTTAGAATCATAGAATAGTAGAGTTGGAAGGGACCTATCAGGCCATCGAGTCCAACCCCCTGCTCAAACCAGGAATCCGCCCTAAAGCATACCTGACAGATGGTTGTCCAGCTGCCTTGAAAGCCTCTAGTGTGGGAGAGCCCACAACCTCCCTAGGTAACTGATTCCATTGTCGCACTGCTCTAACAGTCAGGAAGTTTTTCCTGATGTCCAGCTGGAATCTGGCTTCCTTTAACTTGAGCCCGTTATTCTGTGTCCTGCACTCTGGGAGGATCGAGAAGAGATCCTGGCCCTCCTCTGTGTGACAGTCTTTTAAGTATTTGAAGAGTGCTCTCATGTCTCCCCTCCATCTTCTCTTACCAGTTAGTAAGATTCCACCAAGAAATGAACCAATACAAAATTCTCACCCTTCTCCACTGGCCAAATTCAGTAGGGACAGCTATTCCTAGCATGGAGAGAACCATGTGGGATCTTCTTGCCATGTAGGTGTTCAAGATGAAGACCCTGTCGGTGGAAAACAAAAGAGGTAGCAGCCTTAATTCAACACCACAAACATGGTCGATTGCGCAGAGATTCAAAGCCAGACTTTTAATTGCTAAGCACTGCAATCTCTCTCTGCCCACATGGAGAAATATGTCAGTTGCACTTTTCCCAGACGCTCATTTTTTTTTAAAAAAAAAGCTCAAGTTTTCCCCCATTCTGTTTATGAAGAAATGTATGAATTTGGGGAAGTTCTTAATGAACTGAACAAAACCCTCACCTAATCTTGCAGTGAAACTGATGAATACAGCAGGACAGATAAAAGAAAAGGGCACACAGTGCATAATTTGTTTTATGGCGGTTGCTGCCACAAGATGTGGTGATAGCCACCAGCGTGGATGGCCTTAGGGGATTAGAGAAATTCATGGAAGAGGAAGGTCTCTCAGTGGTTATGAGACAGAATCGCTAAATGGCGCTCGCATGCTCAAAGAAATTATATCACTAAAGATCAGCAGTATAAAGATTTTTTTTTTTAGTATATCTGTATATTTAATGGCAGTATGTACCTCTAAATAAGTAGTGGGAGAGGGCTATACCACTTTTGCCCTCTCCCACTTCTTCTTACGTTCTTATAGTTAAAACTATAGAATTCACTACCACAAGATGTAGTGATGGCTACCCATTTGGAAGGCTTTAAAAGGGGGTGAGATAAATTCCTGGAGGAGAAGGCTATCAATCGCTATTAGCCCTGATGGTTGTGTGTTACCTCCAGTATCAGAGGCAATAAGTTTATATACACCAGTTGCTGAGAAACGTGGTTGGGAGGGTGCTGTTGCACTATGTCCTGCATTGTTGGTCCCTGGTTGACCACTGGATGCTGGAGTAGATGGACCCATGGTCTAATCCAGAAGGACTCTTCTTATGTTCCTATGTTCTTCATGTCCTGTTGAGGAATTTCCCAGAAGCATGCAGTGGGAAGCGCGATTGACCTTTAGATTGGCTTGGCTTTCGGTCTGATCCACCAGACTTGCCTGGTCTTGCGTTCTTATCTTGTGTGAGAGCTGGCACTCAGCCACGAAGCTCACCTTGGTGTTCTAAAAATGCCTTTAGCTAGCCACTACCTGTCAGTGTCTCCTACCTCTAGAAGGTTGCTGTGAAGATAAAATAGGGAGAACTAGGCCATGGCTAGACCAGGCGATATCACGATGATGGCCCAGGGATCATCCCTGTGAGGCCACATGACACACAGGGCATCCTGGGAGCAGGGAGGGATGACCCCTTCCTTGGCCTGGGATATCGGCAGGTCCTCTTTCCCGCTTTTCCCATGGTCTCGAGATGATCCCAGGACCGCAGAAAGTGTGGCCACGGGTTGCGGGTTGTCCCGGCTCTTCACGAGTAACTGTGAGGGGCCGGGAACTGGATATGGGGCACGGAGTTCCTCAGGAGCTCTGTGCCCATTGGGGGTGGAGTGGGGGGAAGGGGAGGTGTGTTTTTTTTAAGAACACCTTACCTTTCGCTGGCCGCAATGTCGTGTCGACGAGGGCGACAATCTCACGATCATAAAATCGCAAGATCATCGCCCTCCAACCCCCCCTTATCTAGCCATGACAACTTTCTGAGCTCCTTGGAGGAAGGTGGAATGCAAATGCAATAAATAACAACAGCAACAACTCCAAGGGCTGACTTGTAGACTTACTTCTAATTTGCCCAGTTCAGATTTCGCCTTTTCATTTATGTTCAAGGAGAGTTCTGCTTAACTCAAGATGTTGCTTCCCCTAGCAAAACAGTTGGTGCTGTCTGAACTCATTCAGAAGGGATAACTAGTACATTCTGACATTTTTATTTTATTTTATTGCTGATTAAAGGCTACCTGTATGGACACAGTGAGAGACATGATGTTTTTGTAGTGTGGTTTTGCAACGTCAACACCCTCCACCCGTCTCTATCCTAGCTGGTTGTGAGGCTCTGTCACTCCACAGACCGCGCTTCTAGTCTGTCTCTCTCTTTCTGTCGTAACAGTAGCTGGGAACGAGTCAGGGTGAAAATGAGTTGAGGCCGCTTGAAGGGAGATAAGCTTAGACGTAAACTGTGATTTTCTGCCCTGTGAGCCCTATGCATGGATTCCATCTTTTAATGGAAGTGCAGTAAATAAAAGCCATTTTCACAATAAGCTGAGCAACAGGTCATAAGCGCCTGAGCCTCCGAAATTGATAGAAGTGAGCTAAGCGTAACAAATCTCCCAAAATTGCACCAGGCTCCACGTATCCAGTTCCTTTCCTACATCTCACCAATTACAGCCTACTACAATCATTTCTGAGCTAGAGCTTTCTCTCATTTAAACCCATGCATAACCGAGAGATGCTTTATCTACACGTCTCTTCTCTCTCTCTCTCTCTCTCTCTCTCTCTCAATCTCTCTCTCAATAGATTTGTATTCTGGGGGATTGCGGGAGCACAGTTGGTAGCGGTCTCATTTTAAAAGGGCTTCCCTGGTTTCATGAAAGGGGAAAACTGGTCGTAGTGAAGGAGCATGCATTATTGATGTAGTAGTAGAAGCCCCCTTACTCAGCTGAATAAGTAACCCTGTGTTGTTGTGCTGCTACATCTTCTGGGGACAGCATGTTATTGTAGTCAAGAATCCTTTCCCTAATATGTGAGCAGGCAGGATCTGTAAGGGTCCTTTTCTGCATTTGAATCCCGCAAAGACCTGTCGCCTTCCATTACTCTAGATCAGTGGTTCTCAACCTTCCTAATGCCGCGACCCTTTAATACAGTTCCTCATGTTGTGGTGACCCCCAACCATAAAATTATTTTCGTTCTTCTCTACACGATCCATTGTCATGGGATGGTTTGCTAATGAAAATAATACATAACAATAGCTTTAATAATGCAAAAGATGATACATGACATAGTTCAGTCAATACAGTTTCCTAAGACCATTGGAAATATGTGTTTTCCGATGGTCTTAGGCGACCCCTGTGAAAGGGTCATTCGACCCCCAAAGGGGTCCCGACCCACAGGTTGAGAACCGCTGCTCTAGATCCTATGGGTATCTTTGCGATGTAAATGTTTTATTATTATTATTATTATTATTTATTATTAATTATAATAATAACAATTAATAATAAATAAAGCTTCATCTGGAAGCATCATTAGGCAGGCATGGCCTACACATTTATTCATTACATTTTTATACCGCCCAATAGCCAAGGCTCTCTTGGCAGTTCACAATATGCAGGAGAATGAGATCATAGAATCATAGAATAGCAGAGTTGGAAGGGGCCTACAAGGCCATCGAGTCCAACCCCCTGCTCAATGCAGGAATAGATTGTATTAGATTGTAAGCCTATGCGGCAGGGTCTTGCTATTTACTGTGTAATCTGTACAGCACCATGTACATTGATGGTGCTATATAAATAAATAATAATAATAATAGAATCCTGGGGTGTTGGGGTGGACTATACCACTTCAGACTATAAACAAATCCCTTTGAGGGAAAAAAGCTGGCAAATATGAGATAAAAGGTTTGAGCCCACTCCATTGCCTGCTTTTTTTTAAAAAAACACAAAGTGAAGCATGACCAAACATGTGATTCTTCCCCCATGTGATAGACATGGTATGGTCCATTCTACCACTGCATTTCCACTTCATTCTGCTACACATGTAGACAGATGCATGACAACATTTTCCAACAGGTTTGTAGAAGAGAGGTCCATCAAAGGCCATGGCTAAACCTGCCGATATCCCAGGGATCACCCTGGGTTCATCCCTGTGCGTCCACATGACGCACAGGGAATCCCGGGAGCAGGGAGGGATGATTCCTGCCTTGCCCCAGGATATCGGCATAGCCTTTAATCCCGCTTTTTCCGCAGTCCCGGGATGATACCGAGACCGCGGAATGTGTGGGTGGGCATTGCGGTTGTCCCAGCTCCTCGCGAGTAACCGTGAGGAGCCGGGCATGGGGCACAAATCTCCTCAGGAGCTCTGTGCCCATTGGGGGTGGGGGGAGCAGGGATTTTTTTTAAAAAAAAAAATGCATACATTTGGCGATTGTCTCTTTTAAGAAAAAAGAAATGGCGGGCACGACGTCCTCTTCCTCCTAGGATGTTGCGCGCCGTGTGTAAACAGAGTGGGAGATCTAGCGATAACCATATCACAAGATCCTCCCTCCTCTGTTGCCATGGCCAAAGTCTATCATCCTTTGAGCCTCCATCTTCAAAGGCACTGTATCCCTGAATACTATTTTTGGTGGCAGGGGAATGATAGAGGAGGGTTTGTTGTATTCGTACCCTATTGAGTAGTTTCCAGAAGTCTCTGCATGGCCATTATGGAATACAGGATTTTGGATGAGATGGATCTTTGGTTTGATCTATCAGGACTCTCAGGGATATGATGGTGGAAGAATAGCACATCTATAGGTGCACGAATACTTTTGCCAGCTCTTTAAAAATCTTCACTCGGAGAACATGGGATAAGTGAGAGACTTCATGGACTTTTTCTCCTTTTCAAAAATTGTCATCTTGTTCCTTATGCTGCATTGTTTTGTCACCACAAGTTTGAACGTATAGGGACAAGCAAATTGAAATTCTCGTAAGAGCTCACAGGGCTGCACTACGTGGAAGTTCTTTCTTACTTCTCTCCAGTCCAATTCTTAACAATAAATCCACTCAAGGACATATTGTTCTTCCCCCTCCCCCCCTCTTGCAAATTCTAAGCTGTAGGATGTATTTGCGTTATGTTCCTGCAGCGAATAAAACCAGTTGAGAACTTCGTGCTAAAAACAACCCGATGTTAAGTCATTTGATCAAAAATTATGCAGATTAAATACATATGCATGAAATTTCCTACTTTGCATAATACAGTTTTATAGGAATTTTTTTTTTAACAGAATTTCCCGTTTTTTTGTTACTTGAGCTATATTGGTGGAAGGGAAGGAGAACGGGAACAGTGACATACTTTCACATTCTTACATGGCTGTGCGAAATAAACGTACAAAATGCATAGTCTGAAAAATGTGTAAATGTTTTGCTTCCATGGGAATTTGCTTCCTCGGTCCTTTAATGGGGTGCCCTGTGTTCTGTTCAGTAACGAAGAGAGTAAAATAAAATGAAGCAAAGCTTGACCATTTTTGTTTTTAATGATGCATCGCCTCATATTGTGGCGAAGCCAGACTTGATGCACTCTGTGTGTGTGTGTGTTTGTCAATCCCCAATTCCCCCAAATACTACGGTTTTATTCTTTATTTTCTTAGTGTTCATAAAAAGCGCTGAACCAACTTTGCTTAAATGGTATTTGCTTGCATGAGCGTAGGGCCAATAGGAACATCAGAATCAAATATTTGCCCAAAGGTAGCCAAGATTGTATGTGAATAGGCCGAAGGAGATGAGGCATTACAAGCAGACTGGTTACGAGCAAATGTCTGCCACCTCTTCTGCATGACATCTGTCAGATTTATTGTGTCTTAGCAAATTGCCATTATACACAAACACAGAATAAAACACTATACAATTTAAAACTCCACCAACAAACCATTAAGAGTTGAATAGTTTTCCATACAGCTTTTGGACTTCATGGCACGTATTTGTAGAGCATTGACAAGGAATTTGGAAGTTCTAAAAGATACATACCTTTCAGCATCAGACAATAGGAACATAAGAACATCAGAAGAGCCCTGCTGGATCAGACCAAGGGTCCATCTAGTCCAGCACTCTGTTCACACAGGGGCCAACCAGCCATCGGCCAGGGATGAACAAGCAGGACATGGTGCAACAGCACCCTCCTGCCCATGTTCCCCAGCAACTGGTGCACACAGGCTTATTGCCTTGAATATTGGAGGTAGCACACAACCATCAGGGTTAGTAACGATTGATAGCCTTTGCCTCCAGGAATTTATCCAACCTCCTTTTAAAGCCATCCAGATTGGTGGCCATCACTAAATCTTGTCGTAGTGAGTTCCATATAACAAGTGATGGCCTTCCCTTGAACAATCTTAACAATAGATGAATGTATTTGGTTCTGAGATCATTATACATAGAGCATTCTAGCAGTACATGAATAGTATCTTCAATTGATGCAGAATTGCAACTGCATACTCTATCTATCCTCCTTAGGAATCCCCTTTTGCCAACCCACCCAGTCTGCCAATGGAAGAGCATTTAATCTTGCCCGAGTGAAGGCCACCCTTGTTTTAATATTTGGCAGACCTATGAGGTATTTTGGAAAAGATTAATACAAGGGAATATAGGAGACATAGAAACATACAGGATCCTGGACGAGATGGATCTTTGGTTTGATCTATCAGGACTCTCAGGGATATGATGGTGGAAGAATAGGTAATGGGTAGCACATCTATTAGATTGGCAAGTCTTGATCTCAGCCATCTGAGATTGCATCTCAGGCCATAGCTAGACGGGGCTTTATTCCGAGGCGATCCCCGGGATCCTCCCTGTGCATTCACATGACACACAGGGGATCCCGGGATCAGGGAGGGATGATCCCTCTCTTGCCCTTGGATCTCGCCCTGCCCTTTGAGCCCTCTTGATCCCAAGACCGCGGAATGTGTGTGCGGACGTTGTGTTTCGTCCCAGCTCCTCGCGGTTACTGGCGAGGAACCGGGACCTGCGCATTGGGCGCAGAGCTCCTCAGGAGCTCTGCGTCCACCGGGGGTGGGGTGGGGTGAGCAGTTTTTTTAAAAAACAACAACAACTCCTTAACTTCTGTGCACGAGCGCTCCTTCTTTAAAAAAAAAATGGCGGTCGCGATGTCGCACGCCACGTGTAGACCAGTGCGACGATCTCATGATCATAAAATCACGAGATCGTCGCGGTAAAACCCCCTGGTCTAGCTGAGGCCTCAGTATCCTTAAGCCTTCGGAGCACTAATACTGAAACGAGACAGTACACAGAACATTGTTCTGTCCCCTTGCTAGCCCTGGGTTGGAAGCTTGAGCTTTTTACTGCTCTAATAATCGTCAGTGCTGCAGCCAAAATATTTCCCTGGTTCTTCCGTTAGTAGTCTGGAAATACATGTTATATGCAGAATGTACAACCCCATAGCTAAGTCGGTTATTGTCCCGTGTACCCTATGTATGTATGGACACCTGCCAGGGCCAGCCCGAGACATTTTGCTACCTGAGTGCAAGATAATGCCGCCTCATTCCACGTACAGAAGCCAACCAGACTGGGAGTTGAGACCCTGACAACTCCAATACACCCGAGGGGACGTGGATGAGTTTAGGGAGCGCAGCACCAGAGTTATTATTATTATTATTATTATTATTATTATTATTATTATTTATATAGCACCATCAATGTACATGGTGCTGTACAGAGTAAAACAGTAAATAGCAAGACTCTGCCGCATAGGCTTACAATCTAATAAAATCATAGTAAAGCAATAAGGAGGGGAAGAGAATGCAAACAGGCACAGGGTAGGGTAAGCAGGCACAGGGTAGGGTAAAACTAACAGTATAAAGTCCAAACAGCATCAAGTTTTAAAAGCTTTAGGAAAAAGAAAAGTTTTTAGTTGAGGTTTAAAAGCTGCGATTGAACTTGTAGTTCTCAGATGTTCTGGAAGAGCGTTCCAGGCGTAAGGGGCAGCAGAAGAGAATGGACGGAGCCGAGCAAGGGAAGTAGAGGCCCTTGGGCAGGCGAGAAACATGGCATCAGAGGAGCGAAGAGCACGAGCGGGGCAATAGTGTGAGATGAGAGAGGAGAGATAGGAAGGAGCTAGACCGTGAAAAGCTTTGAAGCTTAACAGGAGAAGTTTATAGTGGATTCTGAAGTGAATTGGAAGCCAATGAAGAGATTTCAGAAGCGGAGTAACATGGTCAGAGCGGCGAGCCAAGAAGATGATCTTTGCGGCAGAGTGGTGAACAGAAACCCTTGCTCGCTAGGTGGATTTGTGTGTTGCCTCTGTTTTAATGTTCTCCGTACGTAGTTTCTACATTTTACAATTTTAACGTTATAAGCCACCTTTGGATGACAGTAAGCAAGGATATATATTTTTTGATAAATAAAATACTTTGCTTAGGCTAGCTTTGAAGGGAAACAACCAGAAATATGCTTGATAATTCCAGGAAAGGCTCCATCTTGTCTAAAATAGAGCGTGGCCTCCTGAAAATTAAGTATTCTGTCACCGTTTCTTTTTAAGTGATGGAATTCTGTTACTTGGGGTAATTGAACTGGTTCGGTCTTGAACATTGGCTTATGTCCAGAATAATTTGGAAGATCTTGTTAAGCACTGAATCTAGTGAGAAAAGTTTAAATTAGTCAGGAGAGAGCATGTTATGTTCATCCATACTGAGCACCACTATCTAGCTTTCGCCCTGTAAATCCATCTGGCTGGTTTTCCAACCGGTATGCTAGAAATTATGGGTTTGACTTAAAGTACAGTATGTCATTAAAAAAAAAAGAGTTTGGCATGAGTTTAGGGTAGAAAATAATCTTGACTCAAATGTAAAACATTTTATAGCTTCTGATAACCAGTCCTAGCAAGTGTTCTAAAGATATTGCACTTTTCCGCTGTTCATTGGCAAATTGTACATGATTAAGTTGAACAGACTTCTGTAGGATAACCTGACCTCTACATCTTTCTGACATAGGGATTGTTCTTGATTTAAACCAGTAATATTCCCTCCCATAAAACTTTTAGTAATGTGTTTTATATGTACTAAAAATATACAGTGTGAATGTTATTTATTTTATTTATTTACAATATTTATATACTGCTCCCCATTGAAAATTTCGGAGCGGTGTACAAGATAAAATGAAAATAAAGATAAAACACAAAACAGATCTTAAAAGAAGCAAATACAGTGACTCCTGGCTGGACATTAAGGAAAGGCTTCCTGGAATAATGATGTTTTCAGGAGGCGCCCAAAGGAGTACAAAGTTGGCACCTGCCTGACCTCTAGAGGCCGGGAATTCCACAGGAAAGGGTGCCACCATGCTGAAGGCTCTTCCCCTGGTGGACTCCAATTGGAGGATGGGTCTATGTGGAACCACCAGAAGCAGACCCTTGGATGATCTCAATGACCAGGCAGGTTGGTTGGGGAGAAGGCGTTCTCTCGGGTATCCTGGTCCCAAGTTGTTTAGGGCTTTGTACACAAAGTACAAGAACCTTAAACCTGGCCCGGTAGCAAATAGGCAGCCAGTACAGTTCCTTCAGCAGAGGAGTTACATGATGGAAAGGGGCAGCTCCAGATAACAGCTGAGCTGCAGCGTTCTGCACTAACTCCAGCTTCCGGAGCAGCTTCAAGGGCAGCCCCGCATAGAGTGCGTTGCAGTAATCCAACCTTGAGGTTACCAATGCTTGTACCACCGTGGTCAAGCTAACCCTGTCCAGGAGAGGCCGTAGTTGGCAAACCAACCAAAGTTGGTAAAAGGCATTCCGAGCTGCCATGGCGACTTGAACCTCCAGCGACAATGTTAACAAATCTATTTATAAATGCAAATATCATATAGGTTAAAACTGTTTGACGGTAGATTCAGGATAAGCAGAAGAAAGGACTTTGTCACAGAACCATTTTTTTAAAAAATTATGCAGTTCTCTGTCACAAGATGTGGCCAATGGTTGCTAGGTTAGAGGACAGGGCTCCTGTATCTTTAACAGTTGCATAGAAAAGGGAATTTCAGCAGGTGTCATTTGTATGCATGTCGCATCTGGTGAAACTTCTTCTTCATCATAATAGTTAAAGCTGCAAGAGCTATACTGCAGCTATACTGTGACCAGATTTAAAAGAAGGTTTAAAAGAAAGCAGGGCACCTGCAGCTTTAACTGTTGTGATGAAGAGGAAAGTTCTCCATATATACAAATGACACCTGCTGAAATTCCCTTTTCAATACAATAGTTAAAGATATAGGAGCCCTGTCCTCCTTTTCATATGATCACCCTACTCTCTGTTCACTTTACTGTTTTCCTATAGACATGCCTAGGGTGACCATATGAAAAGGAGGACAGGGCTCCTGTATCTTTAACAGTTGCATAGAAAAGGGAATTTCAGCAGGTGTCATTTGTATATATGGGGAACCTGGTGAAATTCCCTTTTCATCACACCAGTTCAAGCTGCAGGTGCCCTGTCCTCTTTTAAATCTGGTCACTCTAGTATAGCTCCTGCAGCTTTAACTATTGTGATGAAGAGGACATTTCCCCAGGTTCTCCATATATACAAATGACACCTGCTGAAATACCCATTTCTATGCAACTGTTAAAGATACAGGAGCCCTGTCCTCCTTTTCATAAGGTCACCCTAGATTAGAAATATTATTGGTGAATAGGTGTGCCATAATAAGTTATTATGTGTATAAATAGAGAAGGCAGTAGTTGATATAAACAGAATACAGACAAAATACAGACAACACAGCTACTATAGTATAACTATTAAAGTCAAAGACGAGGTGAACAGTTATAAAAAACAAAGGTTTTATAACAAGAACAAAAAATCAACATTATTGTAACAAAGACGATAACAAAAGTTATAAACAATTGCAATGTTGTACAGTTGTAATAATAATTAGTAGTATTGAGACACGGATAGGTCTCTTCAATATTTCAAAACCTAATGAGCAATACAATAGAATGCAGTTACAGTAGGAATTTACAGTGTAAAGTCACAAATAAGTCTCTTCAGTGTTTACGGACCTTTTAAACAGGCTTTGTTGTTTATTCGTTCAGTCACTTCCGACTCGTCGTGACTTCATGGACCAGCCCACGCCAGAGCTTTCTGTCGGCCGTTGCCACCCCCAGCTCCCCCAAGGTCAAGTCTGTCACCTCCAGAATATCACCCATCCATCTTGCCCTTGGTCGGCCCCTCTTCCTTTTGCCTTCCACTTTCCCTGGCATCAGCCTCTTCTCCAGGGTGTCCTGTCTTCTCATTATGTGGCCAAAGTACTTCAGTTTTGCCTTTAATACCATTCCCTCAAGTGAGCAGTCTGGCTTGATTTCCTGGAGTATGGACTGGTTGGATCTTCTTGCAGTCCAAGGCACTCTCAGAATTTTCCTCCAACACCACAGTTCAAAAGCATCTATCTTCCTTCGCTCGGCTTTCCTTATGGTCCAACTCTCGCAGCCAGAGGTTACTACGAGGAATACCATTGCTTTAACTATGCGGACCTTTGTTGTCACTGTGGTGTCTCTGCTCTTAACTATTTTATAAATCCTGTTTTCGCGAGTTGCTTCGTCAGACTATCTATAGGGCTAATGCCGTGGAAAAAAGTGGGGAGCGTTCAAACCTCCATACCATGTGTAATCTCTTGAACACCTGGCCAAAGCACTTCAAACCGATTCTTAATGAGCACAAATAAGAGACTTATTTGTGATTTTACACTGTAAATTCCTACTGTAACTACATTCTATTGTATTGTTCATTAGGTTTTGAAATATTGAAGAGACCTATCCGTGTCTCAATACTATTGATTATTATTACAATTGTGCAACATTGCAACTGTTTATAACTTTTATGTTATCGGCTAAAGATTGTTTTTGTTACAATAATGTTGATTTTTTTGGTTCTTGTTATAAAACCTTTGGTTTGTTATAACCGTTCACCCCATCTTTTATAATAAGTTACTAGCCATAATAGCAGTCAGAAATGGAATGCTGTTGAATCCCATCTTTTTTGGCGGGGAGCATCAGCGTGACTAGACTACATGCCTCTTACTCAATAGATATTTACTTTCTTTAATCTTTTAGATGGCACTCCATCATAAGCTCTCTGAGAAACCCACCTGGATTATAGCTGCCAGGTCATCTTTCTCTGCATCTTTAATTAACTATTTCTTTTAAATAACTAACAGGTTAGTGGCCTGAATGAATTTTCTCCTCTTCCCCTGGACTTTTCTTTCATCCACTTAACCTAATCAGATTACACTTATCAAAATGTTTTGCTCTCCTAACCTTTAATTTGAAATTGTGCCTGTTTTGCGGGGAACAGTCTATAATGCCTGATATCTACCTTTGATGCACTTTTTTTTTTTTAAAGGAGCATCTACTGTCTTTGTTGTTTTGGGAAAGTAGCGAAATTAATCTCCCCTTAATGGTCTATATTAGCATCATGTGTGTTCATGTAACTTCCCGATTAGACTACTGCAATGCACTCTACGTGGGGCTGCCCTTGAAGACGACGCAGAAGTTGCAGCTCGTGCAAAATGCAGCAGCTAGACTGCTGGTGGGTACATCTTACAGAGACCACATAACACCGGTCTTAAATTTATTTATTTTATTTATTAAACTTATATACCGCTCCCATAGCCAGGGCTCCCTGGGCGGTTTACAGAAATTTACAGAAACAGTGCAGGAACTTCACTGGCTGCCTATATGCTTCCGGTCGGAATTCAAGGTGTTGGGAATGACGTTTAAAGCCCTAAATGGCTTGGGACCTCGATACTTGAGGGAGCGCCTCCGCTAATATATGCCTGCCCGAGACCTTAGATCTGTTGGAGGAGCCCTTCTCTGCATCCCACCAATGCAACATATACGCTATGATGGGACAAGGGACAGGGCTTTCTCTGCTGTGGCACCCCGACTGTGGAATGCCCTCCCCTTGGACGCCCGATTGGCACCAACACTGATTTTATTTCGACGCCAAGTAAAAACATGGCTTTTTAACAAAGCCTTTGATGGTTAAACTCATTGTTTTAACTGCTTTTACTGCTTTTAAATTACACACTGTTTTAACTTGGTTCATGGTTTAATTTGTTTTTAACTCTGCATATTTATTGTTTTATACCGTATGTTTTTATCTGTACACTGCTCTGTCTTAATGATATAGGGCAGGATATAAATGTTTTAAATAAATAAATAATAAATAAATGTATGAACTTTTCTGTAGGAGATGCCTCTAAAGGCTTCACATTTCTCAGTGGTAGTTTGTTTTTCAGCGTTCTGTCGGAATTAGCTTCAATAAAAGGGAGGCAGCTTTTGTCTTCCGTGACAGAAATATTGAGAGTGGCTTCATTTGATGTGCTGCACTTTTGCAAATGAGCATAGGACAACAATTTTTATTTGAAAATAGGGGGAAAATCCACCCTGGTGCAAATGGTGGAAGGATCTGTTATGATAACTGGAAGTTAACAAAGCGAAGTAGAAATTGTCAAAGCAGGAGTCAAAACTATTCATGTGTTCAGAAGACTAGTAGGGGAAAGTAACATTAATAAAAGGAGGTTCTGATTTTTAACCACATTTTCTTTGTAGGGCAGGAAGCACATCCATGTCAAAAAAGGATTAGCTTGAGGTATTTTAAAATTCTCATGAGGCAGGCTGTAGTTTAAGGAAGTTCTCATGTTTTACACACGGGGCATGTCTAGACGATGCCTTATCCTGGGCATCACCCCGGGATTGCCCCTGTGCATCCACATGATGCACAGGGGATCCCGGGGGCGGAGGGATGATCCCTCCATTTCCCTGGGATTATTGGGATGGCTTTTAGCACGATTTCCCCCACAGCCTCAGGATTGTTTCGAGACCACGGGAGGTGTGGGCAGCCGTCCCGGTTTCGTCCTGGCTCCTTGCGAGTAAACGCGAGAAGCCGGGTACCAGGCACAGGGCACAGAGCTCTTTAAGGGCTCCGTGCCCATCAGGAGTGGGTTAGGGAGTGGGGTGGGGGCATTTTTTTAACCCTTACTTTTCCGCTGGAGCACAAATGTGCTCCAGATCCTGTTTGTGTGTGTGTGTGTGTGTGTGTTTAAAAATGGCGGGCACGACGTCCTCCTTCCTCCCTGGACATCATGCGCCACGTGTGGACTGAGGGGGAGGATCTTGCGATCAGCATATCATGAGATCCTCCCCCTCCCCTGGTGTAGACATGTCCACAGTTAGCCTCCAGTTCGCACTCTGTGCACTGGCTTTAACCAACCCAACAAGTTCTGGTGCTCACCAGTTGAAGTAGACGTTTTGGTACATGTTTGAGATGTTTTAGATGCACATCCTAAAATGTATGAATATCAACAAACGTGTGCAAACAGTTTTTGTTTTTTATGGATACAGTGGTTAGGATGGAAGGATTAGCCCTTGTTTCCTGGCATAAGAACATACCATGAGAACAGCTTTGTGGATTAGACTAAAAATCCATATAGTCCAGCATCCCATTTCTCACAGATATCCGCCAGATGTTTCTAGGAAGCTCACAAATAAGAAAAGTAGGGATGGATAAAGATTATTCGTATTTCTAGCTCATGTCTTTTTCACCATGTGCTTATCTATGCATCTGTTCTGCCTGTTTCTCCACTAATTTGCCAGTTTAAAAAATGTTCACGTTTAGGTAATTGACATTTAAATTAAAAATAAATATGCATTTCTTAATGTACTTTTTTGAGCCTAGAACTGCATCACAACATCAGGAGAAGAATAGCATGAAACTCCTGCTACAAATTAAAAACTTTTTGCGCCGAGTGAAAATACATATTTTTCAACAGGCATTCCTATAGCAAGGTAATCTTATTTTTAGTACGTTGCTTAGAAATGTCTTTAATGTAAGTGATTCGTAAATATTGTTAAATAAATAATAAATCTGACGGATAGCTACGTTCTATTCTACACGCTAATCCAGGAGGTGCAGATCAGGTCAATTTGTATTTGACCTAAAAAATTGAATGCCTCTAGCATCCCCAAGTGCCCTTATACAAACCTATGGTGCGACCACACTTGGAGTACTGTGTACAGTTCTGGTCACCACACCTAAAAAAGGATATTATGGAGCTGGAAAAAGTGTAGAAAAGGACAACTAAAATGATTCAGGGGTTGGAGCATCTCCCCTATGAGGGAAGATCACATCAACTGGGATTGTTTAGCTTGGAGAAGAGGAGACTAAGGGGAGACATGATAGAGATGTACAGAATTATGCATGGTATGGAGAATATGGACAGGGAGACATTTTTCTCCCTCTCTCAAAATACTAGAACCCAAGGGGGTCATCCCATGAAACTGATTGGTGGGAGAACCAGGAAAAATAAAAGGAATTACTTCTTCACACAGCATGGTGAAGAATTATGGAACTCACTACCACAAGATGTAGTGATATCCACCCATCTGGATGGCTTTAAAAGGGGGTTGGATAAATTCCTGGACGCAAAGGCTATCAATGGCTACTAGCCCTGATGGGTTGTGTGCTATTTTGTGAACCGCCCAGAGAGCTTCGGCTATTGGGCGGTATAAAAATGTAATAAATAAATAAATAAATAAATAAAATCTCCAGTATTCGAAGCAATAAGCTTGTGTGCACCAGTTGCTGGGGAACATGGGTGCGAGGGTGCGGTTGCACCATGTCCTTCTTGTTCATCCCTGGCCGATGGCTCGTTGGCCACTGTGTGAACAGTGTGCTGGACTAGATGGACCCTTGGTCTGATCCAGCAGGGCTCTTCTGATGTTCTTAAGTGAAAGCGATAATGTTCCCATGCAGCTGCCATGGTTCATTCTTTGTGTTCTTTCGGAAGGGAAGGGGACACAGAACGTTGCAGCTCCAGGGATAAAATGATCTGAGCAGACCTGGGAAGAACGCACAGCATGAGACTAGATGATATGTTGTCAGTCAGAATAGATGATATTGAGTTGCATAGACAAAGAAATGCAACCTGTAAAAGAATGCAGTGTGAAACACTCCTGTTCTTCAATTCAGCCAAACGCAGGGCTGGGAAGAGGGGAGCCCAGTGGGGCCAGTTGGCATGGGCCTACGACACAAAATTGGGTGGGATAGCTAATACCCTGGAAGACAGAAACAAACTTCAAAGTGATCTTGATAGGCTGGAGTGCTGGGCTGAAAACAACAGGATGAAATTGAATAGGGATAAATGCCAAGTTCTACATTTAGGGAATAGAAACCAAAGGCACAGTTACAAGATGGGGGACACTTGGCTCAGCACTACTACAAACGAGAAAGATCTTGGAATTGTTGTAGATCACAAGCTGAATATGAGCCAACAGTGCGATATGGCTGCAAGAAAGGCAAATGCTATTTTGGGCTGCATTAATAGAAGTATAGCTTCCAAATCACGTGAGGTACTGGTTCCTCTCTATTCGGCCCTGGTTAGGCCTCATCTAGAGTATTGCGTCCAGTTCTGGGCTCCACAATTCAAGAAGGATGCAGACAAGCTGGAGCGTGTTCAGAAGAGGGCAACCAGGATGATCAGAGGTCTAGAAACAAAGCCCTATGAAGAGAGACTGAAAGAACTGGGCATGTTTAGCCTGGAGAAGAGAAGATTGAGGGGAGACATGATAGCACTCTTCAAATACTTAAAAGGTTGTCACACAGAGGAGGGCCAGGATCTCTTCTTGATCCTCCCAGAGTGCAGGACACGGAATAACGGGCTCAAGTTAAAGGAAGCCAGATTCTGGCTGGACATCAGGAAAAACTTCCTGACTGTTAGAGCAGTACGACAATGGAATCAGCTACCTAGGGAGGTTGTGGGCTCTCCTACACTAGAGGCCTTCAAGAGGCAGCTGGACAACCATCTGTCAGGGATGCTTTAGGGTGGATTCCTGCATTGAGCAGGGGGTTGGACTCGATGGCCTTGTAGGCCCCTTCCAACTCTGCTATTCTATGATTCTATGATTTTGAGGGTGCCTACTCCGAGACCCCCTGGTAGAGGCATAGAGGGACCCTTTGATAAAGATTTGTTACAAAGTAGCTCTCCAGTGAGTGAGTAGTACTGACTCCATTTTGAGACAGCCAAAAAGCCAAGGAGTGAAGTGCGTCTTCTTAAAAAAAAATTTGATGTGAATTTCAAACTCGATGCTGTTTTACCGAAGGAAATGTATGGTCAAATATTGAGATTGGGCAATATTTCCCCAAATGTCCTCATCGCGTTGCACATTTTCCTGTCATTGCCAGCAACGGTGGCCTCTAACGAGGGGAGCTTCAGTGTCCTAAAACGAATCAAGTCATACTTTTGATCCACAACCGTGCAAGAATGTTTAAATGGATTAGCAGTTTTGAACATGAACAACTGACAAGGCAAAGTTGCTTGATTTTTCTGTTGTTGATGATGATGCATTTGCCCAAAGAAAAGCACGTAAAGCGTTTACTTTTCCTTACGTAAACCGCCCAGAGAGCTTCGGCTATTGGGCGGTATAAAAATGTAATAAATAAATAAATAAATGTGAAGAAGTGATGTCTTACATACATCTTGAATAAAAGTGCTTGCCATTACCTTTTTTTTAATAAATCGTTCTAGTTCATATGTATTTAGAACTGATTTAAAAAATACTGAATGAGCAGTTTGAAATGGGGCCTACATTTCCCATCTGGTCCGGGCCTATTACCCTGGCCAGATGTACCTTCTTTCAGGATGCTGCCCCATCTGTTTCCCCCTACCCCACAACATCTGTCAGTATTCCATGTACACTGAGCATGTGTAGGCCTCATTGGGCTGTTAATGGTTTTTTCTCCCTTCCTCTTCAATGTTTTTTAAAGACTTTTCCTACTTCTGCAAATCTTGAGAATCCTCCAAGCTTACTGATACCTCTGCTGATATCTCTGCAGCCCCATTTTGGCTACAGAGCTGCCATAACTAAGCATCTGAGCACCTACGTGTGCTAATATTAGTTTGAATCTGTGTAAGGCATTTGCATATGTTCATGCAACAAAAGGTTTAGCCATGGTTTGTCCAAATGGCGATTGTTTTCTAAGGGGAAGTGGAAGAAGAAATGGGAGGGCTCCCCTTAACGTTCTGAATTTTCGATAGGACCTGAAATGATCCCGTGGCATCAGGTAACCAGCTTTTGCGTTGTGTAGCTCTTTGCACGGGTATTTTGCCTAAAGAAGCATTCTGTAGGCTTCAGTTGTCCATGCTCTGGTAACCTCCAAGTTAGATTACTGCAATGCACTCTACGTAGGGCTGCCTTTGAAGACGGTTTGGATGCTGCAGCTCGTGCAAAATGCAGCGGCCAGATTGATTTCGGGAACCAGAAGGTTTGACCATATAACACCTGCTCTGGTCCGCTTGCACTGGCTGCCTGTATGTTTCCGAGCCCAATTCAAGGTGCTGGTTTTGACCTATAAAGCCTTACACGGCTTGGGACCACAATACCTGACGGAACGCCTCTGACGTGAATATACCGGGTCACTACGTTCAACATCTAAGGTCCTCCTCCGAGAGAGGCTCGGAGTGTGGCAACGAGGGATAGGGCCTTTTCGGTGGTGGTCCCCAGACTATGGAATGATCTCCCTGACGAGGCTCGCCTGGCACCAACGCTGCTATCTTTCCGGCACCAAGTTAAGACTTTCCTCTTTGCCCAGGCATATGGCGGCACATCCTAATCACCCACATGTTTAGTTTTTAATCGGTTTTTAATGCTTTATGTGTGTATGTTCTGTGTTTTAGAGTTTTAAACTTTGTATACTTGTTTTTATCTCAGTTTTTAGAATTTCTGTAAACCGCCCAGAGAGCCCTGGCTATGGGAGCGGTATATAAGTGTAATAAATAATAAATAAATAAATAAATAAATAAAATGCATCTTCGAATCATAGAATAGTAGAGTTAGAAGGGGGCAATAAGAACATCGAGTCCAACCCACTGCTCAATGTAGGAATCTACTTTAAAGCACTTGAGCCACTAAAAGGTATTATTTCAACAACTGAACTGTTCTCAATTCTATCTCTTGTTCTTTGCGACCAATAAAGTCTTCTGTGGCTGAATATTTGCTTTGGCTAGAACTCCTGACATGGAAAATGTAAAATATTAAGCCCTTCCTAGGATGCTTCCCCAGCTATGTTGCAATAGAGCTTTGGCTGTTGGGTGATATAGAAATGCAATACATAAATAAATGTGCACATTTATTCAGGTTTCATACTTGGCATCCTACAACCTGTAAAGCTCATTGCGGAACATACTCCTTTCATTGCACCTTTGTAATGGATAGGTCAATTCTTGGCATCTAGGAATGTATTCAGAATATCACATTCATTGATTAAAAATGCTTTAAATAAATAAATCATTCTTCGCAAGGGTGTATAGTAATTTAGAAGTAAGACTCTAGAATGAATAACTGAACCTCCGTTTGGCTCAGGAGGTGTTAAAAAGCAAAAAAAACCAAGCATGATTACGTTGAAAGCTCTGGCAGGACTTTTAAACCCAGCTCTATTGCACTTTCATTTTGGACTGCGCTGGCCATGTTATCAGCTGGACAATAAAAAAAAAATATTGCCTCCAAGCACAGCTATAAAGACATAGCAGGGGACACATAAGCAGAAGCAGGAGTTCTGGAGTAAACCTGTGGATGAAAAGGAAGAATATAGAGGAGTTGGGCTGTGTGTGGTACTAAGAATGGATGAAGCCAACCTGAGGAATTTGCTGGGCCGAAGGCTATAATTGGATGGGGAAGAGGGCATTTTGAGGAGGGAGTCACCAGAGCACAGCAGTTTTCATTTGCCTGCTCATTTAGTAGACAGAATTGCTAGGATGCAGTACTAAAATTAAAAATAAATAAAGCAGGCTTACAATCAAAACATGTTAGGAAGAATGGAAGGTCACTAGAAGGTAAGGAGGAGGGGAAAAAAGTTCATATGAATGGATGGCCCCATTCAGAAGACACCATGGCTTTAACCATGGTGGTTAAGCCAGAAAGCCGGGCCGTGTTCAGAAGACACAACCATGGCTTTAACCACAGTGAATAAAGTGTTTTGCCTTAATCACCATGTCTTCTGAACAAGGCCCGGCTTTCTGGCTTAACCACCATGGTTAAAGCCGTGGTTTAAGGTGTCTTCTGAATGGGGCCAATGTGTTTGAGGGAGGTGCTTGAATGTCACCGAGGAAGAGTGTTGGGTAGAACAGCAGCCCAGTGAAAGAGAAGCAGATTGGGAATAGAGAGCATCATTTTAGGACTGAGTAAAAAATGGTGTGTATATTGAAGGGGTCTGAGGAGGAGTCACACACAGAGATAATAGAAGAGCAAGTGCATGGATACATTTGCGAGTAACCATAACAAAATAGGAGCATCTAGTGAGGAGCAAAGTACAAATATAGTATGATCTCAATGAAGAGTAGAAAGTATCAAATGAGCAGCAGCATTTAGGAGACTTGGGCCTTAGCTAGACCTAAGGTTTATCCCAGGACCTTATGCCTGGTCCCGGGATATCCTGTGTGTCATTTACATGAACAGGGATGAACCCAGGACGATCCCGGGATAAACCTTAGGTCTAGCTAAGGCCTTGGAGAGGCTTGCCTGGAGCGAAGTATTATTTTAAGTGTTCTTTTTTAACTGAAACTACATAAGGAAAAGAAAATATTTCTGAAAAGGCGAGCAGGCATTGTTTAGCGCGAGCCTTTACGTGTGGTTGATTCAAGGCTTTTGGCGTGTGGATCTGCATGCTCTGTGGTGCCCAGGTTTCAACATTACCTTTTTAGAAGGCTTCAAGCGAAAAGACACACGTTGATACCTTCCCAAGATTGAAGTGATGGATGGAAATCCACTGAGGGTCGACACATGTTGATTTCAAAACTAGGAAGGGATTGTGACTTGGGGCTTCAGTCTTGGTTCTTGAAGAATTGGCAGTACTGTTGCTTGTCTGTTTCACTTACAGTGAAAATAGATTTCCAGAGACCTTTTGTGCTGTTGCCAGCTACAAAAAAACCAGAGAAGGGTCATTCAGATTACTGGCTCTTTGGTTTGGAGCAGCAAAGAGAGAGGACAGAGGAGAAGATGTCTACTATTTAACCCGAAAGGTGCCTAGTTATCACAGGATGTCTTGAATAAAAATCAATGTTACAAACCATTCATCGAATTTGACCACCACCCTGTTTTGCGTAGGGGCATGTGTTCTGACTACAAATCCCACCTCTGGACTTTTATCACAGAGTTATTGAACTGATGTCAGCCCTCTATAGTCTGTGGCCCTTTCTACACCTACGGGGGGAGAGGGAGTGGGGGCGATCCCGGACTTACCTGCTCCCGGGATCATCGCCTTCAGTCTAAATGGTCCGCACAACGTCACGGGCATCGCACACTTGTGCTCCAGCAAAAATGAAAAGGTAAGAAAAAACAAAACAAAAAGACCTAACCCTGCTCCCCACCCCACCCCCAAACCCTAACCCTAACCCTAGACTCCCCCTGTCCTGGGCCCTTCCCTCTGATGGACCCCCGCTACTCGCAGGGAAGAAGGAAGAAGCCGGGACAGGTGCCCACACTGCCTGCAGTCCTCGGGACCGTCCCAGGACCGCAAGTAATACCGGGAAGACTGAGGTCTCAGTTATCTCAGGGAAATGGAGGGATCATTCCTCCCTGATCCCGGGATCCCCTGTGGATCATTTGGACACACAGGGATGATCCCTGGAAAAACGGCTGGTGTAGAAAGGGCCTGTGTCTCCTCCCAAGGAAGAGAATGCTCTTAAGGATTTAGGTCTAAAAGCAAGACAGGTCTATATTTATTTAATATATTTCATAGAATCATAGAATAGTAGAGTTGGAAGGGGCCTAAAAGGCCATCAAGTCCAACCCCCTGCTCAATGGAGGAATCCACCCTAAAGCATCCCTGACAGAGGGTTGTCCAGCTGCCTCTTGAAGGCCTCTAATGTGGGAGAGACCATGACCTCCCTATTTAACTGGTTCCATTGTCGTACTGCTCTAACAGTCAGGAAGATTTTCCTGATGTCCAGCCGGAATCTGGCTTCCTGTAACTTGGGCCCATAAATCCGTGTCCTGCACTCTGGGATGATCAAGGAGAGATCCTGGCCCTCCTCTGTGTGACAACCTTTTAAGTATTTGAAGAGTGCTATCATGCCTCCCCTCAATCTTATCTTCTCCAGTATCTGTTTCTCCGAAGAACGTAGAAGAGTATATATGGTCTCTTTCCTTCCCCATCTTTTATCCTCACAGAAAATCTACGAGGTAGGCTTGGCTGAGAGATGTCTTATGTGCCACGCAATAAGATTTGAGGCGGAATAGAGATTTGAAACCATGATTCCCTGGTTGAAGTCTAATATAATATGCTGCCTCTCTGTGTCTACAGGCCCTGTGCTCTGGCAATAGCCTTCCAACTTCTCTAGTTCCTTTCTCTTCATTCTGGTGTCTAGACATGTAACTGGTGTTCATAGCCTTTATTTGTTTGTTTGTTTATTTATTTATAATACTTCTATACCATTTAATATATTAAAATCACTAAGTGGTTTAATTAAAATACACCATAACAATACAATGATAATAAATAAAATATTTAAAATCATTACATATTCATAACAATAAAACAGGGTGGTAACAGAGTCCCTCACCGGTAGGAGAAAGCCTGTGTGAATAGATTTGTTTTGAAGAAGCATTTAAAACTTGCCACCGTATCTGTCTCTCAAACCACACATGGGAGAGTATGTCAAAGAGTGGGTGCCACCACTAAGAAAGTCCCGCTTACTTACTGCTACCTAGCGATATTCCGTCGACTGTGGAACGATGAATAAGGTTTCATCAGAAGGTCTCGGCGGTCAACTAGGTATAAATAAGGGAAGATGGTCAGCTAAGTATCTTTGTCATGAGTTGTTTAATGAAAAGACATTTTTATTGGTAAAACATAGAGATATGAAAGGATATTTAGGGAATTTAAAAAAGAAAATAAACTTCTAACTTCTCTGCCTCTTCAACTCACAGGATTTCTCACCATTGGCCATGTCAGTTGGGGCTGATGGGAGTTGAAATCCAAAACATTTGGAGGGTACCAGGTTAGTGGAGGGTACCAGGTTAGTGAAGGCTGCTTTACAACATTTATTTATTTTATTTATTGTTGCATTTATATCCCGCCATTTTTCCTCCAAGGAACCCAAGGCGGCATAATACATAAATAAATAAATAATCCTCATCCTCCTCTCCATTTTATCCTCACAACAACAACCCTGTGAGGTGGGTTGGGCTGAGAGTGTGTGACTGGCTCAAAGTCACCCAGGGGGTTTCCATGGCCAAGTGGGGACTAGAACCCGGATCTCCCGACTCCCAGTCCAACTCTTTAGCCACTGCACCACACTGGCTCTTCAACATCAACCCTAAAACTTCATTATTAGGTTAAAATATGGTGTCTTTGCTGGACCCTTTTCTGGGTCTTGAAAAGGCCATTTCTGTGCAGAATTCTGCTTCAAGCTTCTTAGCAAACCCGGGCTTTGGAGGTCCCAGCTTTAATCCCTGGCATTTTCAGGTAAAATATAAAGGACCAACAATCTCATCCTTCCAAGGATGCTGTTATTTACTGATGTCATACAGGACGGAAAAGGAATTTACTGAAGTCATACAGGACAGAAAAGGAATCACAACTGTCTCTCAAGATAGAAATGTTACTTACCTTGCCATGTGATGGGGCATTTATGCAGATGTGTACAGCACGGGAAGAGATAATGGATTTGAGCAAGACTCCTGTACTGAAAGGCGACTCTTAGGGAACCTTGGGCATATTTTTAGCCTGAAACCCCACCCCACCCCCCAAAAAAACTACCCTTCCTTCATCACATGGAGGTCTGAAATCCCTGCCTATCAGTGAGTCAACTATAGGAAGAAATTGACTCATAGAATCATAGAATGGCAAAGTTGGAAGGGGCCTACAAGGCCATCGAGTCCAACCCCCTGCTCAATGCAGGAATCCATCCTAAAGCATCCCTGACAGATGGTTGTCCAGCTGCCTCTTGACTCCTAGGATTAGTCAAGATTTAGTCATTGAAAAACTTCGATTTCATTTCTTTTGTGGCTTTCGTGTATGGCACACCTTATTCACCATTGCCTTTACTCCTAAAAGTACTTTGTTTTAATTTGGTGGTATAATATTTATTTATTTATTTATTTATTTATTTATTACATTTTTATACCGCCCAATAGCCGAAGCTCTCTGGTTGGTTCACAAAATGCATTTGGGGAGGTTTCCTAGCTCCATGCACGTTGCACTCCACACGGAATAAAATCATGCAGCTAGGGTGATTCCAGTTGTAAGTGGCCAGTAGCTTAAAGTGAGATCCCCCATTCTCTTATTCCCCCATCTCTGTATCCTTTGTATTGACCATCCCATCTTAATAACGTAAGAAGTGCCCTGATGCTGGGTCAGACCAAGGGTCCATCTAGTCCAGCACTCTGTTCACATGGTGGCCAACCAGCCATCGGGCAGGGATGAACGAACAGGACATGGTGCAACAGAACCCTCCGACCCATGTTCCCCAGCAGCTGGTGCACACAGGCTTACTGCCTCGAATACTGGAGATAGCACACAACCATCAGGGCTAGTAGCCATTGATAGCCTTCTCCTCCAGGAATACATCCAACCACCTTTTGAAGCCATCCAGATTGGTGGCCATCTCTACGTCTTGTGGTAGTGAGTTCCATCTTGAAGGATGATTCTCTCTCTTGAGCTGTGCATTGTGTTCCTTGGCTGCGGCTTACAGACCCTTTTAAGTACATCCGGTAATAGAATAGCTGAGTTTGAACTACTGGACCCTTTTTGAGATGGAGTAAAGAGGGAGGAGTTGGGTTCTGTTTATAACCAAATAAGTTTTGCATTCAAGGACATTTCTTCCTGAGCTTGCTTAAAAAAAAAAACACCCTGCAGTTTTCAGGGTACTGGGGTGTTTGAGACCTTGTTGATTTCTGCTGGATTCTCTAAGCGGCGCTTTCTTGGAGTAGGGACAGTGTTTCCTGCGCAGTCCTGACATCCCCTGTGTTTATAATTGACTGCGCTGATGCCAACTGATGAGGGCAGAGCTGGCCAGCCGCAAGCTCCTGCTGCTGCACTCGGACAAAATCTGTCACGGCTGCTACCATCGCTACCCAAGACTAGCAGCCATTTCAGCTGTTTCTATCCTAGAGGGAGATTCTGATTACCCTTCCTTTCTCTTTCCCCAAAGTGAACAATTTCTCTTTGCTTTAAGCAATGAGCGTTCTGCCAAATCGAGAGCCGGTCCTGCTCAGGCACAGATGGTACTTTATGGGGTTGTGGATTTAAACCGAAACGTGGCGTTGCTTTTGCTTGCCGCCGTCTGCGTGATGGAGACGAAGCGAATTCACGCTTCATACGGGGCCAAACTCTGTTGGCGTTAAGAGGATGCAAACTTGAGAGTGAAACGGAACTCTTTCAAGCAGAAAGGGTTTACTGACGAAAATATCTGCAGGGTTGAAGCAATAGCTCATAGGATCTGGCATCAATCCATCCCCTTGTGCTAGAAGTGGAGCCAAGATGTTGTCCTTAATGCTGTGCTACATCGCAGCGGAGGAGACATTTTGCTTGGTGCTTTATGGGGGAGATACGTTTTTGGGTCCACAGATGGGCCATAGCTCAGTGGTAGAGCACCTTCTTTGCATGCAAAAGGTCCCAGATTCCATCCCCGGCTTTTCCAGGTAGGCTAGAAAAACGTCTTACCTTGGAACCCTGCAGAGATGCTGCCAGATACTGTCACAGTACTGAGCGAGACGGACCCTTGGGCTTTTTCTACACCTAAGGGTTATCCCGTGAAAATGGAGGGATTGTTCCCGCCTGCTCCCGGGATCCCCTTTGTGGCATTTGGATGTGCAGGAACAATCCCGGGACGATCCCGGGATGTAGGGCTCGTGTAGAAACGGCCTTGGTCTGACTCAATGTAACGCAGCTTCCAACGTTCTAACTGTTTGTAGGAATATCCCAGTATCTGCCGCACGGGTGCATGGTTAAACCAAGGGACATTATTTTAGTGGGCAACTGTAAGTACATGCAGCTGAGCTGCAAGTGGCACAGCACGGCAGCTGGATGTCTGATTTTGCTCCATCCTCTCGGCTAGAGTAGTGGGGGGGCCCAAGGAGGCCATTCAGAAGTAGAGCCGAGGAGATGCAGCCAGGAATTTAAATGTCCATTCCAGGTGGGTTAGGGATGGGAGGAAGACCAACCAAAGCTTCCGGGCTGCAGATGTCTGGTGGTGAGCCAGTGAGTGGGAGGGAAAGGTGCCATGTAGGGCTTGAGAGTAGCTAAAGGCAGTAGCCATATGAAGGGGCTGAGAGACTATGGTCTTAGCTAGACCTACGGTTTATCCCGGGATCGTCCCGGGGTTGTCCCTGCCTGCTCCTGGGATCCCCTGTGTGTCATTTACATGAACAGGGATGACCCTGGGACGATCCTGGGATAAACCTTAGGTCTGTTGGCTCTGTTCAGACAACACGCTAAACAATGTTGCTTAACCACAACATGGTTAACGGCATGCATTCCCTTAACCATTTTGTGGTTAAGCAGCGTGGTTTAGCGTGTTGTCTGAATGGGGCCATTGAGAAAGAGTCGTGCGAGTCATTTGAACCATATAAGACTTCAAAATGCAACCAAGAAGCACTTGTGATGAGCCAGGCTGCTTAACCCTGGAGGAAGGGCTTAAAAAGGATTTTCAATACTCTCCGTCTGGTACAAGAGGTGGGGATCCAAGGATGTCTCTGTTTACCTCCACCCACCCACCCCCGGCCAGCAAATGGAACCTCATGGGTATTTTAGCCAGTCCTTTATTGTCCAGAACTGGGAATGTCTTGAGGATAAGCCAATGGTCAGCTTACACCAGAGGGATGCCTACTGACCCACTGTTCTTGTCCATAATAAATTTTCTCTTGCGTTATCCTTACCCTCTAAATTACTTCGTTGCGCTTAATCTCCCCAACCCAGGGAAGCTTCCGCCTTGGAAGAGCTACCTTTGTCCTTACTGCTGCTGTCTCTCCTGTCTATATTTATACACAGAATAAAAATACTTTATTGTTCATATGATGCGTAGTCATGCTGGAAGAGTTCCCATGCGCCTTTGCAAAAGGAGTAAAATGCAGCCACTTTCTGGAGGACAGAAATCGATGACAGGAGAGAAGGTAGCCAAAGGGGACGCTCACATCTTTGTGCAGAAAATATTGAGGGATATTTTTTTCTATATAATGGAGATCATGCCAGTAGTGCAAGTTTATAGCCTCATTTGAAGGAAGAGCATAATAACACAGAAATAATGCTCTTCAAATACTTAAAAGGTTGTCACACAGAGGAGGGCCAGGACCTCTTCTCGATCATCCCAGAGTGCAGGCCATGGAATAATGGGATCAAGTTACAGGAAGTCCGATTCCGGCTGGACATCAAGAAAAACTTCCTGACTGTTAGAGCAGTATGACAATGGAACCAGTTACCTAGGGAGGTTGTGGGCTCTCCCACATTAGAGGCATTCAAGAGGCAGCTGGACAACCATCTGTCAGGGATATTTTAGGGTGGATTCCTACATTGAGCAAGGGGTTGGACTCGATGGCCTTATAGGCCCCTTCAAACTCTACTATTTTATGATTCTATGATAGATTCACATGGAACCTTTTTGTGTATTGAAAGGCTAGGCAGAGCCACGTAACTGTCACATATATCGGAAAGGGGGAATTGGCTTTGGTTATGAGCATCAGCCCGGAAAGTCCAAAATGGGGCAGCGAAATTGTTAACGGAGACTGGCCAGTATGATCATAGGCCATAGCTAGACGTAAGGTTTATCCCTGGATTGTCCAGGGGTCAGACCTGTTCATCTAGGTGACACACAGGGGATCCAGTGCTCAGGCAGGGGCGAACCCTCAATGATCCCAGGATAAACCTTAGGTCTAGCTGTGGCCATAGTATGCCAGTGCTTTATGATTTGAATTAATGTTTTCAGTTCAGGGGCAGGGGTTGTACTTAGGCCTAGTATCCTAGATTAGTTAATTAGTTAGACAAAGGGTAGACAGCTGGTACCCTATAATCTTAGATCCTTGACCATACTACCTGGAACGTTTGGGGGCTGTAATCTAAACATCTGGAGGGTACCAGGTTGCCTACCCTGAGTTAGTCTAAAATGGCACTTTGGGTAATTTCACAACATAATGACCCTGTTGAGACTATGTACATGCCACATTTTGAGCTAAACATTATGGCTTAGCGTAGGTTGACCCTATGAAAAGGAGGACAGGGCTTCTGTATCTTTAACAGTTGTATTGAAAAGGGAATTTCAGCAGGTGTTATTTGTATCTATTGGGAACCTGGTGAAATTTCCTCTTCATCACAACAGTTAAAGCTGCAGGTGCCCTGCCCTCTTTTAAATCTGGTCACAGTATAGCTCCTGCAGCTTTAACTGTTGTGATGAAGAGGGAATTTCACCAGGTGCGACATGCGTACAAATGGCACCTGCTGAAATTCCCTTTTCTATGCAACTGTTAAAAGATACAGGAGCCCTGTCCTCCTTTTCATAGGGTCACCCTAGCTTAGCGTGTCATGTGAACCATAAGTTAGCATGTCATGTGAACCATTCCTAACATGGGGGCTACATAGCCACAGTTTAAACATGCTCACTAACCATTTGCTGCAAAAGGGTTAGCAGCCTTTTGTGTTGTCTGAACGTGGCCCATTTTTTATTTGTTTTAAGAGTTTATTGTTCTTAGTACTAAGAGTTGCTGTGGGGAAGAGCTATTTTAGAAGAGGTATTCCCATTGCAGGATAGAATTTATTTTTTTATTTATTACATTTCTATAATGCCCAGTAGCCGGAGCTCTCTGGGTGGTTCACAAAAATTAATTGCCTTTTCTAAGATGGTGCCTGCTGCAATACATGTGTACTAACTAAAATCAAGGAAAGCATATTTCCCCCTTCAAAACTAGTTTTAGTCATATGCAAATTTATGCTGATTTATGCTCGTATGATTAATCAACCAAACTGTGGCAACCAGTGTAATGCAGTTCATCAGAGTTATAACCACTGGTCTTCAAAGCAGTGCATAAAGAGGACTCCCACTGATGATATCAGGAGAGCCAAAATGTCTGTGATAAGAAAGGAATAAAATGAGGCTTAGAGTTGGAATGGACGTGCAGCATATGAAACCCGGCAGCAGAAAAGAAAGCAGGAACGGATCAGAAAATTAGACTTAAAGGCAATAGGCAGAATACTGCGAAAGAGAAAACACAGTGCCAATGTGCTAAAGTCAAGGAGAGAGAAAACTCCCATTAGCATGGCTGCACCATTTCAGAAAGAGTCATATCACTGCCTTTGGGTTTAAAAAAACACACAAAACCCCTCAACCTCCAGATGCAAAATGAACGCAGTCCTGCCAAGGCAGACTTACCCCTAATTCTCAAATGTGTTTCAACAGCTTTGCCACAAAGCTTTTGGAACGTACCAAAAAGCAGCTTGGGGGGGGGGGGTGTTGTAGAATTTCATTGGCATTTGCCAGCAAACAGTTCTCCTGGAGATTAAACTATCTCTTTGGCAAGATTAGCCTTGATCCTTTAATTTAAGAGATGGGGACTTTCCCTGGGCTGCTTTGCAAGGTTTCTTTGGCATCTATTTTTAAAAAAACACAGAACGAAACCCATTGCAAGAATCTGAGGTTTCAAAAAGCCTCATGAAGGTTGAATAGCTTGGAGGGTGTTTGCTAACTTCATGATAGCGCTATGTGTTCACATATATGTGAGTAAATGAGTGAATATGTGTATTTTATCTCCCGTTTTAGAGAGAGGAAAATGATCTGCAATGACAAGCAACTCTCTGAGGCATGTGCAACAGCCTGTACACAGCTGAGCAAGGGTTTAAATTAGATTCTTTAGCATTTAAACCAGATACTGAAGCTATAAAACATAGATCAACCCCAAAAGAAGTAATTCGAAGGGACCATAAACTAACAAGAAAGGACATCTAAGACTGCGTTGAAGTCAACAGCTGAGGAAGTGTGCCAGATCAAAATACATCTAAGACCAGTCAAAAATACTCTCACTCCATCAGAACAAACAGACATTACTTAAAATTTATGATTCAAAATTTTAAAACTATATACAGTTCGTATATGATATATTCTATATGACTAACAGTTAATAAGACCCCTTGTATATTACAACATTTGGTAAAAACTTATTAATTAATCCATTTTTTCTCATTCTTTTTTCCTTATGCTGGCTGCTTTAAGAGTGAAGAGAGCAACCCTCTGGGTCACAAAATAGTTGGAACCCCGTAAGAGAAAGGACAATTTATCCTTGGCTGTCCAGTCTCTCATGCGTATTAAAAACATAGATAGATAATGTTCTCTACATTTTGAATATAAACAACATTCAAGTAAATAGTGGGCTAAATCTTCTATTTCAGGGTTGCCACATATACATAGTCTATCTTTCGATGGAATACCTTGGAATCTACCCTGTAACATCATTGTGTCCATCAGCTCGAATTGAAGCCGGGTAAAGGCTACTCGATGGACCCGTTTCACATCAAAGAACAAATATTTTTCTTCTTTAAAGTGGGATTTTGTTCTGGCTAGCCATTTCATGGCCCTTGATTTTGACACTGCAGCTATATACTGATCATTATTAAAATGTATAAAACTCTTTGCAATGATGATGATGATGGTGATAGAAATATTTCTTACCCGCCTCGCCCTTTGGCTCGAGGTGGGGAACAACATTAGTACAGCAATACAATATAAATCAAAGACATAAAATTAATTAAAGGAGCGTATAAAACCAATACAATATCAAAATGACTATCAAGACATCCTAAAATTCTTGGTTTGAAATTCGTCTGGGTGTGGCATTATAGCATTCAAGGGATTGTACAACAACAATGAAACCCTAATGCAGTCACTGAATATGAAAGATTCATAGCCAAGACGAAGGTATGAATTGCTAATATGTCGTTTACTAGTGTGTTCTTGTGCGCCCATATGATGGTTTCTTCCTTATTCTCATGAGAGCTGTAAATGGAGGGGTTGTGTGTTCTTCCGTACAGGCCTGCCCTACCCATTGTTAATGGGAGCATGTGGCCTCCTGTTTAGGCACTAAGCTGTCAATACTTGATAAGAGCTTGTCATTTTGTATTTTGCCCGAAAGAATCCCACGATGGCAGTTTCGAGCAAGACCGACTGTCATAACGCTCGTAAGCTAATGCCAATGTTTCTGATTCATCACCAACCCCATGATAAAATGTTAGACCTGAGTTTAAATCAGTGAAGGCGGCGATCTGCCAGTTGGCGTTGTGTAGATTCCGAAGTTGGAGGGAGAGACAACCACAGTTGCAGCTGCCCGAGGAATACAATGCAGAGAGGAAATAATGGCCTTATGATTACGCTTTCAAAAGATTGAGAGTGCTGAAAAGGAACGGGTTTGATGGTGGCACAAGCATCACTGCCTGTTGGCGATCGAGCTGCTGCTCCCACTCCAGTCATCCAGAGTGAAGTACCAGGAAGCGTAAAGACAAGTGTTCCTGCTCAAGGGCTTCAGCCAGCTTTGTAGTGCTGTTTAGGTTTCTGTCTGGAAGGAGGAAGTCTGGGGGAAAGGATGAAGGGGCCCTCTTCTCTCCCCACTCCGTCACACCTTCCCCTGTTGAGCTATATAGTGCTAAAGGACTCTCAGCCCTCAAACTAGCTCTATGGCTAGGGGAGGGGATACACAGTTCTGGAGACTGAACCATACCTGTATAGTGCAAGGTAGGATCTTTGTTTTTGCTTCTTCTTTTTTTATAACTTCACCTTCCCCAAATGTTCCAGGATATGTAACATAAGCTGCCAGCCAGTTCTCTCTCTCTGTCCACCTGCCCTCCTAACCTGATGATAGCACTATTATTATTATTATTATTTATTTATTTATTTATTTATTTATTTATTTATTTATATAGCACCATCAATGTACATGGTGCTGTACAGAGTAAAACAGTAAATAGCAAGACCCTGCTGCATAGGCTTACATCCTAATAAAATCGTAATAAAACAATAAGGAGGGGAAGAGAATGCAAACAGGCACTGGGTAGGGCAAACAGGCACAGGGTAGGGTAAAACTAACAGTATAGAGTCCAAACAGCATCAGGTTTTAAAAGCTTTAGGAAAAAGAAAAGTTTTTAGCTTAGCTTTAAAAGCTGCGATTGAACTTGTGGATCTCAGATGTTCTGGAAGAGCGTTCCAGGCGTAAGGGGCAGCAGAAGAAAATGGACGAAGCCGAGCAAGGGAAGTAGAGACCCTTGGGCAGGTGAGAAACATGGCATCAGAGCAGCGAAGAGCACGAGCGGGGCAATAGTGTGAGATGAGAGAGGAGAGATAGGAAGGAGCTAGACCATGAAAAGCTTTGAAGGTCAACAGGAGAAGTTTATATTGGATTCCGAAGTGAATTGGAAGCCAATGAAGAGATTTCAGAAGTGGAGTAACATGATCAGAGCGGCGAGCCAAGAAGATGATCTTAGCGGCAGAGTGGTGGACCGAGACCAACGGACTGATGTGAGAAGAAGGAAGGCCAGTGAGAAGAAGGTTGCAGTAGTCCAACCGAGAAATAACCAGTGCACTCTTCAAATACTGAACAGGTTGTCACACAGAGGAGGGCCAGGATCTCTTCTCGATCCTCCCAGAGTGCAGGACACGGAATAACGGGCTCAAGTTACAGGAAGCCAGATTCCGGCTGGACATCAGTCGGGCTTCCAAGGGGAGGGCATTCCACAGCCGGGGTGCCACAACAGAGAAGGCCCTCTCCCACGTCCCACGATAGCGTATGTCTCATGTTGGTGGGATGCGGAGGAGGGCTCCTCTAACAGATCTCAAGTCTAGGCCAGGCATATGTAGGGAGAGGTGCTCCTTCAAGCATCGAGGTCCCAAGCCGTTTAGGGATTATTGTGGACTATTTATCCGTTCTTGATTGAGAAATAAACCTATTTGGTGAAGGGCTAATTGGTTTTGTCTGAGGAAATTTTAACCAAAGAACCACAAGGGCTTTCCACCATGCACAAGGTGTGCATGGCAGAGAGAAAGAGGATAGTGAGATGTTTTTCTTCCTCTCACAACACTAGAAACCAGGATGTATGTTTGGATTTTCAGGCAGATAAAAAGGGGAGACATGATAGAGGTGTACAAAACCATGCATAGTGTGGATAATGTGGATAGGAAGACATTATTCTCCCTCTCTCAAAATACTAGAGCCCAATGGGGTCATCCCTTGAAGCTGATTGGTAGAAGATTCAGGACAGATAAAAGGAAGGACTTCTTCACACAGAGCATAGCTAAACTTTGGAATTGGCTGTTACAACATATAGTGATGGTCACCAATTTGGAGAATTATAGAAGCAGGCTAGATGAATTTATGGAGGGTAAGGCTGTCTATGACTAATAGTCATGATGGCCATGTACGTTCTCCAGTTTCAGAGGCAGTAGGAGCATAGGAATCTGCCTTATACTGAGAGTGTTGGTCCATCTAGCCCAGTGGTTCCCAAACTTTTTCAGGTCACCGCCCCCTTGGTTCCACAAACTCAAGCCCAGTGCCCCCTACCCTACCCTATAAAAATCATTATTCAGAATAGCAGTTTTCAACGACCCACTAAGGAAGATAATAACAAAATTCAAAACAGTAACAATTAATTGAATATTTATTCAAAATCCGAAGCACCCACTGCAGGCTTGCCGAGGGAGGGAGGGAAAAGAGAGCGAACGCCTCTTTTTTGCAGCCGTCGTGGCGGGGCACACCAAGCAGGGTATGTCTCTTCATTAGCATTTTGGTGCTTTTGAAACATTTTAATTCACCGTTAAAAGGACTCTTCTTAAACGGTATTAATACATGTGTGGATTCTTCCCCTATATGGCTTGGGACCAAACTACCTTCATCCATAAAAATGTCCCTGGGTTTTAAGACCTTCTGGAGAGGCGCTTCTCGGAAAAGACCACCTCGAGCGCCCCCTGCTGCCCATTTGCCTCTTAGCACCCCCCTATGCAATCCCACCACCCCAAGGGGGCGGTACCGCCCACTTTGGGAACCACTGATCTAGCCTATTATTGTCAACACTCACTGGCAGCAGCTCTCCAGGGTTTCAGGCAAGATTCTTTCCTCATCCTACCTAGAGATAGTGGGCATGTCTACACCAGCCCTATATCCTGGGATCGTCACACAGGAGATCCTAGGATCAGGTAGGGACGATCCCTCCATTTTCCTGGGATAACCCTTAGGTGTAGAAAGGGCCAGTGGGGATTGAACCTAGGGCTTTCTGCATGCAAAGCATTACCACTGAACTGTGACCCCTGTGGTACTTTCATACAGAGAATGCCTCTCTATGCCAGTAGCTGGGGAATATGAGTGAGGGAGTGCTATTGCTTTCCATAGGCATCTCGCTAGGCACTGAGTGAACAGAATACAGGACTCGATGGTCCTTTTGTCTGATCCACAAAACACGCAGCTCTATCTCCCTGTGACAACTGAATCAGGTGAGGCTGTGCAGGTCCTGGACCAGATAAGGGCCAATAAACTGAGACCGAATCCTGGCAAGACGGAAGCCCTGTGGGTGAGTGGTTCCCGAGTCCGGGAGACAGGCTCATTGCCTGTTTTGGATGGGGTTGCTCTGCCTCTGAAAGAACAGGTTCGTAGTTTGGGGGTACTCTTAGACCCATCTCTGTCGTTGGAAGCTCAAGTAGCCGCCACGGCTCGGAGTGCCTTTTACGATCTTCGGTTGGTTCGCCAACTACGGCCTCTCCTGGACAGGGATAGCTTGACCACGGTGATACAGGCATTGGTAACCTCAAGGTTGGATTACTGCAACACGCTCTATGCGGGGCTGCCCTTGAAGCTGCTCCGGAAGCTGGAGCTAGTGCAGAATGCTGCAGCTGGGCTGTTGTCCGGAGCTGCCCCTTTCCAGCATGTAATTCCTCTGCTGAGGGAACTGCACTGGCTGCCTATTCGCTCCCGGGCCAGGTTGAAGGTTCTTGTACTTGTGTACAAAGCCCTAAACAACTTGGGACCAGGATACCTAAGAGAGAGAGCGCCTTCTCCCCTACCAACCTGCCCGGTCACTGAGGTCATCCGAAGGCCTGCTCCTGGTGGTTCCACCTAGATCCATCCTCCGATTGGAATCCACCAGGGGAAGAGCCTTCAGCGTGGTGGCCCCCCTCCTGTGGAACTCCCTGCCTCTGGAGGTCAGGCAGGAGCCAACCTTGTACTCCTTTCGGCACCTCCTGAAAACATCTTTATTCCAAGAAGCCTTTCTCTAACATGCAGCCTTGGATTACTGTTATTGCTTCTTTAAAATTTTGTTTTAACTGTTTTTATTCTGTTTTTATTTTCATTGTACACCGCTCCGAATTTTTTTTCAATGGGGAGCGGTATATAAATATTCTAAATAAATCTAAATAAATAATCCAGCACAGCTCCTCTTATGTTCTTAAGTCCATGAATAATGCCTGTATTCCCTTGACAAAATAAATAAATAATAAAAATATAAAAGTAAATAAAAACAATTTCCTAAGCAGTTTAAAATACCCAAGACACCCCACGTCCCCATAACCATGTTTGAGCAGCTGAACCAAACGTCAATCAATAATTTAGTGCAGGGACAATCAGGGCAGGAATTCACAATAATAAACTACAATGCTGTTGAAAGCCTTCCAGAAAAGAGAAGAGGGAGGGAGATCTATAGAGAAGTCCTGTTGCAAGTTTGTATATTTCACATTCGACATCCTTGTGAAAAAAAGGTTAGAATAATAGAGTCAGAGGTACTCCAACTTCCTGCTCAGTGCATGAAACCCAGTGCTGGAGCATCTATAACCAGCCTCTTTGAAGATCTCCTGTGAGGGAGAACCCCTCATCCCTCTAGGTGATTGGTACCATAGATCAACTGTTCTTCCTGTCAATAAGTTCCTCCTAATGTTCAAACAAAATCTTCCCTCCTGTAACTTAAGCCCATTAAATCTTGTCCTGCTTTCCGTAGCAGCAGAGAACACATCTTCGCTTTCTTTTATCTGAGAGCCCGTTCAATCTTCTCTTGCTTGTCCTTGCTGCAGACATTCAGCAACCACACTGTAGCTCAAGTAGAGCAGCTCAGCTTTCCCCAAATTGGTACCTTCCCAATATTTTGGACGTCATAGAATCATAGCATCATATAGAATCATAGAATAGCAGAGTTGGAAGGGGCCTAAAAGGCCATCGAGTCCAACCCCCTGCTCAATGCAGGAATCCACCCTAAAGCATCCCTGACAGATGGTTGTCCAGCTGCCTCTTGAAGGCCTCTTGTATGGGAGAGGCGTTCAACTCCCATCAGTGATCAAGAGTTACTTAAAGGACTGCAGTTCAGGAGTTGATATTGCTGGACAGCTCCAGCAATAGAAATGCTGTTTTTTCCTCACTCCGTCATTGCCTCTCCATAGAGTCCTCAATCTGGTTTAGCATTTGGGCTCCACAATTCAAGAAGGATGCAGACAAGGTGGAGCGTGTTAAGAGGAGGGCAACCAGGATGATCAGGGGTCTGGAAACTGGGTTGCAATGACTTGGAATTGTTGTAGATCACAAGCTGAATATGAGCCAACAGTCTGATGTGACTGCAAAAAAGGCAAATGCTATTTTGGGCTGCCTTAATAGAAGTATAGCTTCCAAATCGCACGAGGTACTGGTTCCCCTCTATTCAGCACTGGTTTGGCCTCAACTTGAGTATTGTGTCCAGTTCTGGGCTCCACAATTCAACAAGGATGCAGACAAGCTGGAGGAGCTGCAGAGGAGGGCAACGAGGATGATCAGGGGTCTGGAAACAAAGCCCTATGAGGAGAGACTGAAAGGACTGGGCATGTTTAACCTGGAGAAGAGAAGAATGAGGAGAGACATGATAGCACTCTTCAAAGACTTAAAAGGTGGTCACACAGAGGAGGGCCAGGATCTCTTCTCGATCCTCCTAGAATGCAGGCCATAGAATAATGGGCTCAAGTGACAGGAAGCCAGATTCCAGCTGGACATCAGAAAAAACTTCCTGACTGTTAGAGCAGTACGACAATGGAATCAGTTACCTAGGGAGGTTGTGGGCTCTCCCACACTAGAGGCCTTCAAGAGGCAGCTGGACAACCATCTGTCAGGGATGCTTTAGGGTGGATTCCTGCATTGAGCAGGGGGTTGGACTCGATGGCCTTGTAGGCCCCTTCCAACTCTGCTATTCTATGATTCTATGATTTTCTATCCACACATATGCTGTACCGGTATTTGCATCGTTTAATTTAGACTTGCTCTTACCAGACTCTTCTGTTCCTTACCTTGTGGCGTGGGCTTTGCTGCCCTTCAACTGTCTGATCTCATTACATTTTGAAAGACCTGGAGTGCCACCGTGTGCAGGTATAGATTGCTTAAGGCTTAGACGCGTAATAGAAGAAGTGCGGAGTCAGGCCCTCTTCTGAAAGACTGGCGAAACTCGTACTTGATGCATAATACCCTACTCTTTTAGGTGACTGGCCTCTTTGAGATGCAAGTGATAAATGGAGGAATCCATGCCTTGAACTTCTCAAACCCCTCACGTACTTCCTGAGTCCAGGGCAGTAATGGCCGACCTTCTCCCCATCTCAGTGCCTAGTCTGTAAACAAATGGCCCACGCTCCAGCTTAAAATTTGTGTCCGCACGTCCGCTTGGGTAGAAAAGCTCATCTGTTCTTGTTCTCCTAAATGAAGGATGCACTCAAGCAATTGAAAACAACTTCTGGGACAATCTCGTTCCATTATGTCTAATGGAATTGAGTCTGTGTGGTGTGTAGTGTGTGCTGATATCTTGAAGAAACAAAGAGGGATTTTCCCATTATTCAGAGAATGGATGAGACGTGAAATGAACTCCTCAGAGGCGTTTCAGTTTGTCACAGGAGAGCAAAGTGAGTCTCATTCAGGGGGCCGGGAACAAAATGCGTGTGTGTGTTGTCCCTCTTTCCATTCATGTGTGTGTTTTCCCTTTTCCTTGCTAATAAATCTGGCAGCAAAAGCCAAAACCGAAAGCTCATTCACTCAGTGTCTTAAAGAGTTGTCACTGCTGTTTGGAATACAAAAAGCCTCATTTGAGCATGGCATTGTCTTTCTCCTGATTGCAAGGGATTGTTCAGAGAAGCTGCATTCTGCTGGCAAATGGAATGAAAAGTTGCTGTCTTGAGTCCTTGCGCTTTCTCACACCGAAGTGTTTTGGCAGCTGGCTCATTTGGCTGTGAATAAAATCCCTTCCCATTATTGTTAGAGTTTGCAGTTCTGCCGAAGCAAAGTCTCCCTGGTCGGGGTTTGCAAATGTCCTCTGAAGTTGGAGATGCTCTGATTCGCCCGTTGCAGGCATAGTGAGTGCTTTCGAACATGTCTTGAAATTTATATTTTTTTAAAGAGTGGCATACTTGAAAAGCACAATGATTTTCAGGAACTATAAACTTCATTGTTTTTGTTTTGCTTTGTTGTGTATAAAGAGAATTAAATCCAGAGTTCTGAATGGATAAGCTGATACCTTCGAAAACTGGATCCTCTCAAAGTTACATTTATTTATTTATTTATTTATTTATTGCATTTCTTTACCACCCAATAGCCGAAGTTCATACTTATGTGCCTTGCTTGAGTCATCTAATCCGTGGAAATTTTGGTTCGATTCTCTCTGCTTTTGGCACACTTCGCGCGCACCACTTTTAGGGCAGTGGGAGTCCCCATGGTTAGAAATGGTTCACAGGACACACTAAGCCAGAATGTTTAGCTCAAAATGTGCTTCACCTCTGGCTTAGCATGTCATCTGAACAGGGTCAATGGCTGACACTTAATATGGCGCATAAACAAAGTAAGTCTTACCTTGGCGAGATGATTTGAAAAGTGCTTAGGCAGGGAAAGGCAAAGGAGAAAGCAGCAGCAGCCGCAGCACGTTCGTGGAGGCATATTTATTTTTTATCGCCCGTGTGAAATATTGTACTTTTATTTCCCATTAAACGATGGCATTCGGGTTCCCCCCAATAAAAAAAAAGGGCTCTTCAAAGTAAATCTATTGCATGAGTATTAAACTGAGAAACCATACATGTGTGCATTTAAATGCATTCATTAGTCCCACAAGTCCATCCCTCTCAGTGAAGGGCTCTTCAAAACCCTCATACCAGCCCTCGGCTGTGATATCCTAAAAAGTTCCAAAAGAGTAAAGCATGAACTACTTTCATGTCCAAGGCTGTTCACAGTTTCCATTCTCTTTGTGTGTGTGTGTGTGTGTGTGTGATATTACAGCAAGAGGGCTTTTGCAATTTCTCTGGCCGCTTGCACAGCCTCTCCATGTAATATCAACCCAATCCGAGGTTATACTAAGGGCTTCATCCCACGTACCTGTTTCCCTCGAATTATCCCCTACAGCGCAAAGCTGTCGTCCTTGCTAGCTAAATCACACCCTGGGCGGCAGCGCTCCTAAGATACTTTGCATACCAGGAAAAGGGTTTAAGGGGGGAAATGTAAAAAAAAATAAATCATAAAAAATCAACAGATGACCCAATCCGATTCAAATTTGGTATGTTTAAAGGAAGGAAAGGAAAGGAACCTCTCGTGCAAGCACTGAGTCATTTCTGACTCTCCTTTCTGGCTTTCCTTTCCCCGTCGCGTCTTACGTGTAGAAAAGGGCGACGGCCCGCGCTAGCTGTAGCGCGGCCTCGCTCCTTCTCCTCTCCGCATTAATTGGTGGGTCTAGCAAGGCCCCACATAGAATCATAGAATAGCAGAGTTGGAAGGGGCCTACAAGGCCATCGAGTCCAACCCCCTGCTCAATGCAGGAATCCACCCTAAAGCATCCCCAACAGCTGCTCAGCTTCTACAGAACTACAACACCTGCTACTCTCAGGCTACTCACGAGGGCCTGGCCTTGGACTTTCTGAAGTACTTAACCTCAGCAGCAAAGAGTAGAGGGGTGGGGGGAATTATACCAAGGACCCCAGCATGTGCTCATAGAAAAAGTTATGTAAATGAGTAGATAGTTGCAGCAAACACCTGGCCGCAACGTAACTAAGATCTCTTGTATAGCTGTCACGCTATCCATATTTGCTTCAGTAGAACTGGAACAGTTTGCAATGCGAGTTGCTTGTTATTCCCGAAGCGGCTTTTCTTCCATCTCCTTTGAGATGGAGGCGTGTGTGTGTGTGTGTGTGTGTGTGTGTACGTACAATTTGTTAGGTATCTGCAATTTATAATAACCAGGAAGATAGCAGGCGTGTGGGCTGAAGGTAAACCTTTCCTTTGAATAGAGTCACTCTTTTTTGTCAGGCTGCTAAAGCACTTCCTGTATATACCAGTACATAGATCTGTACTTCGATTCTGTAGCTTCAGCTTGCAAAAAGGGAATCGTTTTAACAAAAGAGACAACTAGAAACTGTCAAGAATTGCCTCTGCGTTTGCAATTGCCTGCTCCTAGAAACTTGGATATAATTACAGCCGGTGCGTCTTCAAACTCCAGATTCTAAACATTTCATGGCAGCTTCAGACAGTTTTGATCATGGCACATAGGAATTTGATTCCTCTCGCACACCTGCCCAGTTTTTGTTTTTATTTATTTATTATTGCATTCATATCCCACCTCTTTTCCCTCCAAGGAACCCAAGGCAGCGCATTACTATTATTGTTTATTTTATTTATTACATTTTTATACCGCCCCATAGCTGAAGCTCTCTGGGCGGTTCACAAAAATTAAAACCGTAATAAAACTACCAACAGGTTAAAAACACAAATACAAAATACAGTATAAAAAGCACAACCAGGATAAAACCACGCAGCAAAAATTGATATAAGATTAAAATAAGAGTTAGAACAGTACAATTTAAATTTAAGTTAAAATTAAGTGTTAAAATACTGAGTGAATAAAAAGGTCTTCAGCTGGCGACGAAAGCAGTACAGTGTAGGCGCCAGGTGGACCTCTCTGGGGAGCTCATTCCACAGCCGGGGTGCCACAGCGGAGAAAGCCCTGCTCCTAGTAGTCACCTGCCTCACTTCCTTTGGCAGGGGCTCATGGAGAAGGGCCCCTGTGGATGATCTTAAGGTCCGGGCAGGTACATATGGGAGGAGGCATTCCTTCAAATAACCTGGCCCCAAACGGTTTAGGGCTTTGAATGTCAATACCAGCACTTTGAATCGGTCCCGGTCCCGGACTGGCAGCCAATGAAGTTGTAAAAGGACTGGCGTAATGTGTTCTCACCGGTCAGTCCCTGTTAGTAAACGTGCTGCCCTGTTTTGTACTAGTTGAAGTTTCCAGACCATTTTCAAAGGCAGCCCCACGTATAACGCATTGCAGTCATCCAAACAAGAGGTTATCAGAGCATGGATCACTGTAGCTAGGCTATCTCTGTCCAGATAAGGGCATAGTTGGTACATAATCCTGCACCTCCCCATTTTATCCTCACAACAACAACCCTGTGAGGTAGGCTGGGCTGAGAGTCTGTGACTGACCCAAAGTCACCCATTGGGTTTCCATGGCCGAGTGGGGACTAGAACCTGGATCTCCCGACTCCCAGTCCAACACTTTAGCCACTACACCACACTGGCTCTGTTGATTGCACAATTAGCTCTTAAAAACACAGGGAACGATCTTGCTCAGTATCGTCTTCCCTGACAGTCCACCTCTTTGAAGTGTCTGAGCCAGAAGTTGATTCCCTTACACCTGCTTACTGATACTTCAAATGGACATGCCAGGGATAAAATTTAAGGCCTCCTCAGTGCAGGGTTTTGTATTTTTAAAAGATTTAAAAGATTTATAAGCTGCTTTTTAGGGTAAACCCTCCCAAGACAGTTTTACGAAATTTAAAAACACTGCATAGATTTACAGTTCAGTTCTGGGAAAAAAAAATCAGCTTGCAGAAGGAAATCATTTTAACAAAAGGGATTTCTTGGTAGCTGTCAAATGGCCTCTGCTACTGAGTTACAGTCTTTGCTTCATCACACCAAGGTTATACTGTGCAATCACTTGGAATTGTGTGCAAAGGACTCAGAAGTTTTCCAGCTGATAATCTGCTTTTACTGTACTCCCATGCATCCTGCTTTAATAGTACTATAAACCCAAAAGAATCGACCTATTTTGCTACCTGTTTAGGAGCGAACCATTCGTTGTTTTCCGAACAGCCACTGGGGGTGTAGGAGGACGATTTGATATGTTTAAAGTACAAATTAAACAAATGCTTACATCTGCGTAAGTTTTAAAGATAAAGACATCAACATTGGCACAGTAATAGATATTAAGGAGAGCTTTAAGCACACCAAATTTGAATTGGATTGGGTCATCCGTTGATTTTTTATGATTTTTTACATTTCCTCCCTTAAACCCTTTTCCTGGTATGCAAAGGATCTTAGGAGCGCTGCTGCCTGGGGTGTGATTTAGCTAACAACAACAGCTTTATGCTGTAGGATATAATTCGAGGGAAACAGGTACATGGGATGAAGCCTACAGTCTTTCCCCATAAGCTGAGCGACCAAGTGTGGCGGGGGAGATTTGGCCTTCCACACTTCATGTTACTCTGAAATTGTTTGGATAACGTGTAGGGTTTTTTTTTTTCTAGTGAGGGTTGGGACTTTTTGTTGTGTTCCAGTCAGAGAACGTGACGGAGTCAAAAGGGTTTGCGTTCAAATCCAGCAAATGCGTGGCAGGAAAGCGGCAGTTCTGGTTTTGAAACCTCCCCTCGCCCCGCCCCTCCACCAATGATAAAAGCGAGATGGAGATTAGAGAATTTCTCGTGGTGGTGATGGGGGAAGTGCTAAGTTCTGAGTTTCCTTAAACCCATGGCGTGGCATGAAGAGTGACATTGTGCTTCTTTCATATGTAAGTTCAGGAACTTCTGGCCTTGCACACATCTGTGGGTCCAATAAGCAATACTTGCTGCCTTTTGGCAGTGGTTCAGATAATAATATTTATTAATTATATTATTATAATAATATGCTACTTGCATATTATTATAATAATATAATAATATGCAAGTAGCTCACCTTGCCTAGGGTGCAAAATAGTCTGGCACCAAACCTGATAGCACTCTTCAAATACTTAAAAGGTTGCCACACAGAGGAGGGCCAGGATCTCTTCTCGATTCTCCCAGAGTGCAGGACACGGAATAACGGGCTCAAGTTAAGGGAAGCCAGATTCCGGCTGGACATCAGGAAAAACCTCCTGACTGTTAGAACAGTACGACAATGGAACCAATGGTCTAGGGAGGTCGTGGGCTCTCCCACACTAGAGGCCTTCAAGAGGCAGCTGGACAGCCATCTGCCAGGGATGCTTTAAGGTGGATTCCTGCATTGAGCAGGGGGTTGAACTTGATGGCCTTATAGGCCCCTTCCAACTCTACTATTCTTTGATTCTTTGATTCTATGAATAATAATAATAGGAGGAGGGCTTTCTCCACTGTGGCACCCCGGTTGTGGAATGAGCTCCCCAGAGAGGTCCGCCTGGCGCCTACACTGTACTACTTTCGTCGCCAGCTGAAGACCTTTTTATTCTCTCAGTATTTTAACACTTAATTTTAACTTAAATTTAAATTTTACTGTTCTAACTCTGTATTTTAATCTTATATCAATTTTGCTGTGTGATTTTTATCCTGGTTGTGCTTTTTATACTGTATTTTGTATTTGTGCTTTTAACATGTTGGTTGTTTTATTGTGGTTTTAACTTTTGCGAACCGCCCAGAGAGCTTCGGCTATTGGGCGGTATAAAAATGTAATAAATAAATAAATAAATAAATAAAACATTTATATATACCGCCCCGTAGCCGAAGCTCTCTGGGCGGTTTACAAAAGTTAAAAACAGTGGACATTAAAAAGTATACAAAATTTAAAACCATCAAAAATGTAAACAGTATAAAAACAACTTGATTTGATTTATTAAATAATAATAATAATAATAATAATAATAATAATAATAATAATAATAATATTTCTTACCCACCTCTCCACTTGGATCGAGGCGAGGAACTACAATGAATATAAAACACATTAAAAACTGATTAAAAACATAGCATTTATTTTATTGCTTTTTTAAATTCTAAAAGACTGTCAAGTTGCCGAATCTCCTCCGGCAGGCCATTCGACAGCCTGGGAGCAGCAGAAGAGAAGGTCCTCTGGGTAACAGTTGTTAATCTAGTTTTTGCTAGCTGAAGGGGATTCTTCCCAGAGGACCTGAGTGTGCGGGGTGGATTGTAGAGGAGAAGGCGATCCCGCAGGTAGCCTGGACCCAAACCTTGTAGGGCTTTAAAGGTAATAGCCAACACTTTGTACTTCGCTCGGAAACTAATTGGCAGCCAGTGAAGATATTTTAAAACTGGTGTAATGTGGTCCCCCCTAGGTGTACCAGTGACTTTGCCACACCATGTTTCAGCATGATGTGCACATGCTGCAAGTGAGCCTTGGGCTTGTGGATTCCTCCTCTGCTCATATGTGGGCTGGTGACTCTGATGTCAGTGGGACAGTGAATCCACCCGGGTCTAAGTCAAAACCCCACTAACATCAGAGCCACCAGGCTCACCACCTACCTCCTTGCCTGGTCCAAGGCAAACCATTGTCTTGTGGTTTTCGTTTCAACTCACAGGCTATGGTTTGTGTTTGCCCTACAAACCGGAATTAGAAGCTGGAGTTGCTCATGCCATGGAAGAAGTAGTGAGCAATTCCGACGCTGCGTGGTTTAATGTTGCATCTGAGTTACTCTTGGAGAAGAAGTGCAGCGTAAAATGACTTTAAGACAACGCTGCATCCCCTCCTCATTTTGTGATCCTATTCAGAAGATGCAGGACGGGCGTGAGTTCAGTAGGGGTCATTTTGCGAGGCTGGGACACGTTTTTGAGGGAGGGGGTATCTGCAGTTCTGGCTGGTAGACATTGGCTGGGTTTGGACGACATGACAATCAATGGGGGAGGGGGGGGGTAAAGAAGCAATCGTCCGTTGTGTTGATTATTGTGTCGTCTGGGGAGCAACACACAACGGGCACCCAACTCACAGTACGTTATTTTCTGGAATTAAACAACGGGGGAAAACAACGGGCTTTTCCGTTGTTTCTCCGGACACCTGCTGATTAACAAGTCCCCCATCGAGTGCTCTATTCCGGAAGGTCATAGAGTTCTCTGGCAGGAGTGGCTGAAAGCACCCCGGCCGCTCCTCTACAGCCGGCAGAACTCGCAATGCATGATGGGATAGGTCTGGGAGGAGGGACGGAGGAGCACCAGCCCCCCAGAAGGATGCCCGGACTTTCAGCCACATGACCGGGGGGGGGGGGGGAGGGGAAGGGCGGCATGTCGTGTGGGGAAAAACTCTGAAATAAAGTACTGTGTGTTGCCTATTCCCTCTTCTGTTGCTTAAAGTGCCATCCGAACGTGGCTATGGCTTTTGGGAGGGCGGGTGGGAATGGCAGCCACCGGAAGACAAAAAACGAGCAAACGAAAAACACGCATAAAAAATTCCTTGCCCTGGATTGAATCCTTAAGACTGGAGCTTTCTGCCGGGTCATCTCCTACCTTGCTCTCCCTTGTGTTTGGAGTGAAGTGAGACATCTCATGGGGTGGTTATGGGGGGCCCTTACCGATGAGCCTCGTGTGGCGCAGAGCGGTAAAGCAGCAGTTTCTGCAGCCGAAACGCTCCCCACGGCCTGAGTTCGATCCCAGCGGAAGCTGGTTTCAGGCAGCCGGCTCGGGTCGACTCAGCCTTCCATCCTCCTGAGGTCGGTAAAATGAGTACCCAGTGAGCTGGGGGAAAGGTAATCACGGCCAGGGAAGGCAACGGCAAACCACCCCGCTATAAGGCCTGCCGAGAAAACGTCAGCGAAAGCTGGCGTCCCTCCAAGAGTCAGCAATGACTCAGTGCTTGCACGAGAGGTTCCTTTCCCTTTTCCTACCGATGAGAACAGGTGGATTGAGCAGGAAGGCTGCCTCCTAAAGGTAAGCAGCCGTGTCAATGATGGGAGTGAAACGGCCCTGAGCGTGTGCCGTTTTTCTTTTTTGTTGCTGGCAGAATGACTTATCGCTGCTTATGCCACATTCTGGGTGTTTGTATTTTTCTGTTGTTTGTTATGAAGATTTCTGGGGCTGTTTGCCTGAGTTATGGAAACAGACAGGCCTTGGAACAGCTGTGTTGGTAATAATAATAGGGGCTTGGCTAAGCTGGGAACAGTCTGTTTCTTTCACTTGCTCGCTGGGTGGCTGTAATTTCTGCAGTATCTCATTCGCTTTATTTCCTCTGTAACATTCATGTGTTTTATTGCCTGGCCTGGCTTTTTCCCTCTGCTTTGTTCACCTTTAGGTTCTCTCGGCTTTGTTTTGTTCCCTGCGAATTGGACCAAAAAATTCTGGTCTAAGGAACTGTGTTGTGTTGAGGAAGCACTCCAGCATACAAACAAGCATGCAACCCACTTGTGGTACGTGCTCAATTTTGCCTTGTGTGTCCTGATTAATCAGTCCGCTGACCTTGTTCGGAGTGTTCCCACAGGAATCTGGCGTTTCTCTCCAGATTGGACTCCTGCTCTGAAATAGGTTGTCAACTTTTCTTTTAAGGACTCTCACAATTCATTCTCCTCCCTTTTTGTGAGCCGGGAAAGGGATCGCCTTACCTTTGCGTCCCTCTGTGTCTTCTCTAGCTGAAGTAGCTGACTTTTTTGCTTGGATGATCAGTAAGCAAGAATTCTTCTTCGTGGTCTCTGTGCATCACACAACATGGGCTCTGCGCCTGTGGGGAACCCATGTTGTGTGAATGCACAGATTACCACTCCCAAGAACTACAGTTACTGGTAAGCCACCTGTCTGTTTAAGTCAGAGCATGGTATGTTTGCTACTTGAGATGCCCAACACTGTGGGCCACTTCTCATAGAATCATAGAATAGTAGAGTTGGAAGGGACATATAAGGCCATCAAGTCCAACCCCCTGCTCAGTGCAGGAATCCACCCTAAAGCATCCCTGACAGATGGTTGTTCAGCTGCCTCTTGAAGGCCTCTAGTGTGGGAGAGCCCATAACCTCCCTGGGTCATTGGTTCCATTGTTGTACTGCTCTAACAGTGAGGAAGTTTTTCCTGATGTCCAGCTGGAATCTGGCTTCCTGTCACTTGAGCCCATTATTCTGTGTCCTGCACCCAGGGAGGATCGAGAAGAGATCCTGGCCCTCCTCTGTGCGACAACCTTTTAAGTATTTGAAGAGTGCTATCATGTCTCCCCTCAATCTTCTCTTTTCCAGGCTAAGCATGCCCAGTTCTTTCAGTCTCTCTTCATAGGGCTTTGTTTCCAGACCCCTGATCATCCTGGTTGCCCTCCTCTGAACACGCTCCAACTTGTCTGCATCCTTCTTGAATTGTGGATCCCAGAACTGGATGCCATACTCAAGATGAGGCCCAACCAGGGCCGAATAGAGAGGAACCAGTACCTCACGCGATTTGGAAGCTATACTTCTATGAATGCAGCCCAAAATAGCATTTGCCTTTCTTGCAGCCATATCGCACTGTTGGCTCATACTAGGCCTCATGTAGAGTATTGCGTCCAGTTCTGGGCTCCACAATTCAAGAAGGACGCAGACAAGCTGGAGCGTGTTCAGAGGAGGGCAACCAGGATGATCAGGGGTCTGGAAACAAAGTATATCTTGTATGTGTACAAAATACTGTGCCATGTATGGCACAAACAAGAGTATGTAGTTGAGTGTGTAACGTGTCTGAGGGAGCCTGAATTGCTTATAGCTGCCCATTGTGTGGATGTAGAGTGGTAAACCTTTGTTTATTTCTCAGTAACTTCTGCAAGAAGCCCAATATTTATTAAATAAATATATTAAGATCTATATTCAGAACTGCTCAGGTACTTCTACGCATCGAAGGTGTTTGGCTGTTACACCAGCGAGGGTGTTCTCTGCGGCTTTGCTGGTACCTTTGCACTTCGTTCCTAGAAAAACCCGCCTTTCGGTCTTTTGCTGCCTCTTGAAGACCTTTCTGTTCCAACAAGCATTTGGCGTCTCTGTTTATTTGTGTTTGTGGAACCCTGAAATGGTTGGTCATGTTTTCAGCCTTCTGGAGATGCTGTACTATCTAAAACCGATTGCAGATGGCCGCTTGACCATTCTCAACCCTGTTTCTGCATAGAAAAATGGGGGTGGGTGAGGAGAGGCATTTTAATGAATTTCTTCATGAGGAGGACAAATTCTCCAACATGTGGGGTTCAACATCAGCAGCAGCACAGTGGAGTATTATGGGGGGAAATGGCAGCTTTCACAACAATATGGGGGATAATATTTGCATGATAAGAATCTCAGAAATTTTCTTTGAAATATATGTTCTTTCAGAAATGTTGGCTCAGGTCTAGTCTAAAATGGGAAATAATTTGTCTAAATAAGAGGAGTCTGAGGAAGCAGTTAACTGAAGAGAGGGTCACTCTACAAAAGAGGGCAGGGCTCCTGCAGCTTTAACTGTTGGGATGAAGAGCGACTTTCACCAGGGGCTGCATGCAAACAAATGACACCTGCTGAAATTCTCTTTTCCATGCAACGGTTGAAGATACAGGAGCCCGGTCCTCCTTTCCATAGGGTCACCCTAGCAGCGTTCAGGCTTGGTGCAAGTGAAACCCAATTCGTCACACCCCACCACTGTTGTCCTTAGTACAGCAAACACACAAACAAATCTCTCTGCGGTGTAATGATTCAGCTAGAGGGAAGTGATTCAAAGCGGTGGTTTAAAATTTGGATTATAACACAAAACTGTCTTCCACTGCTAAAGCTATGGAGCAGCTACTGCAGCTTTGCAATTACTAAAGTGAGTCTTTATAGCACGGATGGATATTAAGGGACGTGCAAATTGACTCCACTTGCTTTTATTGGTGGTGAGTATATTTTGGTCTGAGAGGAAATTGCAGAAATTTAGGTGGGGAGGAGAGACATTTCTGAGTCTTTTTCTTTTCTTAATGTTGTCTTATACCAGACCATGAGAAACAGGATCATTCTGTATTAAAGTCACTCTTCTTCTTCTTCTTCTTCTTCTTCTTCTTCTTCTTCTTCTTCTTCTTCTTCTTCTTCTTCTTCCTCCTCCTCCTCCTCCTCCTCCTCCTCCTCCTCCTCCTCCTCCTCCTCCTCTTCTTCTTCTTCTTCTTCTTCTTCTTCTTCTTCTTCTTCTTCTTCTTCTTCTTCTTCTTCCTCCTCCTCCTCCTCCTCCTCTTATTCTTCCTCCTCCTCCTCCTCCTCCTCCTCCTCTTATTCTTCCTCCTCCTCCTCCTCCTCCTCCTCCTCCTCTTCCTCGTCCTCTTCTTCCTCCTCCTCCTTCTCCTCCTCCTCCTCCTCCTCCTCCTCCTCCTCTTCTTCTTCTTCTTCTTCTTCTTCTTCTTCTTCTTCTTCTTCGTCCTCCTCCTCCTCCTCCTCTTCTTCTTCTTTTTCTTTTTCCTTGTCCTCGTCCTCCTCTTCCTCCTCCTCCTCCGCTTCCTCCTCCTCCGCTTCCTCCTCCTCCTCCTCCTTCTTCTTCCTCTTTCTCCTCCTCCTCCTCCTCCTCCTCCTCCTCCTCCTCTTCTTCTTCTTCTTCTTCTTCCTCCTCCTCTTCTTTTTTTTTCTTCTTCTTCTTCTTCTTCCTCCTCCTCCTCCTCCTCCTCCTCCTCCTCCTCCTCCTCCTCCTCACTATTACATATTTTAGGCTTCTTTCATTGTTATTGCTGCTATTAAGTTTGTTGTTACGTTTTTGGAATGGATTTTTCTAGGCATGTGCAGTGCCGTTTAACAAAATAAATTATGAGATCACAATAAAACTGTAATATTTAGTGCAGCATAAAAGAAAGCAGATGTATACGGACACAGCAAGATAAACTATAATGCAGATACAAAAATTAAACTGACCTTGCAGAAGCTAAGACCACCATTATTTATTATTGATTTGATGTATTTTTATGCCAATCCCAGACCTGTTTTTACATATAATCAAACAGTGAGAGCCACATCACAGAGACTAAAATGGCATATCTTAAATGCCAACACATGCTTTAATAATGTAAATGCCTGAGGCCGTAGCTAGACCTAAGGTTTATCCCAGGATTGTCCTGGGGTCAAACCTGTTCACCTAAGTGCCACACAGGGCATCCAGCGCTCAGGCAGGGACGAACTCGGGATGATCCTGGGATAAACCTTAGGTCTAGCTACGGCCTGAGAGAACAGGAAAGTCTTTGCATGTTGTTGAAAAGGTAGCAATGAGGGCACCAGGCAAGCTTCCTTTGGGAGAGCATTCCAGAGCTAGGGGCCCACCACTAAAAAGCCCTGTCTTTTGTCACCATAGCCTCATCCTCAGATTCAGGTAGGTCTTGAAGAAGGGCTCCTATGATGTCGGGAACGTGGGAGAGGGCCTTCTCGGTGGCTGCTCCAGTGCTCTGGAACTCTCTTCCCAGGGAAGCTAGACTGGCTCCCTCCTTGACGGGCTTTCGGAGGCAGACAAAAACTTTTTTTGTTACAGCAGGCCTTTGGCGAATAATCTGGGCCTCCGTCTGTGCCAAGGACTTTGAAATTGTTATTTTAAATGTTTCAATGTTTTAATATTGGAACATATTTAATATATTTTTAACTTTGGAACATTTCTATTTATAGATTTTAAATATATATCTTTTAAATATTGTAATGCTGCCTTGAGGCCCAGCTGAAGACCTTTTTCTTTTCTCCGTATTTTAACACCTAATTGAACTTAAAATTTAAACTTTGCTGTTTTAATTCCGTATTTTAATCTATATCCATTTCTGCTGTGTGGTTTTATCCTGGTTGTGCTTTTTATATAGTCTTTTGTATATAGTGTTTTTAGACTGTTGGTTCTTTTGTTGTGCTTTTCACGGTCTTAATTTTTGGGAACTGCCCAGAGAGCTTCGGCTATTGGGCGGTATAAAAATGAACTAACTAACTAACTAACTAACTAAATAATTCAAACATGGGTAGCAGATTTCCCAGACTGCAGCATACAAATGACACATGAGGAATCTAAACCATTTCATCCCAGCAACGAACTGTTACTTGGTGGGCAATGCCATTTATCCAGTACATGTACTGTGAAAACCGTTTAGAGATACACTTGCATGAGATGAACTTTCTTTGTAGTTCATTTGCTTTAAGTTTAGAAGTTGGACCATTTGCTTTAAGTTTAGAAGATGAGAAAGACTGAAGGAGCCTGCCTCACTGTTTCTTCACATGTGCTCGTGCAGAATCTATACCCATTGTCACTTTCGGCTAGGCCCAACACCTCCTGCAGACACTTCTAAATGTGATGACTGCCTCCTCTTAGGTGTTTATCCTTTTAATGGCTCGTGTTGATTTCATCTCTAAGGACCAGTTTCAAACTTGGAATGGAAGCAAACAATTTGGGTTTGGCTCCTTTGTCCTCTCTTTTAAAGAAGTGCGTTATTATTATGCCTGATTTTATTATTTTATTTACTTACATTATTTAAATACTGCTCAACATCAAGACAAATTGCTGAGTTGTGAACTATAAAAGATTCAACATAACGCTGTGTTAAAAATTATTATTATTATTCCAAACCACTTGAGGTACTGGTTCCCTTCTATTTGGCACTGGTGAGGCCTCATCTTGAGTATTGCGTCCAGTTCTGGACACCACATTTCAAGAAGGATGCAGAAAAGCTGGAGTGTGTTCAGAGGAGGGCAACCGGGATGATCAAGGGTCTGGAAACAAAGCCCTATGAAGAGAGACTGAAAGAACTGGGCATGTTTAGCCTGGAGAAGAGAAGGCTGAGGGGAGACATGATAGCACTCTTCAAATACTTGAAAGGTTGTCACACAGAGGAGGGCCAGGATCTCTTCTCGATCCTCCCAGAGTGCAGGACACGGAATAATAGGCTCAAGTTACAAGAAGCCAGATACCGACTGGACATCAGGAAAAACTTCCTCACTGTTAGAGCAGTACGACAATGGAACCAGTTACCTAGGGAGGTGGTGAGCTCTCCTACACTGGAGTCGTTCAAGAGGCAGCTGGACAGCCATCTGTCAGGAATGCTTTAATGTGGATTCCTGCATTGAGTAGGGGTTGGGCTCAATGGCCTTATAGACCCTTCCAACTCAACTGTTCTATGATTCTATTATTTTAGAAGGAACAGAATTCTGATAAAATCATGGCTGGTCAGTCAAGCAAGCATGAAATAAAGATGTTTTCAAGAGGCACCGAAAACAGCCTGCCTGACCTCTAGAGTCTAGTGGTAAGGAGTTCCATACAAAGGGGGCCACCACACTGAAGGCTCTTTTCTGGGTGGACTCCATTTAATTCATTAGGCCTTTTAATCTAATTTCCTTGAATTAAGTGTATTTTTTTCCTTTCAAGACTTCCCTGTTTTACTTAGCTGTTCAAAATGCTGACAATTGGGCACAAGGGATTCCAACTCTTCTTGTGTGTGTATGTGTGGGCCCATTAACTATGGTGGTTAAGCCAGAAAGCCAGCCTGTGTTCTGAAGACACCTTAAACCATGGCTTTAACCACGGTGAATAAGTCTTTTTGCTTTATTCATCATAGTTAAAGCCATGGTTTAAGGTGTCTTCTGAACACAGGCTGGCTTTCTGGCTTAACGACCATGGTTAAAACCATGGTTTAAGATGTTTAAGGTGTCTTCTGAATGGGACTTGTGTGGGAGAAGTTATGCACAGACAAATGCAGTAATCCTAGGGTTGGGTGGTTGAGTAACCACAGATGATAACGGACATGAATGTTGAGGCTCATTAAGCAGAGGAGGAAAGTGGGGAGTTGACAGACATGTCTGATTTGGCCCCAGCAAAGAGATGAGGATCTTGCTGATTGATCTCAAGGATATTTTAGCATTTCACCCATGAGATTCATTTTGTCTTCACCGAGTGTGAATGAGCTCCATTTGTCTCATCATCATGATGCAAAACAGAAGATAAAAGCAGAGAGCATGCCACTATACACAAAAACACACACCCCACAATAAATGAAAAGTTAATTTTGCAGCTGACAGCATAAACCTGATCTGGAAGAAAGGTTGTAAATACAATTAATACATTTACTCACCATAAGACTGATTAAACAGGACAGACTTTGCCTTAAAGGATAATGATTGATGAATCATCCTTGGTCCGAAGTTCCACCACTGGAGCGCAGCTACAGACCCTATAGTTTCATTACGCTACTGCTGATGTTGTATTTAGTCCATTTAATTGATCAGGGTTTTTCCCATTTCTGGGATGGGAAAATGAGACTGAGGCTCTGGGCAGAGCCCTTCTCCTCTGATTCTGATAGCTACTCTGTAAATGAGACACAACCATTCCAGACTGTCACACTTAATGTGCGATTTGGCAACCTTTGATACTGAAAGAGCTGTTCCTTCCAAAAAAAAACAACAACCCATAGGGTTGGAAGATGTGAAGGTAATCTAATATTTATTCCTACAGCAAGGTCTTCCACCTAGCTCAGTACGTCCGCTGACAGGGGAGTTTACTAACAGGGAGTGATTGCGCTACGTATCCTTGGTTAAGTTTTTGCGTCTGTGGTTCGTAGAATCATAGAATCATAGAATAGTAGAGTTGGAAGGGGCCTACAAGGCCATCAAGTCCAACCCCCTGCTCAATGCAGGAATCCACCTTAGAGCATCCCTGACAGATGGTTGTCCAGCTGCCTCTTGAAGGCCTCTAGTGCGGGAGAGCCCACAACCTCCCTAGGTAACTGGTTCCATTGTTGTGCTGCTCTAACAGTCAGGAAGTTTTTCCTGATGTCCAGCCAGAATCTGGCTCCCTGTCACTTGAGCCCGTTATTCCGTGTCCTGCACTCTGGGATGATCGAGAAGAGATCCTGGCCCTCCTCTGTGTGATAACCTTTCAAGTATTTGAAGAGTGCTCTCATGTCTTCAGAACTATAGCATCACCGAACTTCAGAATTGTACTTCCAGGCATGGTTGTGATTAAGACTGGACTTTCTTCTTGAGAACCTGAAAGCTACCAGTCAATACTGGGCTAGGTAGACTACTGGGCCATTTGTAAGTTGGCCCTCAAGTTTCCCAACGCAAGACGTATTTGCATGATTCAAGGACAGTGGAATGAGTCAGATTCCAGACCCAGCAGTAGATATTCGCTCATTGTAGAACTCAGGAGTCCCGTGTTCAAGCCATTAACCTGCTATGAGACATTACACATTATAGGCTGTGTTCCCTTGTAGCGTTCCATGCTCTGAGCCATGGGACGGGAGAGAAGGAGCATCCTGAGCGTGCTTGTATTTCAGTCACAGTTCAGCAAACCCTATTGTTTGTTTTCAAAGGCGCCGCCTTGGTGAAGGTTAGCCTGTGCTGGTTAATTTCATGCCTGCTGTGCTAAGATCAATGGCTTCTTTTTCCTCCTGTAGCCCAGTTAAATGCTCTTGAATTTCTAAAACCAACCACAGTTTGCCCAATAATTTCCCCCTCCTTAAAAACCCAGACACACAGCAAGGGGGGAAGCCTTGCCTTGCTAGATAAATGTTGGATAATGTTTACCATTACCCTTCCCCTGTGCAATTCCCCCCACCACCACCAGCCCCCATTTCCCCTTTCTTGATTTATTAATGGCTGCTTTTGGATTTGTTCTTGGCGTCAGAATGATTGAGGCTACAGAGACTTAAGTATTTGAAAATGATCGGTTATCCATGTCCACTCTTGGCCGAGGCCATGGAGTCATTAGGCTCTGAAATTTCCTGTTTTACCTCCTGGGAGTTTAAGTCAATGCTCACATTGGTAGGCTTCTTCCTAGATTTATTGTGTGTGTGTGTGTGTGTGTGTGTGTGTGTGTGTGTGTGTGGTGGGGAGGGGAGGGGGAATTGTACTCCTGGCAACAAGGATAATATGGTGGCAAGAGCTAAGCCATGCCTCTACTCCCTTTCCAACATTGCAGAAATATGCCCCTTCCTCTCCACTCAGCAAAAGTCCTGATAGAGGTGAACAAAATTATGCCTGGTCTGGAGAATGTGGATAGGGAGACATTTCTCTCTCTCTCTCAAAATGCTAGAACCCAGTGGGGTCATGCCATGAAGCTGATGGGTGGGAAATCCAGGACACATAAAAGGAAGGACTTCTTCACACAGCGCCTAGTTAAATTATGGAACTCACAACCACAGGATGTAGTGGTGGCCACCCATTTGGATGGCTTTTAAAGGGGGTTGGATAAATTCCTGGAGGCGAAGGCTATCCATGGCTACTAGCCGTGATAGTTGTGTGCCATCTCCAGTATTCGAGGCAGTAAGCCTGTGTGCACCAGTTGCTGGGGAAAATGGGTGGGAGGGTGCTGTTGGACCATGTCCTGCTGGTTCATCCCTGGCCGACGGCTGGTTGGCCACTGTATGAACAGAGTGCTGGACTAGATGGACCCTTGGTTTGATCCAGCAGGGCACTTCTGATGTTCTTAGGAAGTTTCTTTGCTATCCTTGGCTGTGGTTATTATTGCGCTATGCTTTAGCATGTAAGAGTTAAGGTTCAAGGAAACAGAGTCAAAACGTGTCTTGGTGCATCAGCAAACGAGCGTTTTATTGCATGCTCGTTATTGGCCACGCACGGCTTTTCGTGGGTCCTTTTGACGATGCCATCCCCCTTTTGTGTATCTCCCGCTCCTTCTGGGTTTTTCCCCGTCAAAAAATAAGACCCAGTAAATACGATTTTTTTTATTGAAGCGGAACTTGCCGCCATTTCCTGCTGTGTGCAGGAAAAGCAGCGCAATAAAAACGCCCACTGAATGGGCCAAGTGGTCGTTGCTGCTTCCTCTTTCTTCCCCGTGTGAAGGAAGAGGAAGCTGCTCGTGGCTACTGTGGGACAGCAGCAGGAGGCCAAAGCGATGGTAGGGAAATGCGATTTCCTCCCTGCCTGATGACGCTCTTGGTTTGCAGAGGTGCAACGATGCTTCATCCTCGCTATTGCTGTTCTGCTTAGTAAGCAGTATATTTTCTGAGTCAGCGGATTCCACTGTTTAACATGAAGGCAAATTAGGTATGCGCAAGAGAAAGGAAGAGGCTGCCGAGCACTGATGCTAAAGGATTAGATGCGATGACGAGTAATCAAAACTATTCCAGGTGAAAGTGAGTTAGAAGAAAACTAGCTCTGAGTTTGGAAGTCAAGTCTCCCAGAACGTACTGTGACAGTCACAGTTTCAGACACATGGAATCATAGAATAGTAGAGTTGGAAGGGGCTTATAAGGCCATTGAGTCCAACCCCCTGCTCAATGCATGAATCCACCCTAAAGCATCCCTGACAGATGGCTGTCCAGCTGCCTCTTGAAGGCCTCTAGTCTGGGAGAGCCCACAACCTCCCTAGGTCATTGGTTCCATTGTCGTACTGCTCTAACAGTCAGGACATTTTTCCTGATGTCCAGCCGGAGTCTGGCTTCCTGTCACTTGAGCCCATTATTCCGTGTCCTGCACTCTTGGATGGAGAAGAGATCCTGGCCCTCCTCTGTGTGACAACCTTTTAAGTATTTGAAGAGTGCTCTCATGTCTCCCCTCAGTCTTCCCATGTTAAACTAGTGTTTCTTGCACCTAAAATCGGAACACATTCACCCTTAACACCCCTGTCTTCATGTGTTGGAGAGCTGTGATGCTGTGACTCATGATTCCCAGGTGTTTAAACATGTGCATTAGTCCTTTACACTTGATATATTTGCTGCAAGAAATGATTGTGACTCCTCAGCAAATGCACTTGTTGTGTAAAGCGTTGCGAGCCGCTCTCCAGTAAATCAGTCTGGCATCAGTTGTAACAGTTCACTTGTGGGAGGATTCTTCTTGCTTAAAATATGAACAGCCCTCGGGTTTTAACTGCGCCTGTGCAAAAATGTTTTGGTTAGCAATGCTTGAAGATGTAGTAAACATCTGGGTATTAGTCCTTTGTTGGGGAGGCCTGAAGGAATTCAATGTCATTACACAGCACCATAGACAGCGAATAACTGTTCCATAGACTGGCTCTTCTAGTTCATGTCCCATAGAAACTCCACATTCTACAATGGAAGGCCAAACTTCTCCTTGAACAAAGGCAAAGGTGCAAGAAGAATATCTCACCGACACAAACCCCTATAAACAAAGAAAAGAATTGAGTAATAATGGTTATTGACCTGGGCCATAGCTAGACCTAAGTAAGTTCACTGACTGAGTGACTGTTGAATCGTGGGAAAAGAAAGATGAACCAAATTATACACCCCCAATTTCAGTCATGCACCCCTATCCCTCCTTGCAAACCTTATCCTCTGTCAGTGCTAGTATTTTCTGTTGCCAGATTCTACACATTGCCTAACTCAAATCCCCATATCCTTCTTTCCCCTAAGACACTCAAGTCCTTGCAAAGAATCTTTGAATGTTGGGGTCAAAGATAATCTGGAAAGCATGTTAAACGTAGAGCCTGTTTGGACAACCTGATAAGCCATGGTTAGGCCGCTAACGCTTTTGCAGCAAATGGTTAGTGTGTGTCTTTGTACCAGGGTTATGTAGACACCATGGTTAGGAATGGTTCACACAACACACTAAGTCATGGTTCACACGACATGCTAAGCCATAATGTTTAGCTCAAAATGCTTAACCACCACGGCTTAGCATGTTGTCTGAACAGCGTCATAGATGTGCATAGGTTGATATACCATCTACGCCCTTATCTGGACAGAGATAGCCTAGCTACAGTTATCCATGCTCTGATAACCTCTCGCTTGGATTACTGCAATGCGTTATACGTGGGGCTGCCTTTGAAAACGGTCCGGAAGCTTCAGCTGGTACAAAACAGGGCAGCCCGTTTACTAACAGGGACTGGCCAGCGAGATCACATTACGCCAGTCCTTTTCCAGCTTCATTGGCTGCCAGTCCAGGTCCGGGCCCGATTCAAAGTGCTGGTATTGACATTCAAAGCCCTAAACGGTTTGGGGACAAGTTATTTGAAGGAACGCCTCCTCCCATATGTAGCCCGGACCTTAAGATCATCCACAGGGGCCCTTCTCCGTGAGCCCCTGCCAAAGGAAGTGAGGCAGGTGGCTACTAGGAGCAGGGCTTTCTCCACTGTGGCACCCCGGTTGTGGAATGAGCTCCCCAGAGAGGTCCGCCTGGCGCCTACACTGTGCTCCTTTCGTCGCCAGCTGAAGACCTTTTTATTCACTCAGTATTTTAACACTTAATTTTAACTTAGATTTAAATTTTACTGTTTTAACTCTGTATTTTAACCTTATATCAATTTTGCTGCGTGGTTTTATCCTGGTTGTGCTTTTTATACTGTATTTTGTATTTGTGCTTTTAACCTGTTGGTTGTTTTATTATGGTTTTAATTTTTGTGAACCGCCCAGAGAGCTTCGGCTATTGGGCGGTATAAACATGTAATAAATAAATAAATAAATAGCGTCATCCTTGGAGTGCCACCTTGGGCTTCCTTGGTACAGAATTTAGGGGGTTGCTTGTTTTATTTTTAGTGCAAGGTCTTCTGGGCCCTGAATACAGGCAGATTCATTAAAGCTTGTTTCCTGGACCTTGACAGTTTTTCCCTCTTTGCGCCAAACAGCCCCTGTTGATTTCCCTTCAGCTGCGGCTGCCTGTTTGTTTCACCTTAATTACCCCAGTATGAGCGAAATGCCATTTTCTTTTCCCGGCTTCCTTTCATTTCAGTAAGCTGCTTGCAATCATAAACCCCTTCAAATTTTCCAAGACCACTATATGACCTTGAAATGACTTTTTCTGGGAAAAACTACAGGAATTTAAAATTAAGTGGATTGGGTTGATAGGCCTGAAGGCAAGAATAAACTGTGGGGTGTGTGTTTGTGTGTTTTGGGTGTGTGTGTGTGTGTGTGCGTCTGGATGTTGTATGCCCCTTGATCCAAGAAGTGTTCTTCCGTGTGAGCAGGCTGTCAGGAGAAGATTTGTTAGTTAGGAATGCTCCAGCTTTACATCAGAGAGGTATAAAGACATATAGGAAAATAATTGTGCAAACATATGCTGTGTAAAAAGTAGACTTTATAGGTAATGTGGTATAGTGGCTAAAATGTTTGGCTGGGAGTCGGGAGATCCGGGTTCTAGTCCCCACTTGGCCATGGAAATTATTATTATTATTATTATTATTATTATTATTATTATATTTATTTGTATCCCGCCTTTTGCCCAATGCTGGGCCTCAAGGCGGCCTTACAAAGTTTAAAATATACGTGGGGGGGGGGAGGGAAACAAAACCATAAACAATTAAAAAAATACACAACAAAATTATAAGACATTGACATAGATGGAGGGCCAGATTATTCTCCAAAGTCCTTCTTGAACAAAAAAGTTTTAGCCTGCTTCCGAAAGCCCATCAAGGAGGGAGCCAGTCTAGCTTCCCCGGGAAGAGAGTTCCAGAGCACCAGAGCAGCCACCGAGAAGGCCCTCTCCCATGTTCCCACCAAGCACGCCTGTGAAGAAGGTGGGACTGAAAGAAGGGCTTCTCCAGAAGATCTCAAAGCACGGGCAGGCTCATAATGGAGAATACGTTCTTTTCAATAACCTGGACCCGAACCATATAGGCCATATAGGAAACCCACTGGGTGACTTTGGGCCAGTCATAGACTCTCAGCCCAGCCTACCTCACAGGGTTGTTGTTGTGAGGATAACATGGAGAGGATTATGTATGCCGCCTTGGGTTCCTTGGAGGAAAAAAAGCGGGATATAAATGCAATAATACATACATCTCTCCCTCTCTCCTTTCTGCTGTTGCATATCCCCATACATGCAGATATGAAATTTCCACGCACACACATGTAAAAAGCCTTTAACCAGAGGTGTGCAGCACACATAGTGGACATACACATTATACTAAAATGGAAAATGTCTACTTCTAAAATGGGAAATTAGCTCAAACACTCGTTCAAAGTTCAAAAACATAGACTTACCGTATTTCTTCAATTCTAAGAAGCACTTTTCCCCCATATAAACATCTCTAAAAATGGGGTGCATCTTAGAATTGCGGGTGTGTCTTAGCTTTTTTTTTCTGTTGGTGGTACTGAAATTAGTGTGCGTCTTACAATCGATGGCGTCTTACGATCGAAGAAATACGGGTAATTATTAACTTAGGGTGAACATATGAAAAGGAGGACAGGGCTCCTGTATCTTTAACAATTATATAGAAAAGAATTTCAGTAGGTGTCTTCGATATGCATACAGCACCTGGTGAAATTCCCTCTTCATCACAACAGTTAAAGCTACAGGAGCCCTGCCCTCTTTTGCATCTGGTCACGGGCAAAGCTCCAGCAGCTTTAACAGTTGGGATGAAGAGGGGATTTCACCAGGTGCTGCATGCATACAAATGACACTTGCTGAAATTTCCTTTTCTAGACAACTGTTAAAGATACAGGAGCCCTGTCCTCCTTTTCATGTGGTCACCCTAATTAACTTTTTTTCTCTCTCAAAACACATGCATGAATGTTTGTTGCAGAAGAGAATAATAGCTTGGTTAGTATATCCACCCCACTAGCTCATGGACCAGTATAGCAATTGTAAAAGCTTAACTCAGAAGGTGGAAAAACATGAAGATCAGGGGGAAAGATGAAGATTTACCAGTTAAGGAGGGGAAGGCATACACATACCAACACTTATGGATGTCCTCTGTATAGGGTGACCATATGCAAAGGAGGACAGGGCTCCTGTATCTTTAACACTTGCATAGAAATGGGAATTTCAGCAGGTGTCTTTTGTATATATGGAGAACCTGGTGAAATTCCCTCTTCTTCACCACAGTTAAAGCTGCAGGAGCTATACTAGAGTGACCAGATTTAAAAGAGGGCAGGGCTCCTGCAGCCTTAACTGTTGTGCTGAAGAGGAAATTTCACCAGGTTCTCCATCTATACAAATGACACCTGCTGAAATTCCCTTTTCTATGCAACTGTTAAAGATAAAGGAGCCCTGTCCTCCTTTTCATATGGTCACCCTACCTCTGTAACAATTCTTGTCCTAGTATTACTGCTTTCTCTTTGCCGTTTTTATGTAGATATGGACGGTGGCCGAATGCGTGAAAAGATTGTTGTTTTAATCCATAGTTTTTAATTGAGAGGAACTTTGATGTAGGACTTGTAATTAAAAGGACTATGTTGAAGATGTCGAGAGTGGAGACGTTGGGGAATGAAATACGGGTAGAAATAAAGAGAGGTGCTATTTCAAACTACTTGTATTGGCTAACTAATATTATTTAAAATAGAAAAATTAAACCATAAATACTGTTCCCTTCCAACAAAAATAAATGCTCCAGCTTGGATCGTTCAGAACTTTCGATTGTACGGCAAATAGTTGATGATGGCATGAATTCTGCACACAAGTTGTTGTTTTTTTGTCTAGATTGGGTGGTTCCAGACAGAGGGCTCTTAGTGCTACAAATAAGAACACTTTGGGTAGCTATATTCCATCCTTTTCTCCTTAAGGGATCTTTTTGTGGTAAGAAAAAGACAGGACTGGTGGGAAAGCATGAAAGGGTTGCAAATGGACGACAGTGTCTTTTGGACGCGCCCCGCTCAACACTTCAGGCATGACGTAACGGGATTTCATGTTTAAAACATTGTCTGTAAGTTCCCTTAATGTAGCTGTGCCTTATTTTACATCTTCACAGAGACAGACAAGCTCCTATCGTCTCATAATGTAAAGGTGCCCATGCTCAGACTTCCCCGTGGTAAATGACAATCTTGGCAACCAATCAGCTGTGACGTTCTTTATCTTTTGCTTCTACGCCCACCCTTTAAAGGGCATCATTTTGGAACGAGCAATATAAGTAATGATACAGACGTGTCTTTATGAGAAGAGAAGATTTCCTTCTTTGAAAGTGCCTGAGAGGACGGAATGAAAAGAATCCGTATAATAGCCCAATGTGGCAATAGGATTGAGAGAGAGAATCGGATAGAGGGGTTTGGCTAGCCAGTAGGTATATAGAATCATAGAATCGTAGAATAGTAGAGCTGGAAGAGGCCTATAAGGCCATCAAGTCCAACCCCCTGCTCAATGCAGGAATCTACCCTAAAGCATATTAATTTAGTTTTCTCGCTTTGTATAAAAAATGGATGGATATGTGCTTGGTGAGTTAGGCTGACCCTGTGCAGCCAATATCTGGTGGAGGAAGGGTCATGTTTGGGGTTTGTTTTGGTGGTGGTGGTGGTGGAGACAGGAAAAGCTTTGAAAGATTCCGAGTAGTCAGATAAGAAGGATTCAGTGACCTGGATAGAAGCTGGTAAAGTGTGTAAAGTAGGGTGACCCTATGCAAAGGAGGACAGGGCTCCTGTATCTTTAACAGCTGTATAGAAAAGGGGGATTTTAGCAGGTGTCATTCGCATGCATGCAGCACCTGGTGAAATTTCCTCTTCATCACAAGAGTTAAAACTGTAGGCGCCCTTCCTAACAGTGATGCGATAAGAAAGAGGGCAGGGCTCCTGTAGCTTTAACTCTTGTGATGAAGAGGGAATTTCACTAGGTGCTGCATGCATGCAAAAGACACTTGCTAAAATTCCCCCTCTTCTATACAACTGTCAAAGATACAGGAGCCCTGTCCTCCTTTACATAGGGTCAGCGTAGTGGTGATTGATGTAGAATGGGTCTGCTGTGTTTGGTGCTGGGTAGTAAAAAAGCAATGAAATTGGTATCATGTGTGCACAAGTCCTCTGGAAGGGGTACGCCGAACCCCGCTTCATCCATAGCCTCCATAACCACGAGAGTCCATCACTAAGTGCAGACAGCTTTTATTTGGTAGTCTTTTCCTCCAATTACAGCACTGGGGCAAAGCAAGCATAAAGACTTCCCACTCAGGGCAAGGAATTAAACCTTCTTCCTTCCCCTTCTGGCTTCAAATTACACAAGTGTCTGAGTCGCTCCTTTTTCAGTTGGCAACTGTTCCCCTTTTTCCTTCACAGGAGGTTGTCCATGCCACAGGTTGGTAGGGTGACCATATGAAAAGGAGGACAGGGCTCCTGTATCTTTAACAGTTGCATAGAAAAGGGAATTTCAGCAGGTGTCATTTGTATATATGGAGAACCTGGTGAAATTCTCTCTTCTTCACAGCAGTTAAAGGTGCAGGAGCTATACTAGAGTGACCAGATTTAAAAGAGGGCAGGGCACCTGCAACTTTAACTGTTGTGATGAAGAGGAAATTTCACCAGGTTCCCCATATATACAAATGATTCCTGCTGAAATTTCCTTTTCAGTACAACTGTTAAAGATATAGGAGCCCTGTCCTCCTTTTCATAGGGTCACCCTACAGGTTGGGTTCTTTCAATGCCTTAGAGAAAGTTGCTAACCCCATGACTGAATATGCCTCAGGCCTTTCTGGGGTGGCAGGCCAGGGATTTCCCAGTCTCCCTGCAAAGGAAGACTTGTGGGGGTGGGGTGTGTGTGACTGCAGCTAAGGTAGGGTGACCATAGGAAAAGGAGGACAGGGCTCCTGTATCTTTAACAGTTGTATAGAAAAGGGAATTTCAGCAGGAATCATTTGTATATATGGGGAACCTGGTGAAATTTCCTCTTCATCACCACAGTTAAAGCTGCCCTCTTTTAAATCTGGTCACTCTAGTATAGCTCCTGCACCTTTAACTGCTGTGAAGAAGAGAGAATTTCACCAGTTGGTGAATGTATACTAATGACACCTGCTGAAATTCCATTTTCTGTTCAGCTGTTAAAGAGACAGGAGCCCTGTCCTCCTTTTTCATACGGTCACCCCAAGCTAAGGCATTTTTCTAACATCCCCATGGCAGCAAAGTCCTGTCTGCCTGCTTGCACACACCCCCCCCTCAACAGCCTGCCTCCCCTTCTTTTGTGCACCCCAGTCCCTCCCCCTCCCTGCTCCTTCCCAAACTTTCTAGCTGCCCTTTGACGAGACCCAGCTGTTGCTGCTGAGGCTTCCTTCTCCCACAGCTGAGCTGGGAGGCTCTTCTCAGCTCCAATCCTTCCCACACAGGGCTCCCTTTTAACTTTCTGCATAGGCTCAGCTGCTTGCTGCCTCTCTCCCTGGGAGTCTTCAGCAATGGAAGGACTACGACGTGGCCTGGTGAGTCCTGGCGGGCTGTTGCATCATGTCTTACTGTAGTTTAATTAAAGTACTGTGTAAGTGCTGGAGGAGGCACGTGGAGAGAATGGCTGAGTTTGGACAACACGCTAACCAACAGAATGGGAAGCAACCAATGATTAGCGTGTTGTCCGAACTCAGCCAATGTGTGGTCCTTTTGCTTGTTCCTGGCTGCTAAACTGGATTAGCAGGTCTGTCCAAACCATCTGTCAGGTATGCTTTAGGGTGGATTCCTGCATTGAGCAGGGGGTTGGACTTGATGGCCTTACAGGCCCCTTCCAACTCTACTATTCTGTGATTCTATGCACATTGGCCAAACTGTTGTTTTCCCATTGGGACCATGACACAGGTAAGAGCCAGTGTGGTGTAGTGGCCAGAGTGTTGGACTGGGAGTCGGGAGATCCGGGTTCTAGTCCCCACTCGGCCATGGAAACCCACTGGGTGACTCTGGGCCAGTCACAGACTCTCAGCCCAACCTACCTTGCAGGGTTGTTGTTGTGAGGATAAAGTGGAAAGGAGGAGGAGGATTATGTACGCCGCCTTGAATTCCTTGGAGGAAAAAAGGTGGGATATAAATGCAGTAATAAATAAATGACGCAAGTGTAAGTGTGCGCTCATTGTCCTTCGTCTCCTTGCATGCTTAGACTTCCTCACTCCCTCAACCAAGCTGCTTACTGTCTAGGGTGACCCTATGAAAAGGAGGACTGGGCTCCTGTATCTTTAACAGTTGCATAGAAAAGGGAATTTCAGCAGGTGTCCTTTGTATGCATGTCGCACCTGGTGAAATTCCCTCTTCATCACAACAGTTAAAGCTGTAGGAGCTATACTGCACCTATACTGTAACCAGATTTAAAAGAGGGCAGGGCATCTGCAGCTTTAACTGTTGTGATGAAGAGGGAATTTCACCAGGTTCTCCATATATACAAATGACACCTGTTGAAATTCCCTTTTCTATGTAACTGTTAAAGATACAGGAGCCCTGTCCTCCTTTTCATATGGTCACCCTAATACTGTGACCAGATTTAAAACAGGGCAGGGCTCCTGCAGCTTTGGCTGTTGTGATGAAGAGGGAATTTCACCAGGTTCCCCATATATACAAATGAAACCTGCTGAAATTCCCTTTTCAATGCAACTGTTAGGGCTAAAGAGACAGGAGCCCTGTCCTCCTTTTCATATGGTCACCCTACTTACTGTTCCATCCGAAGCGGGTAAACTCTTTTTTTGCACAAACCATAGCTTGCTTGTTCTGGCTATAATAGCAAACCATGGTTGACCTAGACCAGAACGAGGGAGGGAAATTCTTCACAGAGGGGAAGAAGAATGAGTGAGTGCATATGCCCAGGCCACTCTCACCACATGCAAACCTTGGAATGTATCAAACTGGTGTCTCATTTGGGATCAACTTTAATATAAAAAGGGGCACCTCTTCCCCACTCCCCTGTACACCAGAAGGTAGGCATTGAATTCTTAGCCAGGTGCAGGCTAGAATGGCATTTTGTACTTCATCTTGCTACACAGCTATTCAATTTTTCTTCCTCGCCTTATTCAGCTGTCTTTCTGAAGTCTTTTAGAATTTACTATAATGGTCCATAAATGCTGCCAATTTACGGTAGAACATCGAGGAACTATTGGGTGTTGAAAAACATCCTGGCTGTATGGGAGGCCTTGCTCCTTTTTCTAATCTTTGTTACTGAAGGCTCTGGAGTCAGGAAAACGTTGCTGGGTCACTTTGCAAGGAAAGACCAGGTTGTTGCAGAAGCTTGAGTAGAGCTTGCTTCTGTCCATGCTGGATTGGTTGGGGACAAGAGTGCTGTGGTTCAAGAGAGAGCCAACTACGAGTCCCCTCAGCCTAGATATCCTGCAGGCAGCTGGTTGGCCACTGTGTGAACAGAACACTGGGCTAGATGGACCCTTGGCTCTTCTTATGTTTGGGGAGCAGCAAGTCTGTTCCAGACATGGGATAATGAAGAAGGGTATAAAGTTGAGTATGCTCCTTGGCTGAGATATTAATGGAAGGCTAGTTGTTTAAGAACACAAGAAGTGTCCTGCTGGACCAGACCAAGGGTCCATCTAGTCCAGAACTCTGTTCACACAGTGGGCAACCAGGATGAACAAGCAGGACTTCTGCTTCTGCTTCTGCTTCTTCTTCGCATAAGAAGAGCCCTGCTGGATCAGACCAAGGGTCCATCTAGTCCACCACTCTGTTCACACAGTGGCCAAACAGCCATCAGCCAGGGATGAACAAGCAGGTCTCCTTCTCCTTCTCCTTCTCCTTCTCCTTCTCCTTCTCCTTCTCCTTCTCCTTCTCCTCCTCCTCCTCCTCCTCCTCCTCCTCCTCCTCCTCCTCCTCCTCCTAAAAAGTGCCCTTCTGGATCAGACCAAGGGCCCATCTAGTCCAGTACTCTATTCACACAGCCTTCTCTGTTGTGGCACCCCGGCTGTGGAATTCCCTCCCCCTGGAGACCCAACTGGTGTCAGATTAAGCATGGCTTTTTAAAAAAGCCTTTGATGGCTAAATCCACTGTTACGTTTTAATTGGATTTTACAGTTTTAAAATTTCATATTGGTTTTAACGTGTTAATGGTTAGAATTGTATGTTTATTGTTCTATTTTATATGTATACTTTTATCTGTACGCTGCCCTGAGATCCTTGTGATATAGGGCGGGATAAAAATGTTTTAATAAATAAAGCCAGAGTCCTTAATATGGCCATGTGGGGCTTTTAATTTTTTAAAAAAATGCATTTTATTTATTTTATTTCATTACTGCATTTTATCCCAGAACTAGATTAGAAAGTACATCAGGAATTTATTAGAAAGGTCAGAATTCCCTTCCTATATTTTATGTAGTAACTAAAAAGAAAAAAAAACTTCTGGGAAAAGAAGGTCAAATTGTCCATGAAGAGTGAGAACTTTAATTTTCTCCATAGATCAGCAGCTTGGGGACCTGCAGGCAATACAGAAAGTATCAGAAAGCCTAAATAGAGGGGGGAATCCAATTTATGCCAGCCCTCGGCCAGGGATGAACAAGCAGGTCTCCTTCTCCTTCTCCTCCTGCTCCTCCTCCTCTTCTAGTTTGGGCTGGATGGGGCTGTGCATTGGAATCAGTCCGCCACACCGATTAGTAGGGAGGTTTTTATAGAAGCCTTAGAAGAGAAAAAGTGGGAATCATAGAATAGTAGAGTTGGAAGGGGCCTCTAAGGCCACCGAGTCCAACCCCCTGCTCAATGCAGGAATTCACCCTAAAGAATCCCTGATAGACGGTTGTCCAGCTGCCTCTTGAAGGCCTCTAGGGTGGGAGAGCCTACAACTTCCCTAGGTAACTGGTTCCATTGTCGTACTGCTCTAACAGTCAGGAAGTTTTTCCTGATGTCCAGCCGGAATCTGGCTTCCTTTAACTTGTGCCCGTTATTCCGTGTCCTGCACTCTGGGAGGATCGAGAAGAGATCCTTGTCCTCCTCTGTGTTACAACCTTTCAAATATTTGAAGAGGGATTATCTCTTCTCCAGACTAAACATGCCCAGTTCTTTCAGTCTCTCATAGGGCTTTGTTTCCAGACCCCTGATCATCCTGGTTGCCCTCCTCTGAACATGCTCCAGCTTGTCTGTGTCCTTCTTGGAGTGTGGTGCCCGGAACTGGACGCAATACTTCTCTTCTTCGTACTGCATCACGGTCAGCTTTGTTGGTCCAGGCTTGCCCTGGTCTCAGATGTCCGGTGCTGATTGACAAGCAACAAGAGTGAAGCAGTCACTGGTAACTAGCTTGTCTTGTTTCTCCCTCCATGAATCCTCCTTTCTGAGAGGAGCTGGATTAGGAAGGGCATACCGGGTGTCGTTTTGCATACACAGCGCCTGCAGCTCGGGGGACGGTAACCTTCCGAGGGCTGCATTTTCATTCCATCATCCTACTGCTAAATGAAAGAGACAGTTCCCCGTTCAATAATTCATAACCTCATGAAGCCTCTGCCATAAAGGAAAGGAAAAAAAAACCCACGTCCTTCCTCCCAGGCTGCTGGTGGGGTGCTGGGAGAATGATTCTGCATAGCCCTTGAGGTAGACGCTTTGTCTCTCCTTCTCTCCCGCCCACTCCAGTGCCGTCTTCTCTTTCATTCTCCCTGAAATGAGCACTCCAAATAGACTTAATTAAGCCCAAATTCTATTTGCAAAAAGAGAGGGAGAAAGATGCAAACAGGCCAACTCCTAATTACAGGGGACACTGTAGTGTCCCCTGTGTTATAGGCGATCAGTAAAAAGAGCATTCCACCATGTTACCCTGTAAATTGGGGGGTGGGTCATTCTAGCGTTCATAAAATGGAAAATGTTTCACCAATCTTTCTGAAAATACGACCTGCCAGAAAGAAATGCTGGTTTTACATACCCTGGCAATTTCAAGAAGTTTGGTGAAATATTGAAGGGGTGGTGGCAGTTGAAAGGACGAAAGTAAAAAAATCCTCTCTGACTCAAAAGTGAAACTGAAAACTGGGGTTGGCGACTTTTTTTTTGCGCAGGGAAAGCTCCGAATTGGGACCCTTACCCTCCAATCCATTGGTGGGATCGTGTTCCCCAGTCCATCTCGTTGATGGAATGGCCTTTCTTTTTTTAAAATTCCCTTCCATTGAATTTTAATAATAAAAAAATTGCCCCATTAAAGTCAATGGAGGCCTCATAACACATCGCATGCGCAGTAGCGGCGCTCTCCCCCCCTCCCTCCTGTCTTGAGGGCTATCCGGAGTAGGAGCCAGCCCCGGGGGCTCGCTGCCCAGTCCAGGATACACAAAATGTGGCTGCTGCCGCTGCCCCTCCTTCCCTGTCAGCGCGACCCGGCAATTGCCCCAAGATGGCAGCGCAGGCCTTGCAGCAGCAGCAGCAGCCTAGCAACACCTGAGAAGCCCCGGCCGGCTGGGGAGTGGAAGGGGGAGCCGGGCGGAAGCGGAGCAGCAGGACCGGAGGCAGAGCCAGAGCAGCAGCAACCCAACAACGACCAGACCTAGCAGCAGCAGCAGCAGCAGCAGCAGCAACCCAACGACAACAACACAAACGGCTGCCCCGCCTCCTCACGGCTGCTCTCCCGGGGAAACAGGCTCCCATGCAGGGCCTCGGCACGAGGGAGCACAAGGGAGAGAGATCAGCGCGCCACGAGGTCTCCAGGGTGCTTACTTTAAAGAAAGTTCTCCTCGGGTGAGTGCCTGGATCCAGCTCACCTCCTGGCCCTTCTCGTGTTTGGAAGAAGAAAGTCCTACAACTCCCAGCATCTCCAAGCCTTAGACTGGTCTAGCAGCTCCCTGGGAGTTGCAGGGCTTTTTCCCCTTGCCGAGCAAACCTGCTGCTGCTGCTTGTTGTTGTTGTTGCTGCCGCCTCCTGCAATCCTGGGGCTGCAATCCTGGGCATGCCTCTCTGGAAAAAAGCCTCATACAGACCTGCACAGGATTGCCCTGTTAAAAGTATGGGGAGGGGGGGGGGGGAGACTGCTTAGGCTTCCTGCTGATTTTAAAACTGGATTCTAGGTCTACTGCAAATTAGATCCTGGCTTCTCATGTTTTGGACTACAATTCCCATAAGCCCTCACCAACACAGCCAATGAGTTGTAGTCCAAAATATATATTGAGGGTAAAATCCAAGGTAAATCCTACTTAGAGTAGACCCATTGAAATGAATGGAACTTAACTTGGTCAAAACTTACATAAGTCTTATTCATGTCAATGGGTCTGCACTACATAGGACTCATGTGGGATTCTACCCTCTGTTGCCTACCACACTTAGAATCATAGAATAGTAGAATTGGAAGGGGCCTAAAAGGCCATTGAGTCCAACCCCCTGCTCAATGCAGGAATCCACTCTACAGCATACTTGACAGATGCTTGTCCAGCTGCCTCTTGAAGGCCTTTAGTGTGGGAGAGCACTTAACCTCCCTAGGTAACTGATTCCATTGTCGCACTGCTCTAACAGTCAAGAAATTTTTCCTGATGTCCAGTTGGAATCTGTTTTCCTTTAACTTGAGCCCGTTATTCCGTGTCCTGCACTCTGGGAGGATCGAGAAGAGATCCTGGCCCTCCTCTGTGTGACAACCTTTTAAGTATTTGAAGAGTGCTATCATCTCTCCCCTCAATCTTCTCTTTTCCACGCTAAATATGCCCAGTTCTTTCAGTTTCTCTTCATAGGGCTTTGTTTCTAGACCCATGATCATCCTGGTTGCCTCCTCTGTCTGCGTCCTTCTTGAAGTGTGGTGCCCAGAACTGGACGCAATACTCCAGATGAGGCCTAACTAGGGCCGAATAGAGAGGAACCAGCACCTCACTTGATTTGGAAACTATACTTTTATTAATGCAGCTCAAAATAACATTTGCCTTTTTTGCAGCCATATCGTATTGTTGGCTCATATTCAGCTTGTGATCTACAACAATTCCAAGATTCTTCTCATTTTTAGTATTGCTGAGCCAAGTATCCCCCCCCCCATCTTGCAACAGTTCATTTGGTTTCTTTTTCCTCGGTGTAGAACTTGGCATTTATTCCTATTAAATTTCATGCTGTTGTTTCCAGCCCAGCGCTGCAGCCTATCAAGTTCACTTTCAACTTTGATTCTGTGTTCCAGGGTATTAGCTATCCCACCCAATTTTGGCTTAGCCTACCTCACAGGGTTGTTGGAGGGGGGGCTAGGAAGGGGAGATGTTATTTCTGCCCTGAGCTCCTGGGAAGGAACAGAAGTACCATAGATGCCTTACGCCAGGTCAGATGATTTCATCACCTATTCCGCTATTATATGTTTTCTACTCTAACTGCCAGCAAAAAAGTTACCTTCTTTCCAGCAGGCTATCTGAAAGCACACCCAAGTCATATGTAATATGCACATTTGATTTTTAAAAGATTTAGAAAGTAATGCTTCCAAAAACTGCATTAGCCTTTTATGCTGCAACATTACACTATTGGCTCACATTGAGAAATTGATCAAAAATGGTCACCTTCTTTCCAGCAGACCCAAGTCATATGTAATATGCACATCTGATATTTAAAAGATTTAGAAAGTAATGCTTCCAAAAACTGCATTAGCTTTTTGTGTGGCTTTTATTCCTGTGTGTCGTTTATTACATACTAACCCTGTTCAAAAGGCATGCTAAACCACAGTGGTTAAGCATTTTGAGCTAAACATTATGGCTTAGAGTGTCATGTGAACCATGACAATTGATGGAATGAGACCCTTACTCATTAATCCAGTGGTGGTGTCTTCTTCGGCCTTCATTGTAGTTGGTGGAATGACTTTTCTTTTTTAAAAAAAATCCCTTCGGTTGATTTTTAATTATTATTGTTTTGCCCTAGAGCCTCAATGTTATTATGTAAACCATTGGTTTTTTGTTTATTGAATATAATATATAGGGTGGCCATCTTGATTTGTAAGCATGCTCAGTAGTGCCTCCTCCCCCCCACCTGCCTCAGCTATATTGGAACATTGAGAGAAAATGGCTGCCTCCTCTAGCAAATATTGTCAGTGTCTTCTCAGAAGTACGTCCCATTGAATGTAATGGTCTTATTCCCTGGAAAGTGTGTAGGGGATTGTAGCTTTTTCCACACTCAGTACACAGAAATGGTTTTTCACCTCGGTGAATTTATTTATTTATTTATTTATTTATTACATTTTTATACCGCCCAATAGCCGAAGCTCTCTTTGATGTAAAGTAAGGGTGAACATAATTTTAAAGCTTTCCCACACTCTACACATTTTTATAGTTTCTCCCCTGTGTGGGTTCTTTGATGTCTACTCAAGGTCCCACTAGAGCTGAAACTTTCCCCACAGCCCATACATTTATATGGCTTCTTTCCTGTGTGGTCATCCGTTACACAAAACCATGAAATTCCATAAACAAAAAACCTACGGTTTACAAAACAACGTTATAGGCTGTACAGTTTTCAACCAAACTCCAAAAAGCAGGGAAATTGAGAGTTAAGGCTCACAGGCCTATAACGCCACATCCTCCCTAAGGAGGCAGAAAGTGCCAGTGAAATTCTCATTCTCCCAAAGCAGATATAAACCATGAGGACAGGATGGAGAATAGGATATGCAGAGGTGACTGTGGGGTTGTGGAAAACTGATGACGAACAACTTAGGGCCACCTACTTTTTGTTTGTTTATTTATTTATTACATTTCTATACCGCCCAATAGCCGGAGCTCTCTGGGCAGTTTAGAGCAGCCCTTCCCCAACCTGGTGCCCTCCAAAGATGTTGGACTACAACTCCCATCATTGCAAGTCAGTATGTCCCATGGACAGGAATGCTGCGACTTGTACTCTCAAACATGTGGAGAGGTGACTATGGGATTCTGGAAAACTGATCGGGGAATGTTGTTCTAGAGCAGCCTTTCTCAACCTGGGGCGCTCCAGATGTGTTGGACTACAACTCCCAGAATGCCCCAGCCAGCTGGCTGGGGCATTCTGGGAGATGCAGTCCAACACATCTGGAGTGCCCCAGGTTGAGAACCACTGTTCTAGAGCAAGGGCAGGCAAAATGTAGCTCTCTAGATGTTTTAGCATTCAATTCATAAAAGTCTCTGTCAGCATGGACAGTGATCAAGAATGCTGTGACCGCAGAAGAATGCTGTGACCGCAGAGGATTTTTCTTAGTGTTCAGCAGTGTGAGATCAAAGGCAGAGCTACCACCTAATAGATTCATGTGTAAGGAAGGATTATTTTAAAAACTATTGATGAAAATGATTTTCGTCCTCACCATAACATGGGAGTTGCAGCGCAGCACATCTGGACAGCACCAGGCTGGAGAAGGATGGTTTATACTTGGGTCCTATACATGTCTTCTCAGAAGCCAGTGCCACTGAGTTTACTAGGGCTTCCCCCCAAGTGGTATAGGATTGCAAACTAATCTCATCTGAAAGGAGTTCAAGACACCCAAACTAATCCTTTTCTGTTCCTCTGTCACTCTGATGAGATGATGTATTGTGGAGGGATTGTGGGGAGTGAACAGTATATTTTGTATGAACACATTTTAAGAAAAAAATTGGTTCTTTGAAGGGCAGGGTATTTACGAAAAGCTGAAAGTGCCAGCTCTTGCTCTGGTTCTACATCTCCAACAAATAGTGCCCCTTCTGTTATCAGTCGTGCTGCTCTATGCGAGATGTGTGTGAGAAAAAAATATTGCGCAGCCCCTGTATTTGGTAAGGATATAGAACAGCATTCCCTCTCCTGCTGTCCCAGCTTTCCTGACCATGGGACATACTGACTTGCAATGATGGGAGTTGTAGTCTAACACCTTTGGAGGGCACCAGGTTGGGGAAGGGCTGCACTAAAAAAAAAATAGAAGTAGGTGGCCCTAAGTTGTTCGTCATCAGTTTTCCACAACCCCACAGTCACCTCTGCATATCCTATTCTCCATCCTGTCCTCATGGTTTATATCTGCTTTGGGAGAATGAGAATTTCACTGGCACTTTCTGCCTCCTTAGGGAGGATGTGGCGTTATAGGCCTGTGAGCCTTAACTCTCAATTTCCCTGCTTTTTGGAGTTTGGTTGAAAACTGTACAGCCTATAACGTTGTTTTGTAAACCGTAGGTTTTTTGTTTATGGAATTAAATAATAATCCAATGGAATGCATTGAAGAAGATAAAACTCTTGTGTTCAGGGCAATTCCTTCCCTCCGGTTAAATGATATAGTCTTTCAAAGGGACCTCACTTCCTGCCCCAAGGCGTTGTTTTTGGAATGTGAGGTCGTAGAATCATAGAATAGTAGAGGTGGAAGGGGCCTATAAGGCCATCGAGTCCAACCCCCTGCTCATTGCAGGAATCCTTCATCCCTGGTTAGGCCTCACCTTGAGGATTGCATCCAGTTCTGGGCACCACACTTCAAGAAGGATGCAGACAAGCTGGAGCGTGTTCAGAGGAGGGCAACCAGGTTTATCAGGGGTCTGGAAACAAAGCCCTATGAAGAGAGACTGAAAGAACTGGGCCTGTTTAGCCTGGAGAAGGGAAGCCTGAAGGGAGACACAACAGCCCTCTTCAAGGACTTGAAAGGTTGTCACACAGAGGAAGGCCAGGATCTCTTCTCGATCCTCCCAGAGTGCAGGACACGGAATAACGGGCTCAAGTTACAGGAAGCCAGATTCCAGCTGCACATCAGGAAAAACTTCCTGACTGTTAGAGCAGTACGACAATGGAACCCATGACTTAGGGAGGTTTTGGGCTCTCCCACACTAGAGGCCTTCAAGAGGCAGCTGGACAACCATCTGTCAGGGATGCTTTAGGGTGGATTCCTGCACTGAGCAGGGCGTTGGGACTGCCTGGCAAATTGATTCCTCCAAACCCCATTGTTGAATGAACAGGAGCTGTGCAAGATCTGGGTACATTCTCCCCCTTGTAACTTATGACCTTCCCCACACATTACTTTGTGGTAAATGCATTTACCATGCCTATATACCAGACCCTTGCCCACAACCTGGTGTCTTTACGTTAAAACTCCCAGCATTCCTGATCACTGGCAGTGCCGGCTGGATCTGATGGGAGTTGTATCCCAAAACATCTGGAAGGAACCATGTTGGGAGAGTTTGCTGATAAACATGGCAGGGAGAGGCACTGAACCCTGGCTCCCTGGAACATGAACCTGCAGGTTGATTGCAGCTAGAGGCTCATAGTCTTGATGAGCAGCACATAAAATATTTTTGTGCACTCATCATCATCATCATCAAAATAAATTTATTTCTTACCCGCCTCTCCATCCTGATCGAGGCGGGGAACAACAATAAGTATAAAATACATAAAATATTGATTAAAAACATAGTATACATTGTTAAAACATTCTAAAAAACATCCTAAAAACATCCTAAAAGCATCCTAAAATTCCACTGGATAGGCCTGTTGGAAGAGAGCTGTCTTTATAGCTTTCTTAAATGCTAAAAGACTGTTAAGTTGATGGATCTCCTCCGGCAAGCCATTCCACAGTCTGGGAGCAGCAGAAGAGAAGGTCCTCTGGGTAATACATGTCAGCCTAGTTTTGGCTGGCTGGAGGAAATTCTTTCCAGAGGACTTGATTGTGCGGGGCGGATTGTACGGGAGAAGGCAATCCCGCAGGTAGTGTGGACCCAAACCATGTAGGGCTTTAAAGGTGATAACCAACACTTTATACTTCGCCCGGAAACTAATTGGCAGCCAATGAAGAGATTTTAAAAGTGGTGTAATGTGATCATCTCTTAGGTATACCAGTGACCAGCCTGGCTGCCATATTTTGAACTAGTTGAAATTTCCGGACTAGGCAAAAGGTAGCCTCGAAGTTTCCACTACCATCTTTAGGTCTTCCGACTCTAGGAAGTTGTGCAACTGGTGTATCAGCGGAAGCCGAATAATATGAATGCAGATGTTATCGAATGTTCTCTCTGTACATGCACACAATTCCAAGGCACACATCCATTAAGAGGTCTTTTAATTTTGGGCAGTAGTGCAAAAAAATCTCTTTCACACACACACACTGGTTTCTTTAAAAAATGGGAACTTTATTAAGCACATAAGAATTTAAAATGTACAGTCATTACTTGGGGAAATTAGCTGGTAGAGAGTTCTTTATAGAATGCCAAAATAGGGGTAATTACTTCATAGATTACAACCCCAAAATGGAAAGCAAACCACTAAATCCAATTAAGAAATGGACGAAAAGTCTATGCACCAGATTTTAGTGATAGGGAGATTAGCTTAATAGTTCTCTCTGTGGATAAAATGAGGGTAGTGGTGCATAGATTAGGTTGCGGACATGTGTGTAATGTCTGGGTTGAGGTGGGTTGGGCTGATGGTGTCTATGGGAGTTGCAGAAGTTGGGGATCAGTACAACGGGGCCCTCCACACTACTGGAAGAGAAAGGTTTGAGGGTGAGATTGCAGGAGGTTGCCTGGGAGAGTGAGTTATTCGCCCCATTCAGAAGACACCTTAAACCACAGCTTTAACCATGGTGGTTAAACCAGAAAGCCTTATTCGCCATGGTTTAAGCTGTCTTTTGAACACGGCCTGGCTTTCTGGCTTAACCACCATGGTAAAGCCATGGTTTAAGGTGTCTTCTGAACAGGACCATTGTCTTTGCAGCCCCTGTCACAAAACAAGAAGTCTGGGCAGGGATAACCTTCAGCTATTTCAGACACACACTCCTATTTCCAGTGCTTCAAGAACATTCACTTCTGGTTTTGTTATTGAGAACTGTGTTATCAAAAGGGGCATACCAAGAGCTTGTCTCAGATGTAACTGCAAACGATAACGATGCAGAGACAGGAAAGGTTCCCAAATGAAGGAGACCACACCGCCGTTCTTCCCACCAGTTGACCAGGGGATGAGTGCAGAAAGTGGCTGGACGCCCACCCAAATGTTGTTAAGACAGACCAAATTCACGCAACACTCAATAGAACAGGGAAGGACGAACTAGATAGTAGATAGTGTTCCCCCAGAAGGTATGATAAAGCTTGAAAGATACCTTTCCTTAGGTCTCAATAAACCCGTAAGATCTCAGCGAGGAAAAAATAGGAAGGTTTAAAAGAAGGTTGCCCAGAGTGCAGGACACAGAATAACGGGCTGAAGTTACAGGAAGCCAGATTCCGGCTGGACATTGGGAAAAACTTCCTCACTGTCAGAGCAGTACGACAATGGAACCAGTTACCTAGGGAGGTGGTGGGCTCTTCCCCACACTAGAGGCCTTCAAGAGGCAGCTGGACAACCATCTGTCATGGATGCTTTAGGGTGGATTCCTGCATTGAGCAGGAGGTTGGACTTGATGGCCTTAGAAGCCCCTTCCAACTCTACTATTCTATGATTCTAAGGACTTCTTCATACAGTGCAGAGTTGAACTATGGAATTTGCTACCACAAGATGTCATGATGGCCAGCAATGAGGATGGCTTTAAAGGGGGTTGGATAAATTGCTGGAGGCAAAGGCTATCAATAGCTGCTACTCATGATTGCTTTGTGCTACCTCCAGTATCAGAGGCAGTAAGCCTATATACACCAGCTGCTGGGGAACATGGTTGGGAGGGTGATGTTGCACCATGTCCTGCCTTGTTGGTCCCTGGTTGATGGCTGGTTGGCCACTGTGTGAACCAAGTACTGAACTAGATGGCCCCTTGGCCTGATACAGCACGGTTCTTGCATTCTTAGGTTGTTGAAAATCTGATACTGTGTTTTAAATCTTTGCATTGCTGCAAGGTTTTATCTTGGTTTTTTTATTCTATACTGTCCTTTAATGTTTCATATTGCATTGTATCATGTTGCATTGTACGGTTTTTGTGGTTTTAATTGTTGTGAACCGCCCAGAGAGCTTTGGCTATTGGGCGGTATAGAAATGTAATAAATGAATTCTGTGACCTTGGACTAGTGCGCGTTACTGGACCGAAACGAAGCAGCAAGTGGAGATACCATAACAATGAGGGCTGGAAGCTCAGGATTTTCATGCCATTGTAACCAAGGCTTCAGTGGGACAGTGGGTGTCAGTTTCAATAGCCATTCTGGGCTGTAAGCAAAAGATTAAGGACAACGCTTTGGAAGAGCCATTGCAAATGTTCAAAGGGTGACCTTGGATGGGGGAAACTAATCAAGGGAGTTCTGAGCCCAAAGATAATCAAAATCGTAATGTTTCCTCCCCAAAATGGGAGGGGGTAATCCCAGGTCTTGTAATTGGACCGGTGATTAGCGCATACCTGGGAGAATCATTTCAAGGCTAGAATATGCTTGCATTCTCAGTAATTCAATTATTGCTCACCCAACCTGGGGCTTTTGTTTACATGCAGTTTTGATTTGATTGGTGTTGCTAATTTTATCCTGATGTATTTGACCTTTTAGAAATGCTGGACTTTTAAGCAAGAACATTTTTGCTATCAGTTTTCCTGTGTTTGCTTGGCTTTTTCTCTCTCCTTCTCTCACAATACTAGACATTCACCCCACCCTCCCCTCATAATACTAGAACCCGGGGTCATCTGATGAAGCTGATTGGTGTGCGGTTCAGGATAAATAAAAGGAAGGACTTCTTCACATAGTGCATAGTTACATTATGGAATTCGCTGTAGTCATGGCCACAAAAGGAGGTTGGATAAATTCCTGGATGAGAAGACTATCAATGGCTACTAGCCCTGATGGTTGTGTGCTACACCAGTATTCGAAGCAGTAAGCCTGGGTACATCAGTTGCTGGGGAACATGGGTGGGAGGGTGCTGCTGAACTTTGCCCTGCTTGTGTCCAGCTGGTTGGCCACTGTGGTGTTCTAATGTTCTTATGCTTTGCTCAGGCTGAGTTATTTAAAGTGACTGTACTGGTTGTTGCCAAATACTGTGTGACCCCACAGTGCCTGCCCTACCGCCAGCCAGCCAAATAACAAAAGATACACAGGTTTGTGCAGGTTCCTGAAAGGCTATGCTCAAAATTTCTAAAAGAAGTTGCCCACATGTTCAGATTCCTCCTTCAGAGAAGGAAAAAAATCAATTTAGAATGAATATATGTATACGCACGCCACACATATTGAGATTCTCAGGATTCTTCTTCTGTATAGACATCTTTGTGTGCGGCATGTCCTTTGCTTTTTAGTATTCCTAGAATCAGAGCTGGGAGGGACTCAAAGCATAATCTTGTCCAGTTCTCTAAGGCAGAATGTTCTGTATCATTGAGAGATGTGTGCCCGAATTTCTTCTGTAAGACCCCTGGGGAAGAAGATTGTGTGATTTCCTTAGGCGGCTCATTCAATAGGTGGGAACCACCGTTGCGATATTTTTTTCCTGAAAGTATTATCCTGAATCTTCCATTTTATAGCTTTACTTTCATGGCTTTTTGTGTGTGTGGGGGGGGTCTTATTATCATTTTGGGGGAATAACTGTTGATCTTTAAATGAAAAGTGCTGATATTCTTTCTTGCTCCTATAGTGAAGGGTTCAGCAACGTAGCACTCACCAAGGCCCCTGAATGCGCGTGTCTTTGCCACAGTTTTTGCCAATTCTGTTAATGTCAACTGAGTGAGATTGCTCCATTGACTTTAACAGAGATGAGGGGGAAAGTTGCCCTTCCAAAAAAAAGCTTGAGGGAGGGGACAAAAGCCATCCCCACACCAAGGACCCTTGGGACAACCATTTTTGGGCAGGGGGACCTTTTACCCACCTCTATTAAACTCAGTGGAATGATCTCACTCCATTGTCAGAGCATTGGGCAAAGTCCCCTGTCAAAAAACAGCCGGGGTAACAAGGCCCTTGGCAATGGATGGACTTACTTTTATTTTTTATTTTTGGCGGGGGACATCTTTCCCTAGCTTTGTTAAAGTCTGTGAAGCAAGATTGAGTTTAACACAGCTGGGGGAAAGGGTGCCCTGTCGAAAAATGGCTTGATTTGGGTGGAAGAAATATGAGAATCCAGAAATAGAGTTGTCGTGTTTCTTAATAAACCTCCTACCTTCTTAGGAGACAAAAAACGAGGCCTGCTTAGTAATCTACAAAGCTTTATTTAAGCAATCAACATCTCTTCCTGCCAGAAGAGGGTGTAATCTCTTTGGGAACATCTCTCTAGACAAAACTATGCAAACTAAGCGAGACAATTGTCCTTTCAAGGAGAATGGAAAGCCTTTTCCCCAAAGGAATTAACTTCAGAAAAGTTAGTTTTGAGGCGGCTTCAGACACGATGTGGGCCGGGCTGACTTTCTCTCACCTTCCTTCCACTCCGTGCGTTTTAGCCTGCACCACACCCTAGGAGCAGTTAGCCTGTTAGTGGTGTCTCCTTCAGAAGATGTTGGCTTCCCACTGCCTCTGTATGATTTGCCCTTGAAGACATAAGCCTTGGAGAGAGATCACGACCAGCTTGTGAAGAGCCCGTGAGAGCTTTCTCCCCCACTGGTACAAGCTGGCCTGTTCCTGGCGCCAACTCCTCTACTTCAGAGTCTGATTGATTAGTTGAAAAACCTTCTTTCAAAACAGGGAGAACAGGGCTAGACGTGACAGGAGTGGCCAGAAAGTTGAAAATCCAGAGAAGGGACCGCTCTCAACATTTCACTTCACATAGGAATTGGTGGTGGTGCCCAGGATACTTTTTCAAAATGTCAGTTGTGCCCGCAGGCTATAGAAGGCAGCCCACCCCGAATCTAATGTCTAGTGACCTTAGACACCCCCAGAAGCTTCTGCTCAAGGAATCATGTTTAGGGTTTTTTTCTCTTTGCTACAGAATTTTGATTGACCCAGGGCACTTAATCCAAAACCCCAGTTCTTCTTCGACTTGGACTGATTTCTTTAGAAAATAAAACTAGCTAACAGAGTCAAGTGTCAAATTCCTACACACACCCCCGCCCCAAACCTGTAAGAAGAATTCCAAGTGCTGCTTTTTGCCTTGAGGCTGTATGCAGAATGGTCAATGTTCTATCTACTGTCTCTCTCTCTCTCTCCTTCCTCTCCCTTCTTATTATTATTATTATTATTATTATTATTATTATTATTATTATTATGGCTCTGAAATTGCATCCTGTGCCTCTCAGCAGGTTCTACTGGTAGAGAAGTGCCAGATTGTGGGAGTTAATTGAGCAGAGGCTGAAAACATCACAGAGCTATTGCTCTTTTAAACAGAGGTGTGTGTCTGGAGCACACTTTGGAGATCAACAAAATAATAAAAAAGAGTTTTCCCCAGTAATAGGGGAATAAATAGACTGAAGCTTTTTGGGAGATGGCAGTTTCCCTTCTTATCCCAGGATTCCCCTTTAGATTTAAGGCTTCAAGCTACTGTGGGAAAGTCATAGATTCTGCTATTAGGTATAGCGTCATTTTCTCAGGTTGGAAAACGAGGTCTCCAAAGGCAGGTTTAGGATATTTACTGTTAGAGCTAGAGAAAAAAAGTGTGTTTGTATTGAGCAGGATGAGGGGAGAGACAGTGCCCCAGAAATGAAATTTCATCAGACTTATTTCCACAATAGACACTTTTTTTTAAAAGAGCAAACTCATCTTAAACTGTTTTGTTTTCACTGTGACTGAAGCCTTCGTAGGTGTTGCCAGCAGAACGAGATAATGCAAATGCAGCTTTTCAGTTTTATTTTGTCCTTGAAAAGAAAACTGTTGTCAGTATAAGTCCGGCATCTGTTTCAAAATAGTTTTTAATTTCAAGAGTACCAATCTGAAGTTCCACCTTTCCTTTTGATTTTTTCCAGGAAATGTATTTAGGATATTTACTGTGGTTAGCTTTGGTTTGTGAGAATCTGCAAGTCTTCAAGTTGACACGTCTTGGTTCAGTCCCCACTAGCTGACTCTACACCCATTTGTCCTAAGGGCTCCATCTTGGAAATTCTGCCTAGGCCAAGGTTCCTTCCGCTCATATTCACCTTGGGTTTTACTTTCACAACCGCCAAACTTGGAAAAATCAAAGCCAGCTTTCATTTCTACAATTCACGTCTGTGAATTCAGATGAACCTCCCTCCCTGTATTTCAGACGTACCTCAAAAAGGATTATTATCCTTTGGTATTAAAATAGTCCCGTGACTCCTTAAGAGACAAAGGCCGTTTATACACCTGCCTTTTTTCCAGGGATCGTCCCGGGATCACCCCTGTGCCTCCAAATGGCAGGCAGGGATGACCCCTCCATTTGCCTGGGATAATCCTTAGGTGTAGAAAGGGCCTAAGTAATTTATTATGATAGCCTAAACTTTTATCGGCTGGATCCATGAAGAGCTTCACCTAAGCGGGTAGCTAAGTTTTGAATGTATAGAGAAGAAAATCTTTACTAAAAGAAGAACAAAAGATCAAACAATGGAAAAGAGCTTTTAAGATGACCTTTTGGCTAAATTGGTTCAAACATACATGCACACTCCTCCAAAAAGAGCCCCATCATTTTTCTTCCTCTTCATCTCTCTATTTTATCTGATGAAGTGGTCGCAGAAGTGAGAATACGGCTCAGGACAGCTTGTGCCACGATGTACTGTGTTAATATTTTTCAGCATCAGACATCTTGCTGGCTTCTGCTGCTACAGACTAACACCATCACCCTTCGGCAATTTAAGTATGAAAAACATCACTTTTAATAAATCAACCAGCCAATAAATGCAGAACTAATGTCCTTAACAACACGTTTTATAATATGTTCAATATTGCCTGAGTGTCATTTGTCTTTTTTATTGATAGACAGATCCTAGAATCGAAGTGTTGGAAGGGGCCTACAAGGCCATCGAGTCCAACTCCCTGCTCAATGCAGGAATCCACCCTAAAGCATCCCTGACAGATGGTTGTCCAGCTGCCTCTTGAAGGCCTCTAGGGTGGGAGAGCCCACCACCTCCCTAGGTAACTGATTCCATTGTCGTACTGCTCTAACAGTCAGGAAGTTTTTCCTGATGTCCAGCCGGAATCTGGCTTCATAGAATCATAGGATAGCAGAGTTGGAAGGGGCCTATAAGGCCATCGAGTTCAACCTCCTGCTCAATGCAGGAATCCACCTTAAAGCATCCCTGACAGATGGCTGTCCAGCTGCCTCTTGAAGGCCTCTAGGGTGGGAGAGCCCACCACCGCCCTAGGTCATTGGTTCCATTGTTGTACTGCTCTAAGAGTCAGGACGTTTTTCCTGATGTGCAGCCGGAGAAGAGAGAAGGACTGTAACTTAGAATCATAGTATAGTAGAGTTGGGAGGGGCCTATAAGGCCATCGAGTCCAATCCCCTTATTTGGTGGCGGTGGAGAAAAGAAACCGCCTTTCACCTTACGCAGTCATGGTTTCAACTGTTCTTCCTGTGTCTAATAAGCTCTAAATTTATTGTCCCTGTGATGGTACATCTCAGGAAATGAGACAGGACACGGAATAACGAGCTCAAGTTAAAGGAAGCCAAATTCCAGCTGGACATCAGGAAAAACTTCCTGACTGTTAGAGCAGTACGACAATGGAATCAGTTACCTAGGGAGGTGGTGGGCTCTCCCACACTAGAGGCCTTCAAGAGGCAGCTGGACAAGCATCTGTCGGGGATGCTTTAGGGTGGATTCCTGCATTGAGCAGGGGGTTGGACTCGATGGCCTTGGTGTAAGGTAGCTTCTTATGTTCCACTTCGTATGTACCTATGACACACGTCTTTGCATTTAATGTTGCCCTTTAAAAATATATATGTGAAAACAAATAGCGCCTCTGTGTGTGTGTGCGGCAGGGGGGAGAGTTCAACCCTTTCCTCTTGTGCTGATGAAAATTATTATTATTATTATTATTATTATTATTATTATTATTATTATTATTATTATTGCTCTGCAGCTGTTAAATTTGCATTGGGAAGAAATACTCCCCATTGATGCCAGTGGGTTAAACACACAGAGGAGGGCCAGGATCTCTTCTCGATCCTCCCAGAGTGCAGGACACGGAATAACGGGCTCAAGTTAAAGGAAGCCAGATTCCAGCTGGACATCAGGAAAAACTTCCTGACTGTTAGAGCAGTACGACAATGGAATCAGTTACCTAGGGAGGTTGTGGCCTCTCCCACACTGGAGGCCTTCAAGAGGCAGCTGGACAACCATCTGTCAGGGATGCTTTAGGGTGGATTCCTGCATTGAGCAGGGGGTTTGACTCGATGGCCTTGTAGGCCCCTTCCAACTCTGCTATTCTATGATTCTATTCACCAGGAGAAACTTTGGGCTGAAGAAGGCCAGGTATCTCAAAAATTACAGTCAGTTCCAACTCCTGTGTCCCACTTGCTCTTAACTTCAATGGCCCCGTTCAGAAGACACTTTAAACCATGGCTTTTACCATGGTGGTTAAGCCAGAAAGCCAGGCTGTGTTCAGAAGACACCTTAAACCATGGCTTTAACCACAGTGGTTAAGCCAGAAAGCCTTATTCACCATGTTTAAAGCTGTGGTTTAAGGTGTCTTCTGAACACAGCCTGGCTTTCTGGCTTAATCACCGTGGTTAAAGCCATGGTTTAAAGTGTCTTCTGAATGGGGCCTATGTCTGCATGTGACTGTACAACCCACATTTTTTTTAAAAAAAAGGGCTGGGGGAAAGAGAAAACAGTACTCTAGTATATTTGTTTGCTTCATTGGCATGGAGTCTGTGGATCTGGCAATGGGGGCTTTTATTCAATAGGGTTGTTGCTACCTCTGCTGCTACTGAATTTGTAAGCTTCAGAGGCAATCTTCAGGCATGTGTTTGCACATTCCCGTAGGAAGCTGGGCTTTAAATCACTGCCTTCTAGCTTGCATGCAGATTTGTCTAAGGGAGCCTTAGTTAATCACGAGATAAATTTAGAAATCAATTATTATTTGCCAAAGTGGTTTTCCTCACTTTCTTTAATGAGGAGGTCGAAGGGATTAATCTTCTTTTCCCCTCCTCCTCCTCCTCCTCCCCTGATCCTGGCATGTATGGATGAAGGGCAAGAATATTTAGCATGCTTTTCCTTGGCTCTTTGGAAGATCAGTTCTGAACTACCTGACCGTGGAGGTCCAGGGAAGTGGTTCAGAGAGCTTCTTTTGTTTCCCCTCTATTCGGCACTTGCTAGGCCTCGTCTTGAGTACTGTGTCCAGTTCTGAGCCCCACACTTCAAGAAGGACGCAGACAATTTGGAGGGGGTTCAGAGGAGGGTAACGAGGATGATCAGGGGTCTGGAAACGAAGCCCTATGAAGAGAGACTGAAGGAACTGGGCATGTTTAGCCTGGACAAGAGAAGAGAGGAGACGTGAATGCTGGAACGTACAGTTGTTCAGGTTTTTTTGCTTTTGTTTTAGAACAATGACTCCCTTCAATACAGCAGCTAGCGGTTCATTTATGCGCGGGGTCTTCCAGGCTCTTAGCAAAAAAACACTTGTCCGATCTGCACCAATAAAAGAAGTTTTGAAGATAGCTGAGTGAGGGCACTTCCTTGTCATCCTTTGCTGGCCTGGATGCCCAAAGGAGCAAGTTAGAAGCCAATTATATGCCACTGTTTTTAATATTGTATGTTAAGCGGCTCCCTCCGAGTTCCTAGTAGGCGCTGATAAGCAGCCGACTATGCTGTGGTCTTTTAGCTGCCAGCTAGGCATTTCTGTGTGTATCTTTGTTCTTGTTGTAAATCTCCATTAAGCAAAGAGCCTTTGAATCTGGTTACTAGCAACCTGTTGGCATGGATTCCGTCGACTCTTTTCGTTGGCCGTACTGAGAAAGCAAAGTAGAATTGGGCATTCTTACTGTTGCATACACAGCAATGTGCACACTGCTATATTTTAGATTCCTTTGACTTACAAGAAGTCGGTCCCTACGCCTCTTCATTTCACATATAGGGAGCTGAGAATGAGCATTTCTGGATCCCACTTGAAGGTCCATCTAATCCAACATCCTTTTCACTACGGCGGCCAACCAGGTTTGCCCTCTAGAATTGGTTCTTAACAGCAAACGTACTAAACGTTTTGCCAACCGGATGCCTCCCAGATGCATTGGACTAGAATCCTCATGATTCTAATCAGCATGGCCATGGACTGGGGATGATGGGAGCTGTTGTCCCAAAGCATCCGGAGGGCACATGATGTTGACAAGGGGAGAGGAGTGGCATCAGTTGCTTGGAGAAATGGAAGGTGTGGAGGAGACCTCTTAAAAAGACAGGAAAGGAAGATGGTGATTTCGGGCAGAGGTTTTTAATGAGCATGTGAGCAGGAAGTCAATAAGGAAATTGACCATCATGGGACAGAACGGCTGTGAGGGGCAGGCAGGAGCAGGTCTCCTGCTACATCAGCGGTTCTCAACCTGTGGGTCGGGACCCCTTTGGGGGTCGAATGACCCTTTCACAGGGGTCGCCTAAGACCATCGGAAAACACATATTTCCAATGGTCTTAGGAAACTGTATTGACTGAACTATGTCATGTATCATCTTTTGTATTATTAAAGCTATTGTTATGTATTATTTTCATTAGCAAACCATCCCATGACAATAGATCATGTAGAGAAGAACGAAAATAATTTTATGGTTGGGGGTCACCACAACATGAGGAACTGTATTAAAGGGTCGCGGCATTAGGAAGGTTGAGAACCACTGTGCTACATGAAAGAGAGCTAAGCAATAAATAAAGACCCTGTGTGCACATACAGCAATGGGACTTGAGGAACTGCAAGAAGTTACGGAGAGGGGATTTGATTGAAACTAGTTCAAAATACGGCAGCCAGGCTGGTCACCGGTACAGCTAGGGGTGACCACGTTACACCAGTTTTAAATCTCTTCACTGGCTGCCAATTAGTTTCTGGGCGAAGTATAAAGTGTTGGTTTAAAGCCCTACATGGTTTGGGTCCAGGTTACCTGTGGGATTGCCTTCTCCTGTACAATCCGCCCTGCACACTCAGGTCCTCTGGGAAGAACTTCCTTCAGCCAGCCAAAACTAGGCTGACAGGTATTATTCAGAGGACCTCCTCTTCTGCTGCTCCCAGACTGTAGAATGGCCTGCCGGAGGAGATTCGTCAACTTAACAGTCTTACAGCATTCAAGAAAGCTATCAAGACTGATCTCTTCCGGCAGGCCTATCCAGTGGAATTTTAGGATGCTTTTATGTTGTTTTCTAGGATGCTTTTAGGATGTTTTAACAATGTATACTATATTTTTAATCAGTATTTTATATTTACTGTTGTTCCCCGCCTCGATCAAAATGGAGAGGCGGGTAAGAAATAAATGTATTATTATTATTATTATTATTATTAATAATAATAATAATAATAATAATAATGTGAAGGAGGAAAGGGAAATGCATTGTTACTTATTAGTAATTTTATACCCAAATAAAATAAGTACACCTAGTATTTGAAACCTTTACTTCCTCACTCAGATCTTTATTTAAACGTGGCCTCCAGCTGCCACAAATACTATTGTGATTTCATGAAGAGCAGTCTGAGCTATGAATCAGGACGTCCCCGGTTTTAATCTTCTTTCACCATGAACTTAACTGTGCAGCCTTCTCTCATCTTCAATACTCTGTCTGCAAAATGGGGGATAATTACACTGGCTTACCTTACAGGGTTGATGCAGGGTGGACAGCTAGATAACGCATGTGAAACACTGATGAAAGGGCAATATAGATGTTATTAGTAACCAGTCCACCATGAATTTCTCTAATCCCCTTGTAATGCCATCTAAGCCAGTGGTCCTTATAGCAATAAATTCCATAAGTCAATTTTGGATTGAGTAAAGAACTCCTTTCGTATTGGGTCCTGAATTTGTAGCCTGTTTCATTGGCCAACTATGTTCTAGTAGGGTGACTTTAGGGTGGATTCCTGCATTGAGCAGGGGGTTGGACTCAATGGCCTTGTTAGGCCCCTTCCAACTCTGCTATTCTATGATTCTATGATTCTATGATCTTCCAAGCGGCCGGGGGGGGGGAGGGGGAGAGACAGCTGATGGACTGGACTTGTCAGATTGAGCTCTGAGACTGTCCTGGCTGGATGCTTTGAAGTGCCCCAAATTGGGAGACTGGTCTCCATTTGTATGTTAATTAAAACAAATCAACCATTTCTGGGGATGAACTTGAAAGAATCATCTGTCAGGGATGCTTTAGGGTGGATTCCTGCATTGAGCAGGGGGTTGGACTCAATGGCCTTGTAGGCCCCTTCCAACTCTGCTATTCTATGATTCTATGACTATATGAAAAGGAGGACAGGGCTCCTTTATCTTTAACAGTTGCATGGAAAAGGGAATTTCAGCAGGTGTCATTTGTATATATGGAGAACCTGGTGGAATTCCCTCTTCATCACCACAGTTAAAGCTGCAGGAGCTATACTAGAGTGATCAGATTTTAAAGAGGGCAGGGCTCCTGCAGCTTTAACTGTTGTGATGAAGAGGAAATTTCACCAGGTTCTCCATATATACAAATGTCTCCTGCTGAAATTTCCTTTTCAATACAACTGTTAAAGATACAGGAGCCCTGTCCTCCTTTTCATATGTTCACCGTAGTTCTAGTACTGTGACAAGGAAAAGTTATCTATTTTATTGCCTGTTTCTCTGCATGCAAATCTCTATCCTGTCCCTCCCTCCTCCTTTCTAAATTAAAAAGCTGCAAACTTCTTTTTATAACGTCTTTCCCCACCTGTCATTCCAAGACGATACGTGTTTCGCTATCGCTGGAAACCTTGCGTGTGTATTTTAGCACATCTTCATGCAATGTTGCTGCCAGCTCTCTGCCTGGTGTGCACCGGCACTCTGCAAGCGTTTTATTCGTTCAACATTTCTCTTCCTTTCCAAGGCAAGCTGCTCAAGGCGGTTTGCAGACTAACTCAAGCAATAAAATACCATAAGACTAACCATTCTTACCAGCAGCACAAAATGCATATGCTGCGTATAACACGTGGCAGTGAAGCGGCTGTGAAAAAGCCAGGCGTGTCCAAAAACAAGGTAGCAATATTCTCCAGAGAGCAAAGATTTTACAAAGCTCATATTTTGGGCTCGTTTGTGGCAAGTCATAATAGCATTTTGCAAACAGAGTCTCTGAACTCCTCCCTGTCGTGTTCGTGAGTGCGTTCCCCCCCCCCCTGCACAAATGTCATCGGCTGCCAAGTTTATAAAACTTGTAAGTTTATAAAACTTGTTTATAAAACGCCTTGGTGGGAAAAAAGGTTCCCCTGAGCCTTGAACAGCTGTGGTGACGAAAAGAGACAGGTCTGAGTTTCCAGATCCGCTTCTTATTTGCCAATCTAGGTGCTCCTGGTTCACAGAGGGCCGCATATGACGCATGCTTTCTTCACAAAGCAGAGCAGCGTATATAAAAATTAAACGCTGCAGGGGAATTGGAAGGGACGGGCGTAGCTTTTAGCTTGGAAACAGGGGCAGTGATGGGTTTCATCGGAGCCACCCTTGCTAACTAATTTGGGAGGGTGGCGGCTAGAAAACGACAGGTGAACTTTTACTAATGCTAAAGGCTTTTCCGCTGGGCTGAAGACAACAGAATGCAATTGAATAGGGATAAATGCCAAGTTCTACATCTAGGAAATAGAAACCAAAGGCACAGTTACAAGATGGGGGATACTTGGCTCAGCAATACTACAAACGAGAAGGATCTTGGAATTGTTGTAGATCGCAAGCTGAATAGGAGCCAACAGTGCGATATGGCTGCAAGAAAGGCCAATGCTATTTGGGGCTGCATTAATAGAAGTATGGCTTCCAAATCACGTGAGGTACTGGTTCTTCTCTATTCGGCCCTGGTTAGGCCTCATCTAGAGTATTGCGTCCAATTCTGGGCTCCACAATTCAAGAAGGACGCAGACAAGCTGGAGCGTGTTCAGAGGAGGACAACCAGGATGATCAGGGGTATGGAAACAAAGCCCTATGAAGAGAGACTGAAAGAACTGGGCATGTTTAGCCTTGAGAAGAGAAGATTGAGGAGAGACATGATAGCACTCTTCAAATACTTAAAAGGTTGTCATACAGAGGAGGGCCAGAATCTCTTCCCGATCCTCCCAGAGTGCAGGACACGGAATAACGGGCTCAAGTTACAGGAAGCCAGATTCCAGCTGGACATCAGGAAAAACGTCCTGACTGTTAGAGCAGTACGACAATGGAATAAGTTACCTAGGGAGGCGGTGGGCTCTCCCACACTAGAGGCCTTCAAGAGGCAACTGGACAATCATCTGTCAGGGATGCTTTAAGGTGGATTCCTGCATAGAGCAAGGGGTTGGACTCAATGGCCTTATAGGCCCATTTCAACTCTACTATTCTATGATTCTATGAATCGGAATTTGATTTGCTTCTCTCCCCATACTAGCCCATCCTTGCTGCCTTCCTGCCACCACCATGTACTCCCCTTCTAAAATGAGATCGGTGTCCTCTTTTTAATTTCTTTAAAATTGTTCCCCAAATACAGTAGCTATTCTTATTTCTCAGGCCATCTTTTTTTGGGTGGTCTTCTCTTGCATTTAGCTACACTTTCTTGACAAGCATCTGGTCTCAACAGAACATTGTGCTTGTACTTGACTATAAATGCATCACACATCCATTATCACTCAGCTGCGTTGCAGGGGAAAATGTTTCTCCTATGTCGTGATGTCCTTTGGGTCCTGCACGTGACCACCTGGTAGTTTAACTAACTAGATGTCTAGTATCTAGCCTGTCCACTGTGTTGAGATTCTCCACAAACTTTTCCAAAACTGCTTAACCAAAGAACAATAAGATAGGGTGACCCTATGAAAAGGAGGACAGGGCTCCTGTATCTTTAACAGTTGCATAGAAAAGGGAATTTCAGCAGGTGTCATTTGTATAGATGGAGAACCTGGTGAAATTCCCTCTTCATCACAACAGTTAAAGCTGCAGGAGCTATACTAGAGTGACCAGATTTAAAAGAAGGCAGGGCAGCTTTAACTGTGGTGATGAAGACAGAATTTCACCAGGTTCTCCATATATAAAAATGACACCTGCAGAAATTCCCTTTTCAAGACAACTGTTAAAGATACAGGAGCCCTGTCCTCCTTTTCATAGGGTCAAGGAAAGCATATTTTCCCCTTCAAAACTAGTTTTAGTCATAGGCACATTTATGCTGATTCATGCTCGTATGATCAATCAACCAAGCTGTGGCAACCAGTGTAATGCAGTTCATCAGAGTTATAACCACAGTGTATAAAGAGGACTCCCACTGATGATATCAGGAGAGCCAAAATGTCTGTGATAAGAAAGGAATAAAATGAGGCTTAGTGTTGGAATGGATGTGCAGCTTATGAAACCCGGCAGCAGAAAAGAAAGCAGATTTAAAAGAGGGCACCTGCAGCTTTAACTGGTGTGATGAAGCGGAAATTTCACCAGGTTCCCCATATATACAAATGACACCTGCTGAAATTCCCTTTTCAATACAACTGTTAAAGATATGGGAGCCCGGTCCTCCTTTTAATACAGTCACCCTAAGGAAGACATTCCTTAAAATGCTCCACTGTAGAAAAACGGCCAGATTGTAAGGATCCACATTGCACTTGGATCTTGGGTTCGTCATCTGGCATCAGTTGGACTTGCACGCTTACTTTTGCGGCGTATGGAGGTGTTAGGAAAGACTGCTGTGTGAAAGGGCGTACCTTCTGCTTAATTAAAACTTCTGGTGAATCGTAAGAAAAAAATGTTCAATTTCTTCATGGGTGGCAGATTAAAACACAATTTAAAACCCACCTTTTAAAATGTGCGATTAATGAATTTATTTATCTGAGCAAATACCTGGCATTTTTCATGCTTTCCGTTTCAGTCAGTTTTGTCAAGAACATAGTCACAAACCCCTGCAGCTCCAAGGAGCGATTGCCTGTGTACGAAAGGGCTGAGAGAGCTGAAATGTGTTGTTTGTCAAGAGGGAAAAAAATGTTTTCCTGGGGGACTGTCTGACAAGTCTAGAGGAAGAGAAATAGAGTGCAGTGGTAACCTATAAATACTTTTGCTTTTAAACTTTGAACCCTCATCTGAGCTGTCTGGGACCAGCAAATGTACTGTTGAGATAATCATAGGATTGGATGTCTGGAAGGGACCCACAGGACAATTCCAACTGCCTTCCCCAAGGCAGGATGCTCTTATAAATTAGCCCATGGTGAACTGGGTTGCAACGACTTGGAATTGTAGATCACAAGCTGAATATTAGCCAACAGTCCGATGTGACTGCAAAAAAGGCAAATGCTATTTTGGGCTGCCTTAATAGAAGTATAGCTTTCAAATCACACGAGGTACTGGTTCCCCTCTATTCAGCACTGGTTTGGCCTCAACTTGAGTATTGCGTCCAGTTCTGGGCTCCACAATTCAACAAGGATGCAGACAAGCTGGAGGGGGTGCAGAGGAGGGCAACAAGGATAATCAGGGGTCTGGAAACAAAGCCCTATGAAGAGAGACGGAAAGAACTGGGAATGTTTAGCCTGGAAAAGAGAAGAATGAGGAACATGATAGCACTCTTCAAAGACTTAAAAGGTGGTCACACAGAGGAGGACCAGGATCTCTTCTCGATCCTCCCAGAGTGCAGGCCACGGAATAATGCACTCAAGTGACAGGAAGCCAGATTCCGGCTGGACATCAGGAAAAACTTCCTGACTGTTAGAGCAGTACAACAATGGAACCAATGACCCAGGGAGGTTGTGGGCTGTCCCACACTAGAGGCATTCAAGAGGCAGGTGGACAACCATCTGTCAGGGATGCTTTAAGGTGGATTCCTGCACTGAGCAGGGGGTTGGACTCGATGGCCTTAGAGGCCACTTCCAACTCTACTATTCTATAATTCTAGATCTGTAGGGCTTCAGTTCTCATCATCGCCAGCCAAGTGTCTGACGGTAACAAGCACCATCTCAGAGTGCATCTCAGAATGGACTCCAGTTACAGGAAGCCAGATTCTGGTTGGACATCACGAAAAACATCCTGACTGTTAGAGTAGTACGACAATGGAACCAAATGACCTAGGGAGGTTGTGGGCTCTCCCACACTAGAGGCCTTCAAGAGGCAGCTGGATAACCCTCTGTCAGGGATGCTTTAGGGTGGACTCCTGCATTGAGCAGGGGGTTGGACTCCACGGCCTTATAGGCCCCTTCCAACTTTACTATTCTATGATTCTATGACTCTTTTTCACTGTTTCTTTGCACTTTTCACTGTCCCTCCATTAAATATACTTTCCTTCCCCCCATAACCTTGCATGCCCACTCCCTAAGGGCACAATCTTATGCATGTCTAGATAGAAAAAAAAAGTCCTGCAACTTCCAGCATTCAGCCATGCTTTTTTTCTTGTCTAAACGTACATAGGATTGTGCCCTAAAAACGTTTCTCACACATTACCTTGTTGCAATGATAACAGTCTTGCGAGATAGGGCAGTATCATCTCTCCATATTATTACAGATGGAGGGGAGCTCCCAAATTGCTGGCAGGGATTTTTAGGACTTTTTCCTGTCTTATCATGCATAGGATTGCGCCCTAAATATCCGCAAGTTGATATCTAGTTGATAAAACTTTCAGCATTTTGTTTTGTTCTTAGCCTCGGTGGCTACAAATTAGTGACTCCAGCCAATATGCCGTGCAGCAGCTGTTAGTGGTTGATGTACTTAGTTTTAACTGTACTATATTTTTATTATTTGATTCTTTACAGAATTTCTAGGCCACCTTTCTGCTATACGGCACTCAAGGTGTTTTACAAATGATAGCTATAAAGCCGCTACCACCAGAATGCATTCCACGATAAAGCCCTTTTTTTGTAAACATAATGAAATTCCATAATAAAAACTGAGAAAAACACACTGCAAATGGAATTACACCCCTCCCCAATAAAACTACGTATTTACGAAGCATCCAATTAACTTTAAGTCAGCAGGGTAGTTTTTTTTAAAAAAGAAACACACACACACCAAAACATATCCCCTCCCTGGTCTATTTATGATGGTTACTTTCATCTCAGCTCTTTGATAGTATAATCTTGTGAGATTGGGCGATCGAAGTTCTAATGTGATTTGATTTGACTTTCTGGCTTGTCAGCACCCATCTGCTTGTAAAATAATGAATCCTAAGCAAATGCAAGCTGTGTTGCAAATACATACTGAATGAGCCTGCTTGCCTCTAAGAAAAGAAATACATGCAGTGAATAAATTAAATAATTTGTTAGGAACCGTTTATTGGGATATTAATCTCCATACCTGTAATCCGACTTTGTTGTATAGTATCCTCTTTATCTATCAACCTATTCTGTTTTTACCTACCTACCTTGTTTTACCTACAAAGAGCTCAGGGTGACTACATGGGCTCCTCCCATCTTATCTTCACAACAACCTTGTGAGGTAGATTAGGTTGAGAGACACCCAAGGTCAGCCATTGTGGCGGAGCAGGGCTTTGACCCTTGGTCAAGGACCAGTGCTCTGAACAACTACACCACTGTGGCCCCATTCAGAAGATACCTTATACCTTGGCTTTAACCACAGTAGTTAAGCCAGAAAGCCGGGCTCTGTTCAGAAGACACCTTAAACCATAGCTTTAACCACAGTGAATAATGCTTTTTGCCTTAATCAGTGTAGTTAAAGCCATGGTTTAAGGTGTCTTCTGAACACAGCTCCGAGCCACCATGGTTAAAGCCGTGGTTTAAGGTGTCTTCTGAACACAGCTCTGAGCCACCATGGTTAAAGTCATGGTTTAAGGTGTCTTCTGAACACAGCTCTGAGTCACCATGGTTAAAGCTGTGGTTTAAGGTGTCTTCTGAACACAGCTCTGAGCCACCATGGTTAAAGTCATGGTTTAAGGTGTCTTCTGAACACAGCTCTGAGTCACCGTGGTTAAAGCCGTGGTTTAAGGTGTCTTCTGAACACAGCTCTGAGTCACCGTAGTTAAAGCCATGGTTTAAGTTGTCTTCTGAACACAGCTCTGAGCCACCATGGTTAAAGTCATGGTTTAAGGTGTCTTCTGAACACAGCTTTGAGTCACCATGGTTAAAGCTGTGGTTTAAGGTGTCTTCTGAACACAGCTTTGAGCCACCATGGTTTAAAGCTGTGGTTTAAGGTGCCTTCTGAACACAGCTCTGAGCCACCGTGGTTAAAGCCATGGTTTAAGGTGTCTTCTGAACACAGCTCTGAGCCACCATGGTTAAAGCCATGGTTTAAGGTGCCTTCTGAACACAGCTCTGAGTCACCGTAGTTAAAGCCATGGTTTAAGTTGTCTTCTGAACACAGCTTTGAGTCACCATGGTTAAAGCTATGGTTTAAGGTGTCTTCTGAACACAGCTTTGAGTCACCATGGTTAAAGCTGTGGTTTAAGGTGTCTTCTGAACACAGCTTTGAGCCACCATGGTTTAAAGCTGTGGTTTAAGGTGCCTTCTGAACACAGCTCTGAGCCACCATGGTTTAAAGCCGTGGTTTAAGTTGTCTTCTGAACACAGCTTTGAGTCACCATGGTTTAAAGCTGTGGTTTAAGGTGCCTTCTGAACACAGCTTTGAGCCACCATGGTTTAAAGCTGTGGTTTAAGGTGCCTTCTGAACACAGTTCTGAGCCACCGTGGTTAAAGCATGGTTTAAGGTGTCTTCTGAACACAGCTTTGAGCCACCATGGTTAAAGCTGTGGTTTAAGGTGCCTTCTGAATGGAGCCAATGGCTCTCCAGTGTGTAAGCTGATTTCCCTTGGAAGGATATATGGCCTAGCAGAGACTCAGTATCCTTCTCTGGTGTGCTGGTAGGGCCCAGAATGCCACCTTTCACCTCAGTCCCCAGCCCAAGGTGCTGACACACCATGTCAAATTGTGCAAGTGATTTGATCAAGGCTGGCTTTTTTTTCAAAAAAAAACTATTCGACCGTACGGCCTCTCTTTGGTTTTCTGCTGGGCTTTACTGCATGAGAGTCCCTGGTCAATGGGGACCTTTGCAGACAAATAAAAATGGGATTGGATGGTTTGGAAATTGAAAGTCAAAAGGGCCCTGTAAATAATTTTAGAGTGCCTTCCGGCTACCTGCTCAAACACTGGCATTATAAATAAGGGTAATGTACTAGAGACTGAATTACAATCAAGGCAGCCGTAAGGACGTGGAATGTGGACTGTGCTTATTTAAACTATACGGAGTTGGATTATGATCCGAAGGCAGTGTTGCGTGAGAAATCAATAACCGCTCACTCAGGCAGGGGCCAAGAAGTTGGTGATTATAAAAAAGGGGGGCGCGGGCGGGTGGATGCAGAACCGTAAATGTCGGTTTCCGAAGTTGATGGCTGGAAGTGCAAGGTTCACCACTGGATAGCATCTCTAATACACTAGCCTGCAGGCCACTCTCCAAAAGCCAACGCTAAAACCGAAGTTGATGCTTTTTCATCGGGATTTTGTTTTACTTTGCCCGAGGAAGGAAAGGAAAAGTTTTAATCCTTCGTGATTTCAATGGTTGCGTTTGACAATGTAATGGGACTTTTTTTTTTTTTTTAGTTGTTAGAAGGGTTCATTTCCCCCTTTGATCTAAAGGCACTGTGCACCATATAGTCAGCGGAGCAGTGCTCTCAGGCGTGCTGAACAACGTGACAGCAAAGAGGTTCTCCCATTTTTTTGTTTTTGTGAACTTGCCTTAGGCAACGCAAAAGGTAGAATCAAAAGAGAAGTTTTGTGGCACCTTTAAAGACCTAACTAAATGTAAGCTGAGAAAATGTTCAGTGCTTTAATCTTTGTAAAACCGGCCAGAGAGCTTCGGCTATGGGGCGGTATATAAATGTAATGTAATAATAATAATAATGACTAATAGTCGTATGCACATGGGAAGTCGTGTTGGTGTTAGAGTAGAGCTCTAAAATCCAGAACATTTAAGGGGTTGTCTCTCCCCCATAAAAACCTGGCCGGGAGGTTCTCCTTCTGACCCACTTATGACTGAGACATGACTAAGTTGGAGGGTGGAATGTGGAGGGCCTTCTTTGTGGCTGCACCCAGTTTGTGGAACATCTTAACCTCAGGTTGTTTCGCCCCTTCGCACTGTTCTTTTGCAACACGGGTAAAGCTTGTTTGAGCCAGGCAGGCATTTGGGTTAAGGTTTTTTAATGTGGAAAAGCCTTTTTTTAAATTTTATTTATATGCTTTGCTTTTCTGTTGTGAATTTACTGGTTCATTTGTTGTTAGCTGCCCTGAACAATGCCAAGGCAGTGGAAGGATAGGTTATAAATCTCCTAATACATAGTTGAACGCAGGCCTACATTATAAGGCTGTTCTAAGGATACCTGGATAATGTATCAGAAGGGGTGATGTGTGGCCCTCCAGATGTCGTTGAACTGCAACCCTCAGCAGTCCCAGCCAGGGTAGCTGATAGTGAGGGATGATGGGAGTTGCAATCCAACAACACCTGGAAGGTCATACATTCCCTATCCCTGATGTATCTGAAGTGTTGAACACTTGAAATGTATCATATTCAATGTAAACTAAAGGTGGGAACCAGAGTTTGACCGCCACTTTCTTCTGCTATAGCCACTTTCTACATTACATTGCAGTGAACATAATTTTGCATGTATACTCTGAAGTTGTGTGTTGTTTTGTAATATGAAAATGGCCTCCCTCCATCCTGTGTTTCATTTTTTTTAAAAAAAGGTTCACTCAAAAGGCTTTTTGCACAGGACTGGACGGGCTTGACTCTTACATCTGCATCCCAGGGGTGCGCTGAGAGAGCTGAGAGTCCCCTGACTCAGGCTGAGGTGGACGGAAGTGGTGGTGGACGTCTCCTGGTAAACATTTGTTCCTCCCTACAATCCAGGGAGTTTGGGGAGACATGATAGCACACTTCAAATACTTAAAAGTTAGTATTGTGACAAAAGGTTGTCACACAGAGGAGGGCCAGGATCTCTTCTCGATCCTCCCAGAGTGCAGGACACGGAATAACGGGCTCAAGTTAAAGGAAGCCAGGTTCCAGCAGGACATCAGGAAAAACTTCCTGAGTGTTAGAGCAGTGTGACAATGGAATCAGTTACCTAAGGAAGTGGTGGGCTCTCCCACACTAGAGGCCTTCAAGAGGCAGCTGGACATGCATCTTTTGGGGATGCTTTAGGGTGGATTCCTGCATCGAGATGGGGGTTGGACTCGATGGCCTTGTAGGCCCCTTCCAACTCTGCTATTCTATGATTCTATGAAGAGCCAGTGTGGTGTAGTGGCTAAAGTGTTGGACTGGGAGTCGGGAGATCCGGGTTCTAGTCCCCACTCATCCATGGCAACCCATTGGGTGACTTTGGGCCAGTCACAGACTTGCAGCCCAGCCCGCCTCGCAGGGTTGTTGTTGTGAGGATAAAATGGAGAGGAGGAGGATTATGTACGCCGCCTTGGGTTCCTTGGAGGGAAAAAAGCGCGATATAAATATAGTAAATCATAATAATGTTGGAAGCTGATTTTAAGATGAGGTGTGCGTGCCTGCATGAGAGAGGGAGAGCGAATGAGAATGAGACTCAGAATGAGAAAACTCATAATAGAGCAATTGACTGCTGTAGGTGACTTGCAATATCTGGGTTTTTTTTTTTTTTATTCATGAGCATTATAAAAAATATATGTTCACAAGCTTCATGCACAATTTCTCTCGGAGGAGGGCAAGTGATCCATTGTCTAGGAGGGTGGTGTGGGAGGCTTCCAGACTTCAGTGAGGAGCTCCCATGGTGGTACCACCTGCATATCGGGGAAGAAGATGAGCCTGAGGTGTGTTTAGTTATTCTCATGGGGAGAGATGTGCCTTGAGGCAGAAGTTCTGTAAGCTACTGTCGCTTATTTTAATAACGACCTCTAGGAATTAAATAAAAACACTATAAGCATGGTAGACTAGAAAGAACAAGGCAATTAAAAACAAAGTGTGCTCCGTGGAATTCTGTGACTGATATGGCTGACCTGCAAACCTTGACAGCAGCAGGTGAATGCTAACACGATTTTGCAAGGGACAGGAGATTATGGTGTGTGTGTGTTTTTCAAAGCCTTTTGAATATTTAAAGAATAGCAGCCTGTTCTGGCAAAAGGTAAAAAGGCTATCACTTTTCTTTTTATGTTTTCGGTAAAGCAACTTTGGAAGGGGCGGTGGGTAAGAGGAGTGGAGAAGAAACCATACTGAGCGTGCCTTCAGCCGGAAGGCACGGAGCAACATTTCTCCAACTTTTAATATCTGCTGTTTCATTTCATATTCATCATGTCAGCATAATCTGCTTTTATGGGAATCGTCTTGGTTCCCGACCAAATGCGTTTAAGCCCTCTTGCTTTTAACTTTGATTGTAATGCGAGTTGAAGAATTCAATGAAATGTTTATATTTAAGGATTGTAGAAATGGCAGAGAGAAAATGGAATTACAAAATCAATCAGAAGACGTCTTGCTCTTCTTGTGTGCGTATGTCGCCCTGTTTGCTTGTCTCCCCGACCTTTCTTATGAACAGACAACCAAGTGGATGGCTAAAAATGCCTTCCTGGCTTGTTCTTCAGGGATTTCAGGGTGGATAGAAACCAGATTGGCTTCTTCAGCAAAATTTCCTACACAAAACAGCCAGAAAGGTGGTTTTTCGTTGTTGTTGTTGTTGTTGTTTAGTGGTGGGAGGCTAATCATTTAATTGGAACAAAAAAATAATAATGTTACTAGTCCTTAATATAACCCAGGTCACCAAGGAGAGGAATACATTCTCAGGATGCAAAATCTACCCTAACCTGGTAGAGCCTAGGGGAAAAAAGAGAAAACATAGAATCATAGAATAGCAGAGTTGGAAGGGGCCTACAAGGCCATCAAGTCCAACCCCCTGCTCAATGCAGGAATCCACCTTAAAGCATCCCTGACAGGTTGTTGTCCAGCTGCCTCTTGAAGGCCTCTAGTGTGGGAGAGCCCACAACCTCCCTAGGTAACGGGTTCTATTGTCGCACTGCTCTAACAGACAGGAAGTTTTTCCTGATGTCCAGCTGGAATCTGGCTTCCTTTGAGAAATACCCTTTTCAGTCGCCAGTAGATTAATACAGGATAATCTTTTTGCTGGGAGAAACTCCGTAGAGCCTTTTCTCTAATAAGAATTTCTGTTCTATACTTTTGCAACATGACAAATTTATAAGGTTTTTCTTTATTAAAAAAAAACAAAACCCCACTATTACATATGTATTAGTCCTTGAGGCAATGTGTCTCATTAACCCATTCTGGAAATAAGTTTTAATATTATGCGCGCAGAGCGGTAAAGCAGCAGTTTCTGCAGCTGAAACTCTCCACACGGCCTGAGTTCGATCCCAGCAGAAGCTGGTTTCAGGCAGCCAGCTCAGGTCGACTCAGCCTTCCATCCTCCTGAGGTCGGTAAAATGAGTACCCAGTTAGCTGGGGGAAAGGTAACAACAGCCGGGGAAGGCAACGGCAAACCACCCCGCTAGAAGGCCTGCCAAGAAAACGTCAGCGAAGCTGGCGTCGCTCCAAGAGTCAGTAATGACTCAGTGCTTGCACGAGAGAGGATGTTATTATTAATGTTACAGTCCCCTGAAGAAGGCCTCAAAAAAAGGGGCTGGCTTAAATGTACTGGGTTTCTTTTCAGTAAACCTATTTTGCATCCTGAGAAAGTGTTTCTGTCCTTTGTGATCTACTTCGAATGCTTACCTCCTTCTGCTTTTCCTTAATCTAACACAGACATCATGCAACTTCCCTCTTCTTGGTAATTCTGAACTCTCCTGGCAAACATTTGGAAGAGAAAAAACAGCAACCGCTTTTTGTTTTCTGAGAATTCTCTTAAAGTTCACAAAGCTGCTGTGCACTTTAATGCACTTTAATCCCCTCTGGGGATTGCAGTTCCCGGCATCAGGCATTGTGGAATCATTCTAGGAAGGTTCACCTTCCACCACCCTTTCCAAAACAGAACATACTCAGGATCAAGAGAAGGTTTTAGATCTAGATGGGGGACAGGAACTAAATAAAACATTTGCAAGAAGCAATTAAGAGCACTGACTCAAATAGAAAAGATCCTTTCCAAATTAACCGGTGTCGTGTTTCTCAAAACCTCCCGCCTTCTTGGGAGACAATAACGAGGCCTGCTAAGTAATCCACAAAGCTTTATTCAAGCAATAAACACCTCTTCCCACCTGAAGAGAGTCTAATCTCTAGGAACTTTCCCCTGGGCAAAACTATGCAAACTAAGCGAGACAATTGTCATTTCAAGAAGAATGGAAAGCCCTTTCCCAAGACGCATTAACTTCAGAGAGACTAGTTCTGAGGCAGCTTCTGACGGGATGCCAGCCAGGCTGACTTTCTCTCGCCTTCCTTTAGATCCGCCCATTTTAGTCTGCGGCATACTCTAGGATCGGCCAGCCTCTCTGTGCTCTCCCTTTTGGAAGAATATTGGCTTCCCACTGACTGTGTATTGTTTGCTCTTGATGAGATAAGCTCTGGAGAGGGTTCACTCCCACTTGGTGAAGAGCCTGTGAGAGCTTTCTCCCCCACTGGTACAGGCTGGTCTGTGTCTGGTGCCGACTCCTCTACTTCAGAGTCTGAGTCTGATTGATGACCTGAAACACCTCCTTCCAACCCAAGGAAAGCAGGGCTGCGTGGATAGTTCAGAGCAACGCATGAGAATTCAAGAGGCGAGCATTAAATAACTCTTGCACATGCTGATACAAAGCAGCCCGGCCAACCTGATCAATGCATGTTCATGTTTAGAAACTTAGTTTACATTCTAAGCTGGAGAAGAAATCCTGGGGAAATGACACTTGATTCATAAAACGGCTGCGCATTAAAGGCGTATTTCAAACATTGCTGACATTTCTACATAATCAATGAATATGAAATACCTGAATCAACCTTTCGGTTCATTGCACATTCTTCACCTTATCGCAGTGTGGGAAGTATGGGTTTTTTTTTGTAATACAAAATACTTACAGGAAACTTTCCACCCGACCTCTTTATAACTTCAGAGGGTTTCAATTTAAAAACAACTCCTACCTTCTAAATAAGAAATGTCTTAATCTACTTTAGGGAAACAGTCAGGACTAGCAAATCTTGGGGAAGAAGGGAGAGTTTTAGATTTGGGGGGCAGCGAAGGAATGCTTCCCTGTGAGATTTCACTGCTGATCACGTCCAATGCAGGCAGATAACATTACAGAGCCCGTAGATGTTAGAATCTCATACTGGTTCAACTGGAAGTGCTTCTGTGTGGTTGGGTAGTGGGAGGTGGTGGAACCATAAGAATAAAATATTTGGTGCAGTGGATAATGTGTTGGTTTGTATGTGGGAAACCTAGATTCAATTACGCTTGGACAAGTTGCGCACGTAAGTCAACTTAACTGGACTCACAAAGGCTGTTCTGAGGATAGAACCGGATTACAGATTAATTTACCATCCAAGCTTTTGGAGAAAGGGAAAGATCGGAATACGAGTTGCCTATCAAGAGTCTTGACTACCTTATATTGTGCCTCCCAATGCAGTTGGTCCTTAGCTTTGAGTCGGGTCATGGTCGGTAGACTGCGGTCATATATTGTCAGCTATTCTGTGGAAGTAGGCAGGCGGACAGTTAGATGGCAGTTTCTCAGTTGAGTTGGTCTCACCTGAGAGTGGAAATAGGAAATGGTCATGGTCTCATCTGATGGTGAAAGTCGGAGAGAAGGCTTTTTGATACCCAGCTTTACCAAGGCCTGAGGGTTCTTATAAGGGGGTTGGATAAATTCCTGGAGGCGAAGGCTATCAATGACTACTAGCCCTGATGGTTGTGTGCTATCTCCAGTATTCGAGGCAGTAAGCCTGTGTGCACCAGTTGCTGGAGAACATAGAATCATAGACTCATAGAAAAGCAGAGTTGGAAGGGGCCTACAAGGCCATCGAGTCCAACCCCCTGCTCAAAGCAGGAATCCACCCCAACATGGGTGGGAGGGTGCTGTTTCACCATGTCCTTCTTGTTCATCCCTGGCTGATGGCTGGTAGAAGATGCTAATAATAACCTCCATCTATGTTAATGTTTTATAATTTTGTTGTGTATTTTTTAATTGTTTATGGTTTTGTTTCCCTCCCCCCCATGTATATTTTAAACTTTGTAAGGCCGCCTTGAGCGTCATCAATGTACATGGTGCTGTACAGAGTAAAACAATAAAATAGCAAGACCCTGCCGCATAGGAGCAAGACCCTGCCGCATAGTCTACACTCACACTCATAAGAACATAAGAGAAACCATGCTGGAGCAGACCAAAGGTCCATCTAGTCCAGCACTCTGTTCACACAGTGGCCAACTAGCTGTTGACCAGGGATGAATAAAGCAGGACATGGTGCAACAGCACCCTCCCACCCATGTTCCCCAGCAACTGGTGCATATAGGCTTACTGACAGCTGTTGACCAGGAACCCACAAGCAGTACTTGAGTGTTACAGCACCCACCCACACAACCATGTTCCCCAGCACCTAGTGTACTTGGCTTACTGCCTCTGATACTGGAGGTACCACATAGCTATCAGAACTAGTAGCCATTGATAGCCTTCTCCTCCAGCAACGTGGCTTGCAGTCAGACTTCCACTCCGCCTGCGTGATGTGAGTGCTTTGGTGTTATTTCAAACAAAACTTTTAACTAGGTTATCCCCAAAGTTCTAGGGGAAAAGCCAATAGCTGTTGAATCTCATGAATATTGTTCGCATTCATATTTGCACAGCATAGTTACATATAGTAATGAATTACTATAGTTCAGTATGTAATTTGTTTCATAATAGCTTACTAGCGGTTTTGCAATTAGCATATATCTCTGCTATAGTTCTACTGAATTAGAGCTTTAAATATTTGAGCAATATTTGTTTGGTCAATTGAGCAAGGGCTTTTTTTTTCTCTTTTGAACTGGCTTAATGACTACTAACATGATAGTATCTCATTGTTAAAAATCAGTACAGTAGCTTCTAAAGATGTCAGGGGTGTAAATTCCGTTACACCCCCCACCTCACCCGCTTTGCAAATAAAACCCCCTTTTCTCACTCCCCAACCTGCTGTTGAATTATTTGGGTCCCAGAAAGCTTTGGCTATTGGGAGGGATGAAATAAAAATGAATGAATGAATGCCATGTTCCTGAAATCCAGTTTTGTATAGTACAGCCTTCCCAAACTGGTGCCTTCCAGATGTGTTGCATTGCAACACTCATCATTTCCCAGGCTACAGCTAGACAGGGCTTTATCCCTGGGTGATCCCTGGGATTATCCTTGTGTGTTCACATGACATACAGGGGATCCCGGGATCAGGGAGGGATGATCCCTCCTTTGCCCTGGGATCTTGCCCTCCCCTTTGGCCCTGGTTTTTCTGTGGTCCCGGGCTGAGCCCGAGACCGTGGAACATGTGGCCGGGTGCCGTGGATTGACCTGGCTCCCCGTGATTCTTCGCGAGGAACTGGGACCTGTGCACAGACAGGCACAGGGCTCCTCAGGAGTGCTGCGTCCATCGGGGGTAGGGTGGGTGGGGAGTGGGGAAAGTAATTTAAATTTCAGAAACTACTTACCTTGTGTGCACAAGCATCCTTAGGTTTGAGTTGGGTCATGGTCGGTAGACTGCGGTCATATATTGTCAGCTATTCTGTGGAACTAGGCAGGCGGTCCGTTAGATGGCAGTTTCTCAGTTGAGTTGGTCTCACCTGAGAGTGGAAATAGGAAATGGTCATGGTCTCATCTGATGGTGAAAGTCAGAGAGAAGGCTTTTTGATACCCAGCTTTACCAAGGTCTGAGGGTTCTTATTAGGGGGTTGGATAAATTCCTGGAGGCGAAGGCTATCCATGGCTACTAGCCCTGATGGTTGTGTGCTATCTCCAGTATTCTCCACTGTGGCCCCCTGATTGTGGAATGAGCTCCCCAGAGAGGTCCGCCTGGCGCCTACACTGTGCTCCTTTCGTCGCCAGCTGAAGACCTTTTTATTCTCTCAGTATTTTAACCCTTAATTTTAACTTAAATTTAAATTTTACTGTTTTAACTCTGTATTTTAATCTTATATCAATTTTGCTGCATGGTTTTATCCTGGTTGTGCTTTTTATTCTGTATTTTGTATTTGTGCTTTTAACCTGTTGGTGGTTTTATTACGGTTTTAATTTTTGTGAACCGTCCAGAGAGCTTCGGCTATTGGGCGGTATAAAAATGTAATAAATAAATAAATAAGAGGTTTTAAAAAATGGCGGGCGCGATGCCTCTCCTTCTGAGGTCGTTGCGCGTCATGTGTAAACAGAGGAGGGATCTCGCGTTAAACACAACGCGAGATCTTCCCTCCTCCGTCGCGGGCTAACGGGTAGGTCTAACTAAGGCCCCAGTAGCATGGTCATCTCTTTAATTTGCCCATTTAAATTCTCGACAGGGACGTTAATGTTATTTTAATGTTTCAATATGGTTTTGTTGTGGATCATGTATCGTTGTTCTTATTTGGATTACTGTAACACGCTCTACTTGGGGCTGCCTTTGAAGAGTGTTCGGAAACTCCAGCTGGTTCAAAGAGCTGCAGCCAGATTGTTGACCGGGGCTGGTTACCGGGAGCAGACAACTCCCCTGTTAAAACAGCTCCACTGGCTTCCAGTCTGTTTCCGGGCACAATTCAAAGTGCTGGTGATGACCCATAAAGCCCTAATATGGCTCAAGTCCAGGTTATTTGAAAGACCGTATCCTCCCTTATGAGCCTGCCCGTGCTTTGAGATCTTCTGGAGAAGCCCTTCTTTCAGTCCCACCATCTTCACAGGCACGCTTGGTGGGAACATGGGAGAGGGCCTTCTCGGTGGCTGCTCCGGTGCTCTGGAACTCTCTTCCTGGGGAAGCTAGGCTGGCTCCCTCCTTGATGGGCTTTCGGAAGCAGGCTAAAACTTTTTTGTTCCAGCAGGCCTTTGGAGAATAATCCAGTCCTCCATCTATGTTAATGTTTTATAATTTTGTTGTGTATTTTTTAATTGTTTATGGTTTTGTTTCCCTCCCCCCCCATGTATATTTTAAACTTTGTAAGGCCGCCTTGAGGCCCAGCATTGGGCAAAAGGCGGGATACAAATAAATATTATAATAATAATAATAATAATAATAATAATAATAATAATAATTTGAGTTGCCGTACGCTGCCTTGGTGACATTTGTGGAAAGCTGGCATTTCAATAGTATAAATTGGTTAGAGAATGGGTCAGCCGTGACGCTCATGCTGTGTGTATGACCAGCCACCATTGCTTGGTCTGTCCTACCTCACAGCCTTTTTATTTATTTATTTATTTATTTATTTATTACATTTCTATACCGCCCAATAGCCGAAGCTCTCTGGGCGGTTCACAAAAATTAAAACCATAATAAAACAACCAACAGGTTAAAAGCACAAATACAAAATACAGTATAAAAAGCACAACTAGGATAAAACCACTTTTCTTGAGAGGATAAAGTTTGGAGGACCCACAGTTGTTCGTAGGACGGGCTGCCTGGTTGGGTGCTCTGCTGATGAAGTTCACAGCAATCCATGAAAAACTCCGAAGAGCAGGAGGCTAACATTAAGCAATTCTTGCACATTCAGCTACAAAGCAGCCCGGTCACCCAGACTGCTGACTGTTCATCTTCAGAATTTTGTTTTATGTTCCAAGCTGAAGAAATGCTTCTGGGGAAATGATGCTCAGTTCATAAGATGGCTGAGCGTTACGACATGGACAGATCTGTATTCCAAACTTAGATTTATTGATTGCATTTTTATACCACCTAATAGCCGAAGGTCCCCGGGCAATTCACAAAAATTAAAGCCATTCAAGTATAAAACAAACAGTATAAAAACATGATGTAAAATACAATATAAAAGAACAACCAGGATAAAATCAGCAGCAATGCAAAATTACAAATTTAAAACACCATGTTAAAATGTATTTATAGATTGTTAAAATGTTGGGAGAATAAAAAGGTCTTCACTTGGCGTCTGAAAGAATATAGTGTAGGTGCCAAGCGAACCTCCTTAGGGAGCTCATTCCGCAGCCGGGGTGCCACAGCAGAGAAGGCCCTGCTCCTGGTAGCCACCTGCCTCACTTCCTTTGATCATCGCTACTTAAACAATGAATATTGGGGAAATTTTTAATTTATTTATCTTTTAAAAAAGATACCTAGTTAGGCCTAGTTTTCACAAATTTCCTCCACAGGGAACACTAGCATTTATTTATTTATTGCATTTTTTTTTATAAAGCCCAGTAGCCAAAGCTCTCTGGGCAGTTTACAGAAATTAAAACCATGAAAGCATTCGAAATATAAATTACAGCTAGGGGTGGATGGACTTACAGTACCTTTGTCTGGCTCTTTGTGAACTTCTCTGTGTGCCTGATGAAGCCACGAAGCTGTCTGGCGTTCACATCTTTAATCGTGCATAAATGGGGCCTTTACAGCCGCCATTTAAGCAACTTGGAAATTACGCAATTTCCAGAGTCTACGGCCATGGCTAGACCTACGGGTCTAGTGTGACAGCCGCCATTTAAGCAACTTGGAAAATACGCAATTTCCAGAGTCTACGGCCATGGCTAGACCTACGGGTCTAGTGTGACAGCCGCCATTTAAGCAACTTGGAAATTACGCAATTTCCAGAGTCTACGGCCATGGCTAGACCTACGGGTCTAGTGTGACAGCCGCCATTTAAGCAACTTGGAAATTACGCAATTTCCAGAGTCTACGGCCATGGCTAGACCTACGGGTCTAGTGTGACAGCCGCCATTTAAGCAACTTGGAAATTATGCAATTTCCAGAGTCTACGGCCATGGCTAGACCTATGGGTCTAGTGTGACAGCCGCCATTTAAGCAACTTGGAAAACACGCAATTTCCAGAGTCTGCAGCCATGGCTAGACTTACGGGTCTAGCATGACGGAGGAGGGAGGATCTCGCGACATGGTTATCGCGAGATCTCCCCCTCTGTCTACATGCAGTGCACAACATTCTAGGAGGAAGAGGACGTTGCGCACACCATTTTGTGTTTTTTTCTTAAAGGAGAAGGAGCGCTCGGTCGCAAAATTCCCCACTCCCCCCACCCCGCCCCCAATGGGCACAGAGCTCCTCAGGAGCTCTGTGCCCCGTGCCTGGCTCTCAGCTCCTCGCGGTTACTCGCGAGGAGCCGGGACAACCTGTGATGCCCACCCGCACGTTCCACAGTCTCGGAATCATCCCGAGACCGCGGGGAGAAAGGCTATGCCGATATCCCGGGGAAAGGGAGGGATCATTCCTCCCTGCTCCTGGGATCTCCTGTGCATCATGTGAATGCACAGGGATGATCCAGGGGCGATCCCCGGGATATCAGCAGGTCTAGCCATGGCTTACATTGCTGTGCACAATGGAGAAAACGGATGGAGTTGGACCACTCCCTGGTGGTTGCCGAGCTACAGGGCGCTCAAAAAGGAAGCCCGCAAATGTGTTGCGACCCATCAAACTGGGTCTGGGGGTGGGGTGGGGGAGCCTGCTGGACTCCCGGACCCAGTTGTGCGCCCGCAACTTCCCTAAGTATCTCAGGGAGAAGGATTCTCACATGGCATGCTGGTTTTCCTAGGATGCAGAAAGCAGGGAATGGGTCAAAGCATACATTTCAGAGGCAGGTTCCGAATGGTTGCATAAAGCCTCCATCCTTGACCCTTAATAAATAACTCCCAACTCTTTTCCTGGAAACTACTTCGATTCTCTGTGTTATCAATTACTCGCAGGAGTTCCTGCAAGTGTTTTGATTTTTCTCGTCAGCTACAAATAGGGTAGCTGGATACACAAGCCTCCCGCACCTTTAGTAGCTGTGTAGAAGAGGAAACGGCAGCAGTTACAGGTTGCAGGACGGGGTACACCTGCTGAAATGCCCTTTTCCGCACAATGATTCAAGGCGAAGACGTCCGTGTTCTTTTTCGCACCTGGCATCCTAGCTATAAATGACCGGCAACTACTTAAAGAAAAACAGCAAAGTCGAGGTTATCTTATTTCTCGTCAGGGTATTGTCTCAATTTATGCCCCTTATTTGTTATTTGGCAATTACATGAAATTTGAGACCACCTGATAGCGCCGCCATTGTTATTGAGGTTTGGATCAAGGGTCTAAAGTGTAACAGCAATAACTCCAGTGATGGCGTGAATGTTCCGAGTAGATTTAATTGCTGGTGTGTTTCTTTTTCATTTCTCTCTCCGCGTTCTGAAAAATACAGACATTGGTTACACCACCTCTTATATACCTCATAAAACGGAGGGTTTTTTTTTTTTTTGGAGGGGGGGGATAGCTTGTAAGATCTCTTTAGTGCTTTTTCAATGTTTCTTTGCAGAAGGTTATGGACTGTTTCCCTGTTGCGAGCACTAAAATAAACACACGTTTTTCAAAAGGGAAATAATGAAAAGCAAAGTCATACTGTGTATAGTACCTGGCTGGGTGAGCCACACTTGACCCGCTGTTCCGAACCTTTCTGCTTGTTCGCACCTTCTTTTGTTTTGCAAGGTTGTGTAGGAAGACGGGAGGGGGGGGCACTTTCTTTACAGGTCAAAGCTCTCCAGGAGAACATAATAACATCTCCGTTTTTGTTTTGGTGGCCAAACGACATTTTCAGCTAGAAAAGAGGTGTACTTGATTCATACTTTTCCAACTGGAAAATGATAATGAAGGGAGCCTGAAGGGACAGCTGCTGAACTTTGCTGACTTGATGCGGACAAACCTTGATGCAAGGCCTGGGTACAGGCATAACTGTTGTGTTTCCCAAAACCTCCCACCTTACTGGGAGACAATGAAGAGGTCTGCCACAGAATCCACAAAGCTTTATTCAAGCAATGAACATCTCTTCCCACCTGAAGAGAGTCGAACTTCTGGCAATTTTCCTCTAGGCAAAACTACGCAAACTAAGCGAGACCATTGTCCTTTCAAGAAAAAGGGAAAGCCTTTTCCCAGGACACTTTAACTTCAAGGAGGCTGGTTCTGAAGAAGACTTTGGTGAGAAGCTAGCCGGGCTGACCTTCTCTCACCTTCCTTTAGCAGACTCTAGGATCAGCTAAACGCCCTCCCTCTTGTAAGAATACTGTTTTCCCACAGACAGTGTGTTGTTAACGTTTTCAGTGATAAGGTCTGGCGAAGGTTCATCCCCAGATGGTGAAGAGCCCGTAAGAATCACCTCCTCCACATCCCGTGTAGGCTGGCACGTTTCTGTCTCTCTCTCTTCTGCTTCAGAATCTGATTCTGATTGATCGCCAGAAACTCCTTCCCCCAGCCTAAGGGGAACAGGCCTAGTCATGACAATAACTTGGAAGCTGTTAGCTAGACCACGGACTCTCATAGTGTCTGAACTTGAACTTGCCCACAAATTGTCTTTGTTTTTGAAGCGAGCAAACCAGAATCGGAAATCATAATTGGATACTTCATATTCTGACAACCTTTATTGTAATTATCACTGTATTTTCTGCATTTCATTTCTCCCCCAAGCATGTTATGGTTGAAGATAGTTTGTGAACTGAAAATTGTGCTGTGGCTTGCTGTTAATGTCTGAACTCGTAAATCATAAACCACCTTTGCCTGCATCTCAAGAAACTGCACGGTGGAGGTAGGAGTAAACTGACGAACTTAAGCAAAGTCCTGATCAGGTGCAAGTCAACAGCTGATAAACCTTGGTTTGCTGTTTTAGGTCTGGAAGCTCAAACCACAGTGTAGGTTCTTCTCTGTGCTTTGCTCAGATTGTGGATTATTTATTTATTAAAACATTTGTATCCTGTCCTATATCACCGACATCTCAGGGCAGCATACAGATAAAATCATACAAACAGAATAAAACAATAAATATACACAGCAAAAAACAAACCATTCATCAAGCTAAAGCCAGCGTAGAATTTAAAATCAATAGAAACAATTAAAACTATGTGCAGCCTTGGTGAATTTAGCTATCAAAGGCTTTGTTTAAAAAGCCATGTTTTAACTTGGCGCCGGAATAAAATCAGCGTTGGTGCCAGTCGGGCCTCCAAGGGGAGGGCATTCCACAGTCAGGGTGCCACAACAGGGAAGGCCCTCTCCCATGTCCCACCATAGTGTATGTGTTGTGCTGGTGGGATGTGGAGAAGGGCACCTCCCACAGATCTCAAGTCTCGGGCAGGCAGATATCGGGAGAGGCGCTCCCTCAAGTATCGAGGTCCCAAGCCGTTTTGCATTATGTCTGTCCCCAAAGCAATCTGAGTGGATGTTTGTGTAGGCTTTCCTGAAAACAGAAGACAACTCCACAGCTTCTGAAGGCACGTCGTTCTTCAGTTTAGGTCTGAGATACCTCAAGGTCTGCTATCTCCCATATGAATCTACCTATATTTTATGAGCTTCACCAGAGTCCCTGCTCTTTCTGCCTCTGCTGTCTGACATTTAGTGGATGGCTATCCAGGACAGGGCCTTTTCAACAATAGCACCAAAACGGTGGTATCCCTTTTTCCACTTCATTTGACAATTATTGGTCTTCGGGCACCAGGCAAAAGTTTGTAGCGCTCCAGAGGTTTGCTGAGTGCTGGGTTGATTAGCCAATTACGGCTATTGCTGCTTGGCTTGGTCTCTTTCGTTGTGTTTTATTGGTGTTCAGCGGCTTTATTTTGATCGTGTATTGTAATTTGAACAGTTCTTGCTAGCTGCTTTTTGGCTTTGCACACCCAAAGGCAAGGTGCACCTATTTTAATGAAATAAAGTAGCAAGTTCTTCCATATGTTTACATAAATCTGGCTCGTTGTAGTTTAGGATGGAAAATATGGACAGTTGTTACCCTGCTGCTTCTGAGATTGAAGGTGCTTTCAGGCAAGGCTTTTATTGTGCAATTGCATTGCCTTATTCGCCGAATGATATGAGGGGTGAAGGGTCTAGGCGATGCTGTCTTCAGTCTAGCCTCCTGTAGTTCCCGGTCCCTTCTGTCTTTTTTCTTACCAGGAAAAAAAAAAGAATGTTAAGGAAAAAAAGACGGAATCGATGCCTCTTGAACGTTAGTGCTAGGAGTCTCCTGTTTGGAAGCGCCCTGGGAGTCAGTGGATTCCCTCCCGTCAAAGATCTGACTGTACATCCCCATGTTGCAAAAATAGCTCGTTCCCTGGTGTACCAAGTCCACTTCAGCACATGGAGGAGAGGAGATGAAGTATGGGTCAAACAACGTTTATTCTGCAGAATAAAGAGGCAGAAGAGCTAATTGCTGCAAAGCATGTGCCTACCTCGCAAGGAAGGTTTGTTGTTTATTCGTTCAGTCGCTTCTGACTCTTCGTGACTTCATGGACCAGCCCACGCCAGAGCTTTCTGTCAGCCATCACCACCCCTAGCTCCCCCCAAGGTCAAGTCCGTCACCTCCAGAATCTCATCCCTCCATCTTGCCCTTGGTCGGCCCCTCTTCCTTTGGCCTTCCACTTTCCCTAGCATCAGCCTCTTCTCCAGGGTGTTCTGTCTTCTCATTATGTGGCCAAAGTACTTCAGTTTTGCCTTTAATACCATTCTCTCAAGTGAGCAGTCTGGCTTGATTTCCTGGAGTACGGACTGGTTTGATCTTCTTGCAGTCCAAGGCACTCTCAGAATTTTCCTCCAACACCACAGTTCAAAAGCATCTATCTTCCTTCGCTCAGCTTTCCTTATGGTCCAGTTCTCACAGCCCTAGGTTGCCTCAAATACTGGAGATAGCACACAACCATCAGGGCTAGTAGCCCTTGATAGCCTTTGCCTCCAGGAATTTATCCAACCCCCTTTTAAAGCCATCCAAACGGGTGGCCATCACTACATCTTGTGGTAGTCAATTCCATAATTTAGCTATGCGCTGTGTGAAGAAGTCCTTCCTTTTATTTGTCCTGGATCTCCCACCTATCAGCTTCATGGGATGACCCCGTTGGGTTCTAGTATTTTGAGAGAAGGAGAAAAATGTCTCCCTGTCCACATTCTCCATACCATGCATAATCTTGTACATCTCTATCCTGTCTCCCCTTAGCCTCCTTTTCTCTAAGCTAAACTATCCTATTGGTGTAACCTTCCCTCGTAGGGGAGATGCTCCAACCCCTGAATCATCCGAGTTGCCCTTTTCTGCACTTTTCCCAGCTCTATAATATTCATTTTTAGGTGTGGTGACCAGAACTGTACACAGTATTCCAACTGTGATCACACCGTAGAATTGTATAATATTTGTATGTATTCTTCATGTATAAAGCACCGAATTTGAAAATAGTTTGCCAAAATATGTCTGGCAGAGCAATCCTAAGCATGTTGAAGCAGAACTCAGTCCTACTGAGCTCAATGGGACTTGCTCCCTAGTAATTCTGCTTAGGAGTGCAGTTTGAGTTTGCAATATTGAAGTGAAGACACAAGTTTAGCACATCAAACTTCTGAATTCTGGGAGACACCCTCAGATTTAAACTACTTGGTTGCTTTGCCATGATCACACGATCACAGACAGATTTCATCTGCAGGGGGAGTGTTGATTTCTATTAGGTGATTAAATTGGGATACCAGGAAGATTTATCAGTTGCTTTTAACAGCTCATTTCAACAAGCGTAGATTTGATAACCTTGAATCCTCGTGATTTCTTATCAGAACCTGGTAGGTAATAGCTAGTATGTGAGCCTTAGCAACCAAAGTCTGCTTGGTTTTTTTCTCTGGGATTGTGAAACTGGTATCCCGGGGGATGATGTAAAAGGACATTTCAAAGTTTGCTTTGAGCTATCTTGATGGCTTCAGTCTGCCCCAGAAACATTCTGGCGTTAAGAATTTTTAATGTAGGAATAACCCCATTTCAACTCTGAATTGAGGGTAGACATACTACAATATGCCCGGATCTTAAAGGATGTGTGCTGAATGACTTGGGCGAGTCTCCATTTTCCATCATTCTCAAATCATGTTTTTCTAAAGTGTTTCCATCAGTTGAAACAGACGGAGTAGTGCCAAAATCTGTGACCTTGTTTTCTTACAGTTTATTTTGAGAATTCATTTTTGCAGAAACTCTCTCCTCCCCCCTCCCCCTTTTCTCTCTCTCTCTCACACACACACACACACAAAGAGAGTAATCTGGGCATCAATGAAAAGATAATCATAGAATAGTAGGGGTGGAAGGGGTCTAAAGGCCATCGAGTCCAACCCCTGCTCAATGCAGGAATCCACCCTAAAGCATCCCTGACCGATGGCTGTCCAGCTGCCTCTTGAAGGCCTCTAGTGTGGGAGAGTCCACCACCTCCCTAGGTAACTGGTTCCATTGTCATACTGCTCTAACAGTCAGGAAGTTTTTCCTGATGTCCAGCCAGAATCTGGCTTCCTGTCACTTGAGCCCATTATTCCATGTCCTGCACTCTGGGATGGTTGCCAAAATACAGTGGTGGCCAAAATTGTGGACACTTCTTTGAATTTTTCATATTTTGCAACTTTGCATGCTTATCGAAAATGTTCTGTTTCACAAAATTCCAATTTATATATCCATTGAAAGACCTGATTCACGTAATGCCACAATCCTGCTTCTTTTCCTGGGTGTCCAATCCACTTTTTTCTTTGGTGCTGTTGTTCTATTTATGACATACGTACGTACACTTTTAATCTGAGAAATACTTCAAATATTCACACAACCTCCAACTGCGCTTCAGTTACAGAACAAACAGCAAAACTTGAAAAATGAGGTATCGCAGCTACTGCCAGGTGATTGGTCCCCAGAACAAGGACTGTAATTGGACAGTAGGGTTTGCAATTCCAATCCGCTTCTTCACTCCATCACACCTGTGTTTGTTTTTAGACTAAAGTAAGCATAACTTTTTTTGTACTGCAGATATTTGCATTCCGTTTTTTGTATTGAATTCAGCATTAAATTCTCTTCCAATTGATATATGAACATTTGAATTTTGTGAAACAGAACATTTTCTATAAGCATGCAAAGTTGCAAAACATGAAAAATTCAAAGAAGTATCCACAATTTTGGCCACCACTGTAGGCATCAGATAGTTCGCGGACAAATATTGAAATTGAGTAGATGCAGCATTATGTGTTCCTGTGGCCTCCTTATGTCTATCTCATTTTTCTCTTTCATTGATTCCATTTTTATCCCGCCTTTCCTCCGAAGAGTTCAGAGTGGCCCCATGGTGCCGCCGTCTTTTTACCTTCCCCATAACCTGTGAGGCATGTTAGGCTGAGGGAGAGTGAATGTCTCAAGTCAACATAGAATATTTTGTATTCTATGTTGTTCCCTGCTTCGATCCAGAGGGAGAGGTGGGCAATAAATATATCATCATCATCATCATCCAGTGAGCTTCACAACGCAGTGGGATTTGAATCTGTCTCTCGCCAGGCCTAGGATTACTACAACTGCACTTATTTTATTATTAATTGCATTTCTAGCCAGTGTGGTGTAGTGGTTAGAGTGTTGGACTGGGAGTCTGGAGATCCAGGTTCTAGTCCCCACTTGGCCATGGAAACCCACTGGGTGACTCTGGGCCAGTCACAGACTCTCAGCCCAACCTACCTCACAGGGTTGTTGTTGTGAGGATAAAATAGAAAGGAGGAGGATTATGTACGCCGCCTTGGGTTCTTTGGAGGAAAAAAGGCGGGGTATAAATGCAATAATTAATAAATTAATACATTTCTATGCCGCCCCAGAGCTGACGCTCTCTGGGCAGCTTACAAATTTATATTAGCCCTGATGGTTGTGTGCTATCAGCAGTATTCAAGACAGTAAGCCTGTCTGCACCGATTACTGGGGAACATGGGTGGGAGGGTGCTGTTGCACCACGTCCTGCTTGTCCATCCCCGGCCAAAGGCTGGTTGGCCACTGTGTGAACAGAGTCCTGGACTAGATGGACCCTTGGTCTGATCCAGCATCAGGGCTCTTCTTACATTCTTATATTTTTAAAAATCATTAAAATCCAGTATACATTTTTGAAAAAAACAAACATTTACCTAAAACACACAAACAGCATACACGGAGACAACGTACGTCTAAAAACAACTTTGAGCAGCCGCCCCGACTACATCCGAGAAACCATGACCCCGCCAGATATTCCTTGTCTCCATCTTCCACGTACCGCTTGAGAATTTTACATAATTTGTACACCGTATCAGAGTCTGCCATCTTCCCCCATCCGTATTAATATTTAATGTTTGTTTAGCATCGTTCGCATTCTAGACACTGAACAGAAAGCAGGGGTAATGCAGTCCTTGCCCATAGGGCTTAGAGTCTCTATTGAACGTATAAAACAGGCACGGGTGGAGGAGGGAGAACAGGATGGAGGCTGCGATGAAAAGTATGATTTGAAGGAGACTCAGTAGACAGGCTGGAGTCAGAAGCACCGTGCCGAGGGCTGCCTTGTAAAACAAGTAGATCTTCGGAACGGACTCCGCCGAACAGCAGAATTTGATACAGACACGTTCTAAATACATCTGTCAGGCCTTGGCGAGGCTGCCTGTTTTGACTCCTTTCTGAATGGTAGGCTGGTGTTTCTTTAAAGGAAATGTCGGACTGAGAGTCGGGAGATCTGGGTTCTAGTCCCCACTTGGCCATCGAAAGCCCACTGGGTGACTTTGGGCCAGTCACAGACTCTCAGCCCAACCTACCTCACAGGGTTGTTGCTGTGAGGATAAAATGGAGAGGAGGAGCATTATGTACGCCTTGCACTGGCTGCCTGTATGTTTCCGAGCCCAATTCAAGGTGCTGGTTTTGACCTATACAGCCTTACACGGCATGGGACCACAATACCTGACAGAACGCCTCTCTGGACGTGAATATACCCGGTCACTACGTTCAACATCTAAGGTCCTCCTCCGGGTGTCTACTCCGAGAGAGGCTCGGAGCGTGGCAACGAGGGACAGGGCCTTTTCGGTAGTGGCCCCCAGACTCTGGAACGATCTCCCTGACGAGGCTCGCCTGGCACCAACGCTGCTATCTTTCCGGCGCCAGGTTAAGACTTTCCTCTTTGCCCAGGCATATGGCGGCACATCTTAATCACCCACATGGTTATTTTATTTTTTTTAACGGTTTTTAATGCTTTATGTGTGTACGTTCTGTGTTTTAAAACTTTAAATTTTGTATACTTGTTTTTATCTCAATTTTAGAATTTCTGTAAACCGCCCAGAGAGCTCTGGCTACGGGGGAGGTATATAAGTGTAATAAATAAAATAAATCTAAATAAATAAATATCAAAGGTAAGGGTTTGCACAAAGGTGTTTTTTTTTAAATTTACCTACTTCCCCCACTTCCCCCAAACTACCCCTAATGGGTGCAGCGCTCCTGGCATGGAAACGGACCACACGAAAAAGCGGGGCCGAAGGGTAGGGCTGTATCCTGGGACAAGGGAGGGATGATCCCTCCCTGATCCCGGGATCCCCTGTGCGTCATGTGGATGCACAGGTACGATCCCAGGGTTCGCCCCAGGCTATAGCTTAATCTACCTAAGGCCACAGAATAGGAGACACAAATGGCGTTGAAGTCACAACCGTTTTAAAAACAGTAACTTGTACATTGTTAATAAGGATTTCTTTCTCCGTTTTCCTGAAGTTTTCAGAGACGGCCATTAGATAAAATCGAGTGTGTGTGTGCGCTCTCCTCGTTGCTGTGTGGATAATGAGCGCCCTGGGCCACTAACTTGTCCTCGTTGGGGATTCAAGTGGCAGTACCTCTGTCTTGGATATGTCAATAGAATAATTAGCAAAGTGCTGAGTAAGAGAGTTTGCAATAATAGTTTAACCTTGTTTCCGTCAAGAGGGAAAACGGCAGCTTAGGTGTTCAGTCAGCTGTGGAACAGGGGGTCGGGGGGGGGGGTCGGGGGAGAAGCGCTAAGTCTGAAAGGCAGGTAAGCTGAGCCCCCCATGCAAAGGGTTTCACGTTTTAGATGGGTTCTGCTTTGCAAGTCCGTATCTGTTCCACCAGCTTAAACTCACGACAGCTGGAGTTGTAAAATCTTTTGGAGAATCTTTGCTGGGGGGGTGGGGGGGACGGACTTGCTGAAAGGTGCGTGAACTTTTGCGGAGCAGAAAAGCCTCTATTGTTCTGCATAAAAAGCATAGGGGCCCATGAACAGAGTTCTTAAATGTTGAAGTTTTGGCGTCTCCGGCTATGATTTTCCCAAGAGCTGCTACTACAAATCTTTATTTTGAAGCCATCGGCAAAACCTCTTAAAGACAGAGATGATGGTGTGTTGCTTCTGGTTTGTTGATACCCCTGATCATCTTTCAGAAATAGCGTAGGATCTTTCTGTTTGAGCTCCTTTTCGTGGCTGGAGTCAGGGCGGCTGAGTGTTGTGGCTTTGGCCGTGTTTATAGCACTTTTAATTGGAAATTATTTGTCTTGTGCTGTGCGTGAGTGTGCATTAATTGCCAGGTGTTTCTAAGATAAACTGGACTACATGTTTACATTTAATTAAATAACCTGAAATGGGAGTAACTAGCCCAAGGTCACAAAACAAACTGGAACTCATTTCTAAGAATAAAACACCGACATCGTGAATGAGCTGCGGAAAAGACTTGTGCTTTTGCACTCTCCCTCTTCTGTCCTTCACGGTTACAAGGACGAGATCGGTAGCATTCATTTCAAATTTGGAACAGACCACAGTTCTTCTTGCTCTCAAAATTCAGGAAACCGTAATTCGTTTAAACTCTAGTTCGTGAGTACCAAGCGAGATCAGAAATCACTCTTTGATCCCTTTTGTTCTCACTAACTACAGTTTGAGGAAGCCATGGTTCCTTGTGTTTAGACATCACAGGAAACTATGGTTTATTTAAAATAAAAAAAGAAAAGCTACTAGTCTGCATGCAAGTTGAGAAAGAGAGGGGGGAATCTAATATAGGGATAGGCAACACATTGCTCTCTAGATATTTTAGACCGCAACTCCCATTATCCTCAATCATTGGCCGTGCTGGATGGGGTTGATGGGAGTTGAAGTCCAGAACATCTGGGGGCACCAGGGTGCTTACCCCTGGCGTATGTAGGAAGCCATGGCTTCTTGTTTTGTATAAACTGGGCCATAGACAGAGAGGGATCTCTTGCTTGTTCCCAGAAAGTGGTTGCTGGGATTCGGAACTAATGAGATAACATGCTGGACCTTAAGTTCATCTTCAGGGGTCCTTCTCTTGGATCCCCTGCCAAAAGAAGTGAGGTAGATGGCTACTAGAAAAAGGGTCTTTTCTGTGGTGGCACCCCAGTTATGGAATGAGCTATCTAGAGAGGTGTGCCTGGCACCTCCATGAAGACCTTTTTTTTATTTTCCCAAGCATTTTCAGCATTTTAACATTCCAGTGTTTAGTTCTGCTGTTTTAAACCTGCTATCGCATTCTTAAATCTCCACGCTGGTTCCTGCTCTGGCTGCACTTTTATGCTGCAGTTTTAAGCCGTTACGTTTTATATTGTATTTTAATTATTCAGTTTGCGGTTTTGATTTTTGTGAACTGCCAGAGAGGTTCAGCTATTGCGGGGTACAGAAATGTAATACATAAGCCAGAAATTATTGTGAATGTTCTTCAGCCCAGGAATGAAGAGCATGTGTAGGGCATCCCTGATCCAATTCTCAATTTTGCTATGGATAGTAGGATAGCTTAAGGCAAGTCTGCCTGCATGCCTGCCTCACAGACTCATCTCCCTCACCCGGATGATATGGGGGTGTTCGGCTCCTTGCACGGCTCCCTGTACATATATATATATATTTCATACACAGTATGATGTCACAGTTTCATCATCCAATTATTCAATTAACGGATGATGCGAGAAATTCTTCCCTTATCTTTGACCTTTACAGTTCCAGCACTGATGAGTAACACCTGTGTGAAACTCTTTGCCAAGTCCAGTTTTCTTCCAGGGTTTGTCTTTCTGGAGATAAATTTTCCACCCTGACAGGGGGTACTAATACCAGCCTACCTTGCAGGGTTGTTGCAAGGATGATTATGATATGTTTGTCGCACTATCGATGTACTCTAGGCCTTGCTGAGTTATAGAGGCAAGGGGCTAGGTCCCTCCCCCCTAGGTGCTGACAAACTAAGGCCTCGTCTACACCAAGCAGGATATTGCACTATGAAAGCAGTATATAAAAAGCTGGAACCACACTAGTGCTTTATAGTGGTACTGAAGTGCACTGACCACTGTTGGGGCCCACTGACACATCTACACCAAGCAGGATGTAACACTATGAAAGTGGTATGAAAGCGGTATATGGTTTGTGTCAGTGGGCCCCAACAGTTGTCAGGGCACTTCAATACCGCTATAAAACAGTAGTGTAGATCCTGCCTTTTATATACTGCTTTCCTAGTGGAATATCCTGCTTGGTGGAGATGAGCCCTCTCTCTCACTCTTTCTCTCATACTTTCACCACTCCTTCCCCCCCCCTTTGTTTCGCCACCCCTTCTCTCTCTTTCTTTCAGCTATCTGCTTTCTCTTGCCTCCCCTCTCTCTGCTACACCTTATCTCTCTCCCTCTCTCACCACTTATTGCTTTCTCTTTCTTCCTGTCGCCCCTTCTCTCTCTCTCTCTCTCTCTCTCTCTCTCTTTCTCTCTGTGTGTCTGTCTCTGTTTCTTCCACCACTTCCCTCCTTTTCTGTCACCCTTCTTCCCTCTCTCTGGCCTCATCTACACCATACAGGATATTGCACTATGAAAGTGCTATATAAAAGGCAGGAGCCACACGGCTGCTTTATAGCGGTATTGAAGTGCACTGACAACTGTTGGGGCCCATGAAGCATCTACACCAAGCAGGATATAACACTATGAAAGCGGTATGAAAGCTGTATATAAAAGGCAGGAGCCACACGACAATTGAAGAGCCACACGACAATTGAAGTGCCCTGACAACTGTTGGGGCCCATGGACACACAGACCATATACCGCTTTCATACTGCTATATCCTGTCTGGTGTGGCTCCTGCCTTTCATACACCACTTTCATAGTGCAGTATCCTGCATGGTGTAGATGAGCCCTCTGTCTCTCTTTCAGTCACCCTTTCTCCACTTTCTCTCTGCCACGTTTCTCTCCCTCTCTCTCTCTCTCCCTCTCTCTCTCTCTCCCTCTCTCTCTCTCTCTCTCTCTCTCCTACCCCTTCTTGTTTTCTCTTGCTTTCTTTTTTCCTGTCACCTTCTCTCTCTCTCACTTTCTTCCTCTGTGTGTGTCTGTCTCTGTTTCTTCCACCACTTCCCTCCTTTTCTGTCACCCTTCTTCCCTCTCTCTGGCCTCATCTACACCATGCAGGATATTGCACTATGAAAGTGCTATATAAAAGGCAGGAGCCACACGGCTGCTTTATAGCGGTATTGAAGTACACTGACAACTGTTGGGGCCCATGGACATGCAGACCGTATACCGCTTTCATACTGCTATATCCTGTTTGGTGTGGCTCCTGCCTTTTATATACCGCTTTCATAGCGCTATATCCTGCTTGGTGTGGCTCCTGCCTTTTATATACCGCTTTCATAACGGTATATCATGCTTGGTGTAGATGAGCCCTAAGTCAGACCAGGGTGAGATAAGGAAGGGAGGACCCCTGAAACTGCAATTACATGAGCTTTAAGTTTGGTTAAGGTCTGGGATGAGGATTGCTGTGGGATAACAAATAAGTACTTCCAACACGGTGCAAATACTTAACAGGACCAAATCTATTTCTGTTCTTTTGCAGAGATGTCAGGAACTGTGTCTGACATTTCCTTGGTGCACTGGAAGCAGCAGTGGCTGGAGAACGGCACCCTCTACTTCCACGTTTCCATGAGCAGCGCCGAGCAGCTCTCTCGGGCCACGCCGCCGACCCTGCAGGAGCCTTCCGAATTCGTGGAGGAGCAGATGCACATCCTTCACATCTCCGTCATGGTGAGTGGCATCCTCCCCCCCCCCCCCCGCTGTGCCACCCAAGGGTGATGTGCGCCAACCTGCTGCCTGCAAGGTCAAAAGCATCCATTTTCTCCCCTCCCCCCCCCCCCCCCCACAAAAAAAGAATCTACTTATGCTTCTTCTGCAAAGGAAGCTCAACGTCAGTTGGATTTCATACAATCATAGAATAGTAGAGTTGGAAGGGACCTATAAGGCCTTCAAGTCCAACCCCCTGCTCAGTGCAGGAATCTACCCTAAAGCATCCCTGACAGATGGTTGTCCAGCTGCCTCCTGAAGGCCTCTAGTGTGGGAGAGCCCACAACCTCCCTAGGTCATTGGTTCCATTGTCATACTGCCCTAGCAGTCAGGAAGTTTTTCCTGATGTCCAGCTGGAATCTGGCTTCCTGTAACTTGAGCCCGTTATTCCTTTTCCTGCACTCTGAGATGATGGAGAAGAGATCCTGGCCCTCTTCTGTGTGACCACCTTTCAAGTCTTTGAAGAGTGCTGCCATGTCTCCCCTCAGTCTTCTCTTCTCCAGGCTAAACATGCCCAGTTCTCCCAGTCTCTTCTCATAGGGCTTTGTTTCCAGACCCTCGATCATCCTCATTACCTAATAATAATAATAATAATAATAATGTTGAAGAGGACATCAGAAAACCATAGAATAGTAGAGTTGGAAGGGGCCTACAAGGCCATCGAGTCCAACCCCCTGCTCAATGCAGGAATCCACCTTAAAGCATCCCTGAAAGATGGCTGTCCAGCTGCCACTTGAAGGCCTCTAGGGTGGGAAAGCCTACCACCTCCCTAGGTAACTAGTTCCATTATCGTACTGCTCTAACAGTCAGGAAGTTGGCGGACATCTCTTTTGAAAGCGGATTTGTCTCGAGAATATCTCTGTCTGAACTCCATTGTTCTTAAAAGCTTGGGTTACCCTTATCTTCTGGGTACTACATAGCCAAATTTTCCTTTCAAATTATTTGTCAAGAGCAGCAAAGTGTGGCCTGGAGGAATGTTCTCTCTAGGGCGAGGGTGAACGGTGCATAACGAATGGCACATCTCCAGCGCACCTTTTGTTGTCGAGTATCTCTTATAACTCAAGTTCTGTGAGTTGAGGACCTTTAGTGCTGTCAAGAGTGTTCCGTTCCCATCCTGTCTTCAGTCAGATACAGACGAGGCGATGGGACCACTCATGTCTCGATACTTTCAAATGTTTGATCGGGCCCATCAAGCAGGTGTCAGCCGCACAGAGATTCTTGCTGTTTGCTCTGAAAACAAACACACAGATGTGTTGTTACAGCATCCTGAGAATCGAAGCGTTATCACTTCAAGGCTTTTCATTGTTACAGCTTTCTTAAGTCCCTACTCACTGCTGTGCAGACTTTCTGGGATTGGACAGAGAGGCTTCCAAAATAGTAGCATCTGACTGGGGTTCTTCAGAGAGAAGGCGAGGGGGAGAAGCAGGTGTTGTCCGTCCTCCACTCACCTGGCTAAGATGCGCGTGATGTGTTGCTTTGTGATGACCTTTCCAAGCAGGAGTAATGGTTCTGATATTAACTTTAGCCGTAAATTGTCGCTGTACTCCTCGCACAGCCTCTGCGGTGGGGATTGAGCTACTGCTGTTCTTCTGTGGCTTTTCTCTTCTGCCAAGAAGGAAAGTAGTTCCTGCATCATAGTTCCTCGTGTTTAGTGCAGGATTGAGCTGAAATTTCTTTTTGGGTGTTTGCTTTTGGTTCTAAAGCAGGGCTGTGTTCACCTTTTTCACTTTTGTAGTTGCTGCTGGGTCCCAGCTGCTGCTGCTGGGTGCCATTTGTATCCACTGGGTTCCAGAGTAACTGGAACTGCCTTTTTACAAATCTATAGTCATAGAATCATAAAATAGTAGAGTTGGAAGGGGTCTACAAGGCCATCGAGTCCAACCCCCTACTCAATGCAGGAATCCACCTTAAAGCATCCCTGATGGTAGGCTGTCCAGCTGCCTCTTGAATCACACTTAGAATACTGTGTACCCTCACCACACCTAAAAAAGGATTATTATAGAGCTAGAAAAAGTGCAGAAAAGGGCAACTAAAATGATTAATGGCTGGAGCATCTCCCCTATGAGGGAAGGTTACATCAACTGGGATTGTTTAGCTTGGAAAAAAGGAGGCTAAGGGGAGACATGATAGAGGTGTACAAAATTATACATGGTATGGAGAACGCGGACAGGGAGACATTTTTCTCCCTCTCTCAAAATATTAGAACCCAACGGGGTCATCCCATGAAGCTGATAGGTGGGAGAAGAAGGAAGGACTTCTTCACACAGCGCATAGCTAAATTATGGAATTGACTACCACAAGATGTAGTGATGGCCACCCGTTTGGATGGCTTTAAAAGGGGGTTGGATAAATTCCTGGAGGCAAAGGCTATCCATGGCTACTAGCCCTGATGGTTGTGTGCTATCTCCAGTATTTGAGGCAGTAAGCCTGTGTGCACCAGTTGCTGGGGAACATGGGTGAGAGGGTGCTGTTGCACCATGTCCTGCTTGTTCACCCCTGGCCGATGACTGGTTGGCCACTGTGTGAACAGAGTGCTGGACTTGATGGACCCTTGGTCTGATCCAGCAGGGCTCTTCTTATGTTCTTATGTCCTTTGCATGGTTCCAGGTCAGAGATATATTGTCTTATATTTCTCTTCTAATACCAGTGTACGATTACTACCCCGATCCACAGATCCTTACATGTAGCAGCAATCTATCTGCCCGTTGCCGAGCGTAAGGATCTCTGCATTTTTGTGGGTAGAATAGATGATTGGTGTTGGTGGGGAGAGGGGAGAAAGAAGAACATGTTTAGAAGAGGGGAGGGTGATTCGGAAAAGTTCAAGAAACCCTAAGCTAACGCATTTAAATTATATCCAGACTGTAAATCACTGTAATAAATCATTGAAGAAAATATGCAAACTGAGCAAGTCAATGCAGAATCAACACATTTGAATTTGCTGCCTTATTAGCATAATTTGAGCACAGAATCCGAGCTGTTTTTAATTGGCGTTGCACCGCTCCAGTTTTGTGAGGCCAATCCTGGCCGTGGGTTAGCGTTGAGGGTCTTTAGGTCTTTCCTTTTTAAAGGTCTCACGGAACAAGAGAAAAATTGTCTTTTTTCATTGCGTGGCTTCGTAATTAACCAGCAGGGAAGTGCACTTTTTCCACCGTTAAAGAAGCAACTGAGATCCGATTGGGGTGAAGGACCAAGGCATTGAATTGGCCCTTGCCAACGCCGCCTGCTTTGATGGAACCTGTAAGGAGCCCTCTTAAGAAATTTTAAACTAGCCGCATCTCTGAAAACAAACCATCTGAAAGGAAGCTCTTAGCCAGGATTTATAACGACCGGGAACGATAATTAAGCAAGGGAATAAGCAGAACAGAGGGAGGGATGCGTCACATTTTTTCTTTAATTCAACACTTTACAGGGGAAGAATAATTAGTGGTTTTAAATGTTTTGACACAAGCAGCCCAAATAATCATAATAAATCATATCAGGCATATGCCCAGAACCTTGAAGTGACAGATGACAAACCGAGCAGTGACGCGTTGCTCCATCATGCAAGGGAAATCATTGAGTTAATGAAAGAATTATGGCTTCTGAAATCCACTCCACTCCTTTTGTGGGGAAACATTCCAATTTATCAAAGCCAAATGAACATTAATTGCAGCAGCCTGGTAAATTTTCGAGCCGCTGTGACCTTCATTGAATTTTAATCCAAAACAGATAAGATTTACTTCCACACACAAGAGGAAACAACACAATTAAAACTCAAATGACAGCAAAGATTATGTTGCAGCGGGCGGGGGGGGGGAGGGAGGGAATGACGGCAGGCGTAATGACAAAAATATTGATTCCTTTGTATTTGACATTGCAGAAATAAATAAAATTCAGCCTTTACATATTCCAGCTGCAGTTTCTCTCCCCCCGCAACCGTCCCTCCCTGAAAACAATTTTCAGATGTTCAAGATGAAAAGGGGGGATGACATTAATGGAGACGGAAGTTCCTTTAAATGTAGTAATTAATGTTACGTCTCATTGGGGACAGATTAGGAAGGAAACACTGCTGGATAAGAAACAAAGCAATTATTAATTTTGTTATTAAAAGATGCTCCTGAATAGAGAGGCGTCATGCAGCAAAACTTTGGGGCCAGGAATAACTTGTTGGGTTGTTTTTATTATTATTAATATGGAGAGATTTTATTTAGGGTGACCATCTGAAACGGAGGACAGGGCTCCTGTATCTTTAACAGTTGTATTGAAAAGGAAATTTCAGCAGGTGTCATTTGTATACATGGGGAACCTGGTGAAATTCCCTCTTCATCACAGCAGTTAAAGCTGCCCTCTTTTAAATCTGGTCACTCTAGTATAGCTCCTGCAGCTTTAACGGTTGTGATGACGAGGGGATTTCACCAGATTCTCCATATATACAAATGATACCTGCTATAATTCCCATTTCTATGCAACTGTTCAAGATACAGGAGCCCTGTCCTCCTTTTCATATGGTCACCCTACCCTATCCTTTAATTCATTCCCAAGACAGCTATGCAGGGTGACCATATGAAAAGGAGGACAGGGCTCCTGTATCTGTAACAGTTGTATTGAAAAGGAAATTTCAGCAGGTGTCATTTGTATATATGGGGAACCTGGTGAAATTTCCTCTTCATCACAGCAGTTAAAGCTGCCCTCTTTTAAATCTGGTCACTCTGGTATAGCTCCTGCAGCTTTAACGGTTGTGATAACGAGGGAATTTCACCAGGTTCTCCATACATACAAATGATACCTGCTGAAATTCCCATTTCTATGCAACTGTTAAAGATACAGGAGGCCTGTCCTCCTTTTCATATGGTCACCCTATTTTATTCACAGTGGATGAACCCATGAGGTTGTGGACTGTTGCACCTACCAGGAGTGTCGATTTTTTCCATTTCCCCAGGTGTGTGGGGAGTCAAACCAGGGCTGCGGAGAGGTAACCTAGGTCAAATCTTCCTTGGGGTTCTCCTCCTGCACCCCCTCTATGCTGCCAGTAGATAACGTATTTAAATACATGGAATAGCGATATAATAAATGTATTATATAATTTAGCATATAGTGCTTGATGATGATAAATTCATTAATAAACCTTGAACACCATCTCACTAGATAGGCAAACTACTTTAGTGGAAGGCGAAAGGAATAATTTACAATTTGAGGACATTACAGATTATCATAGTATGTGTAAACATTATTTCGATGACTGAAATGAAGGGGAGAAATGATCAGACATTGCATAATTCAACCGAAAATCCTTGCTTGCGATAATTAATTAACATATAATAGTTAACTAAGTAGCCTACTTCAATGACTTCTTTTTTTGCTTTTGTTTTGACAAAACACATCATATAAATTATCAAAAGGGATTAACCAAAATGTTCAAGAGACTGAAGGATAGAAAGATTAAGAATTTAACACAGATATTACCATTTGCCAGCACATCACAGCAGAGGCGAGGCTGTTTTTCAGGGAGACGGTTGCTTGGGTTAGGATACCTTCTGCTTCGTTTATATATATATGTAAAATTTTATAACATACAGGAATAATAAACAGAAATAGAAATGCAAACAGTCATAATGATCCCACCCCTCCTCCTCTCATAGGGAATGAATGATACGCTGTCGGAGAACCCTGGCATACACAATCCTGAGCTAGAGTCACTATGGATCTGAGTCAAGATAAAGGAACTTCCTATGTTTCAGAAATAGGCTGAAAAGTTCTCTTTGAGAACTTCCTTTTACACCTGCTGAAATGCTCCACCTTCCTTGGAACACTTTCCGGCTGCCCACTGCTCTGTTGAGATCACCACGGGTCACTTGTAATTTCCCCCTTCTTCGATATGTAAGGCTTCTCTCCCAACAACGCCCCCACCCGATCCCAATTCCTGCTCTGCTGTCTTCCAGTATCATTCTCAGATGAACTCATATAATTTCCGTCTTCGTCTGCCCTCTGTACTGCTGCAATTTTCATCCTACACTCCAAGTGTTGTGGGGGAAGACTAAAAATGCTCTCTAAAGCTTTCCAGCATCAGCCTCTATTGCACAAAACAGGCTAATCTTCTCATTTTGTGAACTACACATGATGACGGAGTTGTTTTTCACCCATTTTCTTAAAGGCTGCAGTACTAAGAGACCTTCATAGTCTCATGTATGTCTTAGCCCAGGGAGAGCCTGCAAATCTCAAGGGTTACTTTATTCTCCAGGCTTGGGTGAGCAAGGAGTGGTCAATTTTATAATAATTTTGGCAATGTTGAACAGTAAGGGCTTCACACGTACAGAGTGCATATTGCATTACATGACATAGGGCTTCTTTAAATGAGCAATTTATAGCATGCTTGTGACTGGCCACTCACCGATGTTCGCGGGTCATTTTGCGGACGCCGTGAGCCTCCTGTGCCTCTCCCGTTCCATTCCCGGTTTTAACATTAAAAAAATAAGCCTCAGAAAACCCGACTCTCCTGAAATATGTCGGGATTTGCAGGCGAAGTTGCGCTATAAAATGCCCACTAGGGGGCGCTGTACCATTGACTTGTACGAGCCACGAGGTCGCCGCTCTCTTCCCCGTATAATTTCAGCTCGTTTCAAATGCGGAAGAGAAGCAGAAAGCAGAGCAACGGTAAGGAAACGCAATTTCCCCCTGTCTAAAAGTCGTCATAGTACCTTTCCTATGGGGAAAACTTTCTGTAATTTCTAAGGAGTGTCTCTGATAGATAGGTTGCTGTTTGAAATAGCTGCAGACGTGTCTGGTTTTTATTTATTTATTTATTTATTTGCAGAGAAATATATCACTTTCCCTTTTTGGTAAGACCATTCTCACCTTCAAATTCCACCCCCCTGCCCTTTGAAAAGTGGTTGCTCTACCCCTGATCGTAATGAAAAGGTTGGTGCTGAATGGTTCAGCCTGGTGCTAAAATAAGTCTTGTAATCTATATTTATTTATTTACTGCATTTCCGTACCGCCCAGTAGCCGAAGCTCCCTGGGCGGTTCATAAAAATTAAAAACCATTTGAAGTATAAAACAAACAGTATAAAAACATGATATAAAATACAATATAAAAACACAACCAGAATAAAATCAGCAGCAGGGCAGAAATAAAAAATTAAAACAGGAAAATTAGAATTAAAGTTATAGGCGGTTAAAATGCTGAGAGAATAAAGAGGTCTTCACCTGGCGCCTGAAAGAATGTAGTGTAGGTGTGAGGCGAACCTCCTTAGGGAGCTCATGCCACAACCGGAGTGCCACAGCAGAGAAGGCCCTGCTCCTGGTAGCCACCTGCCTCACTTCCTTTGGCAGGGGCTCACGGAGAAGGACCCCTGAGGATGACCTTAGGGTCTGGGCAGGTACATATGGGAGGAGGCGTTCCTTCAGATATCTTTATTATATAGTTCCAGCCCAGTGCTAATACAGGCCTATGCATCCACCTTTAATCTATCCGCCAAAAAACTGTTATGAAAACTTGTGGCTTTATAAACAAGTTGGTAGCTTTATATCACACGTTGTGATTCTTTTGTGACTACCACAAGCCTCAGGGGCAAACTTGATCAATCCAAACGCAGGCAAAAGAGGAGGACGGGAAGCAAATAAGGTCTTTAAAAAAAATAAAAATACAAGGAAGAAGAATGAGGGGAAAAGAAAGAAAAGTTTGCAAAGCCTCCACTGGCCATTTGCCTCTCGGCTGCAGCAGCTCCTTCCGTGTCTGCTCCGTGAAGGTTTTTCAGCTTTCCTGTGCACGATTACCATAATTTCCCACTAAACAAGATTTCTCTTGTTTTGGTTGAAGTGTTTGTTTTTGTGTGTGTGTTACAGAGAAAGGGAAAAGAACATCTCCCACTTTTCTCATCCTTTTCAAAGGCAGCATAAGAACCAGTGTTAAGTATGACTAAATGTGTGTGCTCTGCTATTAAGGGAACTCAGCATTTTGATTTGTCTTTAAAGTGTCATTTTCCAGACAAAGACACTGGTTATGCTAATATTTTTTCACTAGTCTCTCAGTAAGACGCATCACGATGTTGTTCCTGTGAATACATCAAACACTTTGGAGCAGTTTACTCTGGAGAGGTGCTCAGGTTGCCTCGTGGTGGGTACTGTTTTAGTGTTTCCTTCCTGTAAGATAGTAGTCTCACCCCACCCCCTTTTAACATCAATCTACTATATCAAACCCACTTGCATTATTATTTCTTCTTCTTCTTCTTCTTCTTCTTCTTCTTCTTCTTCTTCTTCTTCTTCTTCTTCTTCTTCTTCTTCTTCTTCTTCTTCTGAACATAGGAAGAACCCTGTTGGATTAGACCAAGGGTCCATCTAGTCCAGCACTCTGTTCACACAGTGGCCGACCAGCCATTGGCCAGGGATGAACAAGTAGGACTACTTCTTCTTCTTCTTCTTCTTCTTCTTCTTCTTCTTCTTCTTCTTCTTCTTCTGAACATAGGAAGAACCCTGTTGGATTAGACCAAGGGTCCATCTAGTCCAGCACTTTGTTCACACAGTGACCGACCAGCCATTGGCCAGGGATGAACAAGTAGGACTTCTTCTTCTTCTTCTTCTTCTTCTTCTTCTTCTTCTTCTTCTTCTTCTTCTTCTGAACATAGGAAGAACCCTGCTGGATTAGACCAAGGGTCCATCTAGTCCAGCACTCTGTTCACACAGTGGCCCACCAGCCATCAGCCAGGAATGAACAAGCAGGTGGTCTTCTTCTTCTTCTTCTTCTTCTTCTTCTTCTTCTTCTTCTTCTTCTTCTTCTTCTTCTTCCTCTTCCTCTTCCTCTTCCTCTTCCTCTTCCTCTTCTTCCTCCTCTTCCTCCTCTTCCTCCTCCTCCTCCTCCTTATTACTACTACTACTATAAAAGCAATACAATACATACATCTTCTCCTTCTGTCTTTATAGCAGCCCGATGTACAGAAGGCACCTATATTTTTAAGCCTTGTGTAGAAGTGTGAAGTTTCGCGAGTGCAGCTTCTCACGCAAGGCAGAAAAGGCTGCACCTACTAAACTATCTTCTTCCGTGGCATTGTTTAAAATTAAAGACAAATCTGTTGTGCTTTCCACCTGGTTTCTCCCCCCCCCACCCTTCCCCAAATCTTTCCTTTGCATCACTCCCCAAAACAAGTCCTGACAAACAGAAAATGGTGCGTGCATGTTCCTGGCACAATCTACCCTCCACCACACGCTCCCTGCTCCTGAAATGCTGAGCATTGCTTGCTCCTGACTGGTGACCGGAGTTATATATAAAACATCCTGCATTTCCGGGCATTGTGTCCTCTGAATGACTATAAGATATCCTGACGGGGCATCTCTGGGGAGTTTCTAAGCTTATGGCTTTTCCTGCCAGCTCTAATCTAACCTTTCCCCACATCAAGTGTTATGACAACAGCCTGGCCTAAAACATGCAGCAGAATGAGGTGGTAGAAGCCTCAGGTGAGAGGATGGGTTTTGGACTGCAGGTAGGGAATGGCCTTTTTGAGCTCATCCCATGCTTAAAAAAGAAGGAAAAATGAAATGAAACAATATTTGTACACTGGGGACGTGGGGGGTGGGGAAGTCTAGCTATTTTGCTCCTTCCTCAGCTAATTTTTCTACTTACCGGGAGTTCTTTTTTGAACACAGATGAGTTTCTTCTTTTTTAAAGTATTATTCTGTGTATTTTTATTTGTTTACTGCATTTATATCCTGCCTTTTTTCCTCCTTAAGGAACCCAAGGCGGCGTACATAATCCTCCTCCTCTCCATTTTTATCCTCACAACAACAACCCTGTGAGGTAGGCTGGGCTTAGAGTCTGTGACTGGCCCAAAGTCACCCAGTGGGTTTCCATGGCTGAGTGAGGGACTAGAACCCAGATCTCCCAACTCCCAGTCCAACACATTAGCCACTACACCACACATTTTTGAAGTGATATGTATTACTATTACATTTATATCTTTATTTCTCCCAAGTACTGAAGAAAGCATGCTCCCTCCCCTGTACTTTCGCCTCACAATAACCCTGCAAGGCAGATTGGGCCGAGAGCTAGTGATTGGCTCAAGGTCACCTGGTGAGTTTAGTGGCCGAGTGGAGGTTTGAACTTAATCTCTCCAGTCCTAGGGGCTGTCCATATGCTCCGAAAGACCCGCGATGGGTGCACGGTGGTGCTGCGTCGGTTCCACGATGCAGCAGCCACCCCGGGGGGTTCCTGTGAAGCTCTGCATTTAAAAAGTCGGGGGGGGGGTTTACCCTGACTTTTTAGGCTGGAGTGAGGCGAACTCCGTTGATACGGAGGCGTTCCGGGTTGGAAGGTGACCCCCGATTGGTGGAAACCTTGTGGATTAGCCACCGTCACCCCGCAGCAGAGAAAGTGTGTTGTTTTCTTTAATGAGGCGGTAACCCGGAACCGTATAGGAAGCCCCCCCCCCCGGTCCCACATTCTTGCCACTAGTTGCAGGAAAGGGCAACTAAAATGATTAAGGGGCTGGAGCATCTCCCCTATGAGGGAAGGTTACATCAACTGGGATTGTTTAGATTCGAAAAGAGGAGGCTAAGGGGAGACCTGATAGAAGTGTACAAAATTATACATGGTATGGAGAACGCGGACAGGGAGACGTTTTTCTCCCTCTCTCAAAATACTAGAACCCAAGGGGGTCATCCCGTGAAGCTGATGGGTGGGAGATCCAGGACAAATAAAAGAAAGTCCTTCTTCACACAGCGCATATTTATTTATTTATTGCATTTCTATACTGCCCAATAGCCGAAGCTCTCGTAGTTAAATTATGCAACTCACTACCACAAGATGTAGGGATGGCCACCAATCTGGATGGCTTTAGAAAGGGGTTGGATAAATTCCTGGAGGCGAAGCCCTGATGGTTGTGTGCTATCTCCAGTATCCGAGGCAGTAAGCCTCTGTGTACCAGTTGCTGGGGAACATGGGCGGGAGGGTCCTGTTGCACCATGTCCTGCTTGTTCATCCCTGGCCGATGGACGGTTGGCCACTGTGTGAACAGACTGCTGGACTAGATGGACCCTTGGTCTGATTCATCAGGCTACTTCTTATGTTCTTATGCCACACTGGCCCTGTGTTAAAGACACTTCTGTTTCTTTACAACTCTGCCACGCCATTCTGCTACCAAAACAGGCCGCCATTGCCCTACAAGAGGTGGAAGGGGCCTCCGCTGCCACCACCACCGCGGGCCTGGGTTGTCATGGCAATAGTCCCCCCTCCCGTCCGGCGGGAATTGTTACTGAATTGTTCAGTAACAACGACAATGTTCTGAAATGGTTCCATTGTTATTCTGTGGTGAATTTTCCAATTTTAGAACTGCGTTGTTTCATGAAATGAAATAGTAATACGATTAACACACACAATCCAAGTCACCCTGGGCAAATGGAGTGGTTATAATAGCATCAAATTAATTTATTTTTAGGTGATTATGAAGCATGCATATATAGTGTGTGTGTGTGTGTGTGTGAGTGTATATTAGGGTGACCAACTGTCAGGATTTCCCCGGATTTGTCCTGGTTTTTGTTCTTTCCATAGTGTCAGGGGGGATTTTCTATAATTTTCAATAATGTCCTGGAATGACACACCTTCCCCTTTAAGGCTGCCATTAGCATGGCAGGAGGGAATGACATGCTTTCTTGAGGCACGTCATTCCCCCACTCCGAGCTCCAATTGAGGTCTTAAAGGGGAAAGTGGGTCATTCGTGGACATTATAGAAAAGGCCCCCATTGGAGTGGATGGTGGTGGTGCAGAATGAAATCCTTTCCCCTCCTCCACTCCAATCGGGTTCTTTAAGGTGGCGGGGGAATAACGTACTTTCTGCAGGACTCAGAAAGCTGCTTCCCCCCCCCCACACACACACTAGGTGTCCTCTTTTTTGGTTTCCCAAATATGGTCACCCTAAAGTATATGTGTGTGTGTGTGTGTGTGTCTTGAGGCACGCTAAACTAATGTTAGCACCTTTCAGAGCATTCAATTCCCTGCCCCCCCAAAACTATATGGTATGGGCACTGTCTGCCGTTGAGTTGTCCTATCATAAAATATTTACAATATTTAAAATATTTACAAGTATTCCAATAATAAAATCCAAATAAAGCGTTGCATTTCTTTGAAGACAACATTTCAACCCTACTTTACTGCTTTTTGTTCCTTAAATCAAATATGTCAGTTTGGCTGCATTTGGCTATTGGGGGGGGCGGGGGGCGGAGGCGGCGGGAATCAGATATTTATGCGGCCTATAAAAATCACATGACGAACCTTTTTTTTTAAATCTTCATAGATACAGGGTGGTCGACAACTTCCTGGAAATTTTCCGATCCAAAACTTTCAGGGGAACAAAACGCATCGCTGTCGAAGGCTATCCCAGTGTGCTGCATTGATGTCAGATGGCAGCGTTGCTTTTTCAACTTGCAAATTGTTTTAGTGCAGAGGTTGGGAACTTCTTTGCCTGAGCCCCAAAGTTCAATTTCGGAGAAGCTATTGGGGGCGGCATCCCGACGGGAGGGGAAATACCAGCATGATTTTGCTTAAAGGTCTTATTGCCGGTAACTAAGGCTTAGGAAGGCATTTCAACCTTTTAGGATGTCCGGGGAACGAAAACTGTACATAAGCCAGGAAATTACCAAACAATCATTGTTTGAGGGGGATGACCCTAGGAAGGCCCAGGAAGGCTGCATTCTCTCCAGCCTTGCTTTAGGGCTAAACCCCCCTTATTATTATTATTATTATTATTATTTATTTATTTATTTATTTATTTATTTAGCACCATCAATGTACATGGTGCTGTACAGAGTAAAACAGTAAATAGCAAGACTCTGCCGCATAGGCTTACAATCTAATAAAATCATAGTAAAGCAATAAGGAGGGGAAGAGAATGCAAACAGGCACAGGGTAGGGTAAGCAGGCACAGGGTAGGGTAAAACTAACAGTATAAGTCTGCACAACATCAAGTTTTAAAAGCTTTAGGAAAAAGAAAAGTTTTTAGTTGAGCTTTAAAAGCTGCGATTGAACTTGTAGTTCTCAAATGTTCTGGAAGAGCGTTCCAGGCGTAAGGGGCAGACCCTAATGTGTCTCTTTCTCTTTTTAGCAAGCTGGCATCCCTTATTACTGCAGAGATGTGTGTGTGTGAATTATAAAATCATAGAATAGTAGAGTGGGAAAGGGTCTATAAGGCCATCAAGTCCAACCCCCTGCTCAATGCAGGAATCCACCTTAAAGCATACCTGACAGATGGTTGTCCAGCTGCCTCTTGAAGGCCTCTAGTGTGGGAGAGCTCACAACCTCCCTAGGTAACTGGTTCCATTGTTGTACTGTTGGACGCAGTACTCAAGATGAGACCTAACCAGTGCCAGATAGAGGGGGTACGTGTGTGCATGTTAGTTACATGGCTTCATCGAGCAGTTTAGTATCACTTCGTTGACTAGATGGTATTTATTTGTTGGCCAAGAGAGAAAGGCTGACTTGCCCAAGAAGCGTTGGGGTTCTAATCTCTGTGCATTGCAAGAGGCAGGGCTAACTCCGGTTCCATTGGGATGGAGAGAAGTCTGGGGTGTGTACATGGTGGGGAGAAGACACATATTCTGGGGAAACTACAGCTGAAATGAGCAGCCTCACTTAGCTTGGAACCACGCCTTGAGCGCAGCATCCTCACGTCAGCAGTTTGCAGCATTTAGACCGAAGAGGGGTGCAATTGGACGGAAAGCGCTTGGCCTGTATTAGTGCCCCAAAGAGACACTCTCAGTATGATTAAGCGGCGGGTTTTGCCTGGACTCTTCTGGATATCCATCATCATTCATGTCTGCACTGGGGCCTGTCAGCCTCTCTCCACTGCAGAAATTAATGATTTGAACTCAGCGACCCCGTTCCCATGACAGGATAAAACTCGGGAAGTCAGCGCCAGGCTGTGCAGAAATGACAGAGTGTCTTCCGGAGGCCTTGCGCAGCGGGGAGAGTGACAGTGGCAGGCGGGAGCGGATGAGCTTGGTGGCCGAGGGCCCGGGAGGGAGGCGAGGCTGCTGGTCCCTCTCCATAGGTTGGGTTGAAATGCACGGACTAACGCTCGATCATCGTGCCCAGCCAGTGAGTTCCCTTAGGTAAGACACCCTCCATGGCCCACCTCCTTCAGGGAGCCCTGCCTTCTCACCAGCATGGGCACCAGCTGCTATTGCTGTTCCTTCTCTTTGTCCTCGTTGGCTACTTCCTGCTTGCTCGACAAGCGAAGAGTGAGTGGGCAAGTGGCAGTGACCTCTCCTGCCCCACCTTCTCACCACCACCATTGTCTGGGCCAGAGCAAGAGGCAGGTGGATAAGCAAGCTGAAATGGTGAAGCGGAGCAGGAGGAGGAAGCCCCGGAGACTGGGGTGGGGGCCCTTGGCAGGTGTCCTGCCATGACCTAAGCTTGACGCATTTCCTGTGACCAGTGGGACTATTTATTTATTTATTATTGCATTTATATTATAGAATCATAGAATAGTAGAGTTGGAAGGGTCTAACAGGCCATTGAGTCCAACCCCCTGCTCAATGCAGGAATCCACCCTAAAGCATCCCTGACAGAGGGTTGTCCAGCTGCCTCTTGAAGGCCTCTAGTGTGGGAGAGCCCACAACCTCCCTAGGTAACTGATTCCATTGTCGTACCGTTCTAACAGTCAGGAAGTTTTTCCTGATGTCCAGCTGGAATCTGGCTTCCTTTAACTTGAGCCCGTTTTTCCGTGTCCTGCACTCTGGGAGGACTCCTCCTTCTGGAATCCTAGAATAGTAGAGTTGGAAGGAACCTATAAGGCCATCAAGTCCAACCCCTTGCTCAATGCAGGAATCCACCCTAAAGCATCCTTGACAGATGGTTGCCCAGCTGCCTCTTGAAGGCCTCTAGTGTGGGAGAGCCCACAACCTCCCTAGGTCATTGCTTCCATTGTTGTACTGCTCTAACAGTCAGGAAGTTTTTCTTGATGTCCAGCCGGAATCTGGCTTCCTGTCACTTGACCCCATTATTCCGTGTCCTGAAGTCGGGGATGATCGAGAAGACATCCTGGCCTTTCAAGTATCCTGCCTTTTTGCCTCCAAGGAACCCAAGGCAGCATACAAAATCCTCCTCTCCTCCACTTCATCCTCACAATAACCCTGTGAGGTAGGTTGGGCTGAGACTCTGTGACTGGCCCAAAGTCACCCAGTGGGTTTCCATGGCTGAGTGGGGACTAGAACCCGGATCTCCCAACTCCCAGTCCAACACTTTAGCTACTACACCGCACTGACCTCCTCCCTTATCGATGGTCAGGCTTCATTGATCTTTCTAGAAGGAAAGCGTATAAAACCCTTGACATTCTCTAGTGTTTGGCCGGCTTTAGGGAAAAGACTCTGGCATCTGCCTAGGGGAAGGGCCTTATCTGCTGTGGCACCCCGGCTGTGGAATGAGCTCCCTAAGGAAGTTCGCTTGGCACCTACATTATATGCTTTTAGACGCCAGTTCTAAAAGACCTTTTTATTCTCCCAGCATTTTAACAGTCTATAAATAAATTTTAACTTGGTGTTTTAAATTCGTAATTTTGCATTGCTGCTCTTTTTATCTGGTTGAGCTTTAACATTGTATTTTATATCATGGGTTTATACTGTTGTTTTATACTTTGAATGGTTTTAATTTTTGTGAACCGCCCAGAGAGCTCCGGCTATTGGGCGGTATAGAAATGTAATAAATAAACAAACAAATAAATAAATAAATTCCTAGTTAAAGCTGCACTTCAGCAAGAAATTTGCAATCCAGGATCATATCATTATAAATCAACACATTCCATTATGTGCCGTTATCTCCAAGAAAGCACTTCTTTCTAGAGCACAGTTACCAACCAAACTTTCTGTGTTACACAATCATTAATATGCACTTCTAGGATGTGGTTTATTTAATTGAATGTTAAAAAAAAAAAGTTGCCATGTACAATATGTAGGGGAAATGACAACAAATGTAAGATTCTGTAACCACAAATCTGTGTTTCTTACGAAAAGATTACAGTGGCCTCTTGCAAGACGTTTCAGTACTTCTGCACATAAGTCTCTTGGATTTACAGTTAGTTGCACTAGAACAAACAAAAGACCCTGATAAGTTTGACAAAAAGGAAAATTTCAGAATCTATAGACTGGGAACTCTTAGTCCAAATGGCTTTAATCTGGAGACAATTCATAAGCATTTCACCAATCATACCTGTTTTTCTTCTTCTATGGAATTTTCTTCTCCAGGCGTTTCAAAATGCCATTTTACAGGACAGCTACTGATGAGGACAGAAGCCAAAATGTTTGCCTCAATTCTTTTAAAACAAATACTTCGTTGTTAGTTTTTCTGTTTTTCATCAATCTATCTATCTCTATGAAAGCCAATAGAGCTGTGCTTCCTAATTAACTAAGTACTGCGGACTCCTGGTTTTTCAAATGCCAAGCCAAGGACCCCCTACTTTTGAAAATTTTGTTATCTCCATGGTAGTTACCTGTACAAAGCAATTTTTTTGGCGATAATAAGGGGTAGCCCTTAATAAGCAAAGAATTTTAGGTATACTAAAAAACAGACCATTCAATTTGAGATATTTGTGATATTACCATGCAAAAATGACAATGATTTAGTTAGGAATACAAAGACGAATTTAATTTTACTAACGTCTAGTTTACAATTGAACAGATTGTGACCTGTCGAGCAGCTACTGAACCTAAATGTGATGGGAGAAATCATGCCTCTTTTTGTCCCGAACAATCCCTTCCACATCCGGTTCAATATTTCCTACTTTTAATCTCAAATCTGGATCAACATCGAGCCGATTTCTATGCCTGTTCTTCATATAACAAAATGTCGAAAATGTTTGTTCGCAAAGACATGTGGAACAAAAGGGAACTACCCTATTTCTTCGATTCTAAGATGCACTTTTCCCCCCATATAAACTTCTCTAAAAATGGGGTGCGTCTTAGAATCGCGGCTGTGTCTTAGGGTGTCTTTTTTCTGTTGGTGGTACTGAAATTAGTGTGCGTCTTACAATCGATGGCGTCTTACAATCAAAGAAATATGGTAGATGTTTCAAAGCTTTTTCACCTACCTTCTTATAATCAGGAAAAACCTTCACCCAGAATTGGTCCAGTCTATATTCTTTGAAAAATGATTTCAATGAACCATCACAAGCCACGTCAACAAGTGCACCTTGGTCTTCCGCAGAGAGAGTTGTTAGTTGTACGTCACCACATTCAAAAGGGTTCCTTCTCCATGAGTTTTCAGGATTAGGTGTGGGGAAGTAATCCCTGAAACTGGTCGCTAAATCACACAGGTGCTTTTGCGCATGTCGTCACCATCGAAGCAAACAGAGCGCGGGAGACGGCATATTTTCTTTTACTAAAATGCAGACTTTGCAGAGCTAATAGGTGAATAGTGCCACAGACCCCCTGGTTGGGTTACGCGGACCACCAATTGGGAACCACTGCAATAGACAGTGTTTTTATAAATGTGATAGGTTTTTCATGTCATGAAAGCAGAGTATTTATGGTTATTTGTGGTTATTTTTCTCCAGCGTTACGGACTCCACTCCCATATTCCTTCATAAGCTTTTTCCTCCTCATTGACTATTCCCCATCATCCACTGGTATACATTGCCCTCAAATTCTACAAATAAATAAAATGAAATGAAATACGTAGGCTGAAAGAAAATATGCGAAGAGTGTGTTTATGTTAGTAATTTTTGTATAAAGCTTAACATTTTCTGTGCTTGCTTCAGGTGTGTGTGTGTGTGTATGTTTTTAACATACACACAGGCATTAGAAGAACACTGCATTAAACACTTATTGCCTGTGTATATTAAAGTGCACAGCAATTTTTAAAAGAAGCGGAGGAGGAAGAAAGGGGAAAGAAAATATATAATAAAAAGCAAAAAAAACACCCCAAAAAACAAAAAATACCTCCACCAACAACTTTATGACGTGGTTAAAATACGAACAAGCCTGGCAGAACTATGGAACCCGCACACTCCCTTCAAATCCTTGTTTCCAGATCTGGTTTCAAAGCCGAGTACAATCCATAGTTTACTGGACTGGGTGTTATGGCTAAACTATGGTTTTCCTCAAACCGGGGGAGAAGCAATCACTTAGTGCCAAACCGTGATTTCAGTGGTATATCTGGACATCTTCTATATCTATAATACCTCCTGGATCTCTATTGGGTAGAAGAATAGCCACCATTGTTCAGCACAGGGTTGTCTGTGCATGTACCATCCTTCCTTTATCTGCATGAGTCCATTTTAAGATCGTCCCAGATGCTTATGACACACAAAATGAATGCTGTGAAGAAAAGAGGTTGTGATGCAACATCGTTTTTAAGCTTTTGTTCCTGTGACCTTTAGTCTACCTTAGCAGGTTGGGAAGATGTCTCCGCTCAAGCTGTTCCAGCATTGGGGGCAGCGGCTGGAGAATCAACTTGCAGATACTAAAGGCAGCGCGCTTTTCTCCGCCTGCTTTCATATGGCTTTAAAGAGTGTCTGAATTTGGGTTACAAAAGACTAATTGCTATTGAGTTCCAGATGAATAGTTGGTTAATCTAGTTACCGTCCTGAATGGTCTTTGTTATTCTTTGGGTGATTTTGAGGCTCTTGCAAGCGTGAAGTTGACTGAACTGTGCATCTCAAGGGCAGATGCTGTGCAAACTGCTTTTAATGGAGCAATCCTTTGTGCATGTAGAAAAAACGCTGCCTTTGCCTGTAGTTCCTTGCTTGATGAGCTGAGCCCTTGAACACTCATTCATGTTCGAAACTTTTGTATTCGGATACGCACACCCCAGTGCAAAAAACACGCCATGTGCTTCATCAGATGACAAACACACATTCATTTTGTTCCGTTCTCTTATCTTTGGAAAAAATTGTTGTATACAGAGATAGTCCTTCTATGAATGTGTCTTATCAGTCTGCTTTAAGACAAAACTTCTTGTGTTATTAAAAATACGAAATACGTGCTAGTGACCACTTGATCCTTTCCCGATTGCCCCTTCAGGGTGTATATTAAAGGACCAAGTGTTAAAAGTCAGCAAATGTAGGCTTTATATCTGGGGCTTGTCTATACAGCTTGTTTACCCCGACTGAAATGTGCATATTCGCGTTTGTGGACACATGACTCAGCCGTCCATTCGCCGTAGCGCCGGGTTTTTAGTGCGATAATGCGCATATTCGCATTCACGATTTACCGCGACTTTTCGATCACGTCCGAGTTTGCACCGCGTTATGGTTATGTGTCTTTGGGGGAGTTCAGTTGCATTTTGACATGTGGGCAGAACTTTGAGGGTAGGACAACGTGATTGGCTGATTTCCCAATTTCCCACCAATTGGCTGCCTCGTTCCTTCGCACCGGTTTTAGTTTGAATTCCCTGATTCTGTGGAGCTCTGCAGAGAAAGCTACTTAAAACATTTTTCAAAATTTATTGCATTTCTATACCGCCCAATAGCAGAAGCTCTCTGGGCGATTCACAAAAACAAAGAGAGCGAAATGGGCAGCCAGAGGAAAGAGACGTGTTCTGCTGCCTTGTTACTTTCCCTCTGCTGCCTCGTTCCTTTCCCTCTGCTGCCTCGTTCCTCCCCCTCACACTTTCAGTTTGTCTGTTATATGAATCTGCGGAGCTCCGCATATAAAATTTATAGCTTCACTCCTCTCTCCTCTGTAGCTTCGTATATGCGATAATGCGCATGTGCGCATTTATAAGTCAGTATATAAAAAATCAAGAAATAAATAGCTGTTGCCGCTGCAGTGTGACACTCTTTACCTCCATTCAAATCAGTGAAAATTCGGGTTTATATTTAATGAGGAGCAATCCCGTTGTCGTATAGACGGAGGCCTGGGCTCTGTCATGCACCTGCGTTATCTAGCTGTGAGTCTTACAAGACCTGGTTCCTCCCTCTGTCTGGTTCAGAAGGCTACCAACTTCCCTACAAAAACAGTTCCTGATTTTGTAGGGTGCCTAGAGACAATCCAAATTCTCAGCTTGTTTTAGGAGTTGTTGCTGGGAGCAACATTACTCTTGGATGAAACACATTATTCTTGCTGCTCTTCATTTTTCTATCGTTAAGCTCTAGAATGGAGGTTGAATAGTTTTGCCCTTATTTGTATAAAGGTTATCAGCATTCTGTCTTGTAATTGTTGATGAATCATTTTGAAATGCCATATTTTGTTATGTAAACCAGTTTTTCCCAGGCTGGCAACCGCCAGGTGTGTTAGAGTGCAATTCCAATCATCCTGAACCAGCACCATGCTGTCTGGGGGATGATGGGGTTGAAGCCCAAGCACATCCGGAGGTTCCCAGGCTGAGGAAGACTGTTCTAATATCGGCAGAGATATAGACAGACAGATATAGATATAAAAATTCACTCTAGGCCCAAAGGTGTCTCAGCAATTCACTGGACTCTTTGATTTTTTACAGAACATGTCTAATAAGAAGGATCACTTCATATGCTATATAGCATGGAGCACCGACTTGCATCATTCCCTGCATTTTATAGCCTATGAAGAGTAGGCTAAGGGGAGACATGATAGAGGTGTACAGAATTATGCATGGTGTGGAGAATGTGAATAGGGAGACATTTTTCTCCCTCTCTCAAAATACTTGAACCCGGGGTCATCCCATGAAATTGATTGTTGGGATCTCCAGGACAAATAAAAGGAAGTATTTCTTCACACAGCGCATAGTTAAGTTATGGAACTCACTACCACAGGATGTGGTGATGGCCTCCAATCTGGATGGCTTTAAAATGGGGTTGGATAAATTCCTGGAGGAGAAGGCTATCCATGGCTCCTAGCCCTGATGGTTGTGTGCTATCTCCAGAATTCGAGGTGATGACCCTGTGAGCACCAGTTGCTGGGGAACATGGGTTGGAGGGTGCTGTTGCACCATGTCCTGCTTGTTCATCCCTGGCCGATGGCTGGTTGGCCACTGTGTGAACAGAGTGCTGGACTAGATGGACCTTGGTCTGATCCAGCATGGCACTTGTTATGTTCTTAAAAGTAGTGTGACTGTATATTCTGCTGTGAATGTCCACCATTTTGGAAGAAAGTATGGTACCCAGTCCATGTACCTGACATTACAAAACATCCCATAGTTCTTGGAGGCTGACTCCTGTGTAGAAGAAACAAAGTTCCTTTCAGTTCATTGCTCGATAGCCAACCAGGCTTTTGCATATCCATCACAGTGAACCTGCGAAACAAGGAAAATGCAGAATCCCAGGAACACAAACTAAACATAGTAATAGAAAATAGGTAAGATTATAAGCCTGTGGGCAGAGACTGTCTTAAGAAATATTTTTGTAAGCTGCCTTGAGAGCCTTTTTGGTTAAAGGGCGGGATAAACATGCTGAAATAAATAAATAATAAATAAATAAAGTGGGGTTGACAGAGAGAGAGAGAGAGAGAGAGAGAGAGAGATTGTAAGAACTGGCAGTGGTAGTCAAATCACTTCTCTTGGAAGAGCCACTTAACAAGACAGAAAATAATATTAGTGTGTGTCTCTGTCCTGTGTACTAATACTGGTTAGCATCCGTTTCAGGTTGGGAGGTGGTCTGTAAGCCAGGACCGCTCTGCCTCCCAAGGCTTGTGAGAGAGAAGCATCTCTGCTGCTGATGGATTGGAGTTCACGGATGATCCGTTGCAGTGGTTTCTATTATTATTATTAATAATAATAATAATAATAATAATAATAATAATAATAATAATTGAATTTATATCCCGCCTTTTTTCCTCCAAGGAACCCAAGGCGCCAAACATAATCCTCCTCCTCCTCTATATTTTATCCTCACAACAACAACCCTGCGAGGTAGGTTGGGCTGGGAGTCTGTGACTGGCCCAAAGTCACCCAGTGGGTTTCCATGGTCGAGTGAGGACTAGAACTCAGAACTCCTGACTCCCAGCCCAACACCTTAGCCACTGCACCACACTGGCCATAGGTGACCACCAGTGGTGTACTTCTCATGGTCTGCCGTCCTTCCTGGGTATCCCTACGGCCCTGTCCATCGGTCTTTAAGTTTAAGGTGCTACTTGTGTTGGTGATCGTCTGTCCAGTCGTGAAAGAGAAGGGGGTATCTGACAGGGCATTTGTGCAGTTGGAAAATTTGCTTTAAAAAACCCGGTGCCCTTCCACATGTGGTCCATAGGGGCGGAAACCGTGAAGAGCTTTATTTACTCCCAAATTCCCTGGCTCCTAATTGTGCCGCCCTATTTTCCTGTTCGTGATTAGATTTTCTATGTAAACAGCTCTTAAAGATCTTCGGGTGTCAAGCAGAATACAAGTAGCTTAAATAAAATAAATTGTATATTTTTAGCACTGCCTCAGCTGTATTTATGGCAATGAAGTGGTAACGAATGATTATTGGGTTCTACCTGCTGCTTTCTGCCGATGAGGGCTGCTTAGCTGCAAAGCTGACAGATGCTGGAGGACAGGTAGCATTCACCACCACTACTACCCTCACATGCGATGTCATAGTTAAGGACTTGTGGAATGACTGGCTCTTCATACTAAGAGGCCACAGGTGCTTGGACAAGCCTGTCCAAGTATCTGTGGCGTCTTGCATGAAAAGCGAATCATTTCCCCTTTTTTGTCTTCCACGCCATTCCTCTAGCGCAGTGGTTCCCAAAGTGGGCGGTACCGCCCCCTTGGGGGCGGTGGGATTGCATAGGAGGGTGTTAAGAGGCAAGGGGGCGGCACTCTGTACAGCACCATGTACATTGATGGTGCTATATAAATAAATAATAATAATAATAATAATACAGGGGGGCGCTCGAGGTGGTCTTTCCCGAGAAGCGCCTCTCCAGAAGGTCTTAAAACCCAGGGACATTTTTATGGGAGAAGGTAGTTTGGTCCCAAGCCATCTAGGGGAAGAATCCACACATGTATTAATACAGTTTAAGAAGAGTCCTTTTAATGGTGAATTGAAATGTTTCAAAAGCACCAAAATGCGAATGAAGAGACATACCCTGCTTGGTGTGCCCTGCCACGCCGGCTGCAAAACAGAGGCGTTCTCTCTCTTTTCCCTTCCTCCCTCCCTTGGCAAGCCTGCAGTGGGTGCTTCGGATTTTGAATAAATATTCAACTAATTGTTACTGTTTTGAATTTTATTGTTATTATCTTCCTTAGTGGGTCGTTGAAAACTGCTATTCTGAATAACAATTTTTATAGTGTAGGGTAGGGGGCACTGGGCTTGAGTTTGTGGAACCAAGGGGGCAGTTACCTGAAAAAGTTTGGGAACCACTGCTCTAGCGTGTTTCCTAGGGTTGTTAGGAGGAGGCTGCGAGAAGAATTCAAGCAAAGCCACCAGAAGTGTTCTCCGGGGACCTGTAGGCAGGCACCTGTGATCCAAGGACACCATCAAGAGAGACCAAGGACACTTTGGCACAGATGTCAGCAGCTGTAGAACAGGGGCAGGATTCAAGGACGCTGTCAGGAGAGACCAAGGACACAATGCTCCTTGACACAGATGTCATCGGCAGCTGTGGAACAGGGGCAGTAGAAGCCAGGCAGGAACTGCAGAGTGAAGCAGAGTGCAAATATTGTGTGGCGGGCATCTCAGAATCCTCCATGCTGGCAGAAGAGGGCAGCCCGCGCCTGTTGTGAACTATGGCCAGAGAAAGGACTTCTTCACACAAGTCATAGTTAGTGTGTGGAATTTTCTGCCACAAAATATGGTTACGCCACTGCCTTCTGATGGCTCTGGAAAGGGTGTCATGGACTTGTCACGCCTTGTTCTTAATAGAAAAGAGGACCTGGGCAAATACCGTTCCGTTATCCTTTGAGGCTTTCCCTTCCGACGAATGTGTTTTTCTGCCACCAGATGGATGACCTGGATCTCCCACCAATCAGTTTCATGGGATGACCCCGGGTTCTAGAATTTTGAGAGAGGGAGAAAATGCCTCCCTCTCAACATTCTTCACACCAGGCATAATGTTGTACACCTCTACCATGTCTCCCCTTAGCCTCCTTTTTCCAAGCTAAACAATCCGTGTTGATGTAACCTTCCCTCGTAGGGGAAGATTCATTTTAGTTGCCCCTTAATCATTTTAGTTGCCCTTTTCTACACTTTTTCCAGCTCTATAATAATCATTGTTTTAGGTGTGGTGACCAGAACTGTATGCAGTATTCTAAATGTGGTCACACCATAGATTTGTATAATGGCAGTATGATACTGGCAGTTTTATTCTCAATTCCTTTTCTTAGAACGCCTGGCATGGAGTTTAATAATAATAATAATAATTAATAATGGAATACAGTTCTGTTCCTTCACAAGGGGATTGCCCAAACTCCTGGAGAAGACTTGATCAGCAGCTGTTAAGTCATGGGACCAATAGTTTCAGAGGCAGTATACCGCTATGGAACAAGCGAGAATCATGGAAGGCTTTCGCCTTCAGCCTTTGTGTGTTTCCCCGGGAGCATTTAGGGGGCCATTGTGGGAAACAATGCAAGATTAGGTGACCTTCAGTCTATTAAGCAAGGCTGTTCTGATAAAAGCTGAGATAAATTCATGGTCTACCTGCATCTCTTAAACGTGATAACTAAATGTTACCTCCTAGTTCACGGGCATTATAGATAGAGATGTGAAGGCCCGGAAAAAATTGGGGGGGGGGGAAACGTTTCTTTCTGAAGCCTTTTTTGGTTCCCCCCCCCCCCAAATTGGGGAACAAAATAAAAATGAAGAAACAATGGATTACGAGATGTTTTATTTTAGCATGATGAATAAAATGTTTAAGGCAAGGTGTTCAGATATTTACTTCTCCAAAATGATTTCTAAAAACTGTATACAGTATTAGATTATTACAATTTCTGTGCACTGAGGACAAGCAAGTCCAAGGTTGCATACTGAGACTACAACTCTCAAATGTAGAGCAAGATGCATTTCTGCCTCTAGGGGGCAGCACTGCCATGGAAGCAGAGACTGAAACTAATAGTGATAGCTATAGGTCAGAAAATGTCTGATTAAATTTCATGCATATTCACTGAATCTTTTTCTCAGTTCTTTTTATGGGAATGGGGGCTTTATGTCTTGACACTGGAGGACTAGCAGAGACAAATAATTTTCTTTGTTACTAATGTTGGTGGTTTCTTCTTTTGTGGTTTTTTAATTTTTTTTTAATTTTTTTTTGCCTGCTCCTCATAAACTGGCAGAACCAAAGAGATTCCTTACAGTTCAGGTGTTTCTAACAGCTCAGGAGCTTGTAGCTCCATTTGTTACCATTTTTTAAAAATAAAATAAATAAATAAATAAAAATTGTAATAATTGTTTGAATACACTGTACTTTTGATGTACCAAATGTCATAATTTTATGCCAAACATTTTATGTTCCGAAAGTAACAAAGTGACTTTCAATCTGTAAAAAGCGCTAATATTGCATTATTTCAATTTCCCCCAAAATTTCCATTTTTCCCCGAAAATCCCCAGGGGGAGGGGACGACGTTTTTTCCCATGGCTTCAAAATTTCCAAAAATTTTACATCTCTAATTATAGATCTGCATACCATTTCACTGTGGTAAAATGAGGCCGGGATATTGACATCAAGCCCTGCTTTTGGGCTTCACAAAAGAACGTGGTTTACCACTGTGGCCAGCAGGTTGCTGGACTAGAGGCGTATGTATTCTGATCGAAGTAGTCATGGTGGTAGTGAGGTGTTCTTCTGTTCTTCTATATAAAAGATGCCATACACGCATAGTGGTACTCTTCAGGACCAATCTAGTATGGGTTAGATCTGGGATCTGCCTTCTGCACATGCGGAAGGCCCCTCCCCCCAATATTCCGGGATCCCCACACACAGTTCACCCCATATAGCAGAGTATCTTTACTCTCTGGACCAGTTTACATGATTAGCACGGCCCACTGTGGCCAAAGTAAGCCATGGTGGGTTGTGGGGTGCGTGCGGGTAGCCATTTTGAATATTCACGCTCTGGATTGGTGTGTTTTCCAAAAGCGAGTGCAAGCTGTTGCCTGAGGGTCAAATAACCCTCAAATAACCCATTAAGTTTTGGCTTCAAACAAACCCTGGCTCCCTGGTTCGGATGACGTGACAAGCCGAGGCTGGGGCTTGAATTGGAAACGGTGCTTGCGGGGGCCATGCCTTGCCGTGACGTAAATAAGCCATGGTGGGCTGTGGTGATCATGCAAATCAGGTCTCTGTGAAGCATTTTCAGGAGGCTGAAGAGGCTGCCATCATAAGAACATGAGAAGTGCCATGCTGGATCAGACCAGGGGTCCATCTAGTTCAGCACTCTGTTCACACAGTGGCCAACGAGCCATTGGCCAGGGATGTACAAGTAGGACGTCTTCTTCTTCCTCTTCTTCTTCTTCTTCTTCTTCTTCTTCTTCTTCTTCTTCTGAACATAAGAAGTTCCATGCTGGATCAGACCAAGGGTCCATCTAGTCCAGCACTCTGTTCACACAGTGGCCGACGAGCCATTGGCCAGGGATGAACAAGTAGGACGACTTCTTCTTCTTCTTCTTCTGAACATAAGAAGTTCCATGCTGGATCAGACCAAGGGTCCATCTAGTCCAGCACTCTGTTCACACAGTGGCCGACGAGCCATTGGCCAGGGATGAACAAGTAGGACGACTTCTTCTTCTTCTTCTTCTTCTTCTTCTTCTTCTTCTTCTTCTTCTTCTTCTTCTGAACATAAGAAGTTCCATGCTGGATCAGACCAAGGGTCCATCTAGTCCAGCACTCTGTTCACACAGTGGCTGACGAGCCATTGGCCAGGGATGAACAAGTAGGACGACTTCTTCTTCTTCTTCTTCTTCTTCTTCTTCTTCTTCTTCTTCTTCTTCTTCTTCTTCTTCTTCTTCTTCTTCTGTACATAAGAAGTTCCATGCTGGATCAGACCAAGGGTCCATCTAGTCCAGCACTCTGTTCACACAGTGGCCGACGAGCCATTGGCCAGGGATGAACAAGTAGGACGACTTCTTCTTCTTCTTCTTCTTCTTCTTCTTCTTCTTCTTCTTCTTCTTCTTCTTCTTCTTCTTCTTCTGAACATAAGAAGTTCCATGCTGGATCAGACCAAGGGTCCATCTAGTCCAGCACTCTGTTCACACAGTGGCCAACCAGCCATCGGCCAGGGATGAACAAGCAGGACATGGTGCAACAGCACCCTCCCGCCCATGTTCCCCAGCAACTGGTGCACACAGGCTTATTGCTTCGAATGGGGAAGTCCAGTTCTGTCAGTGCTGTTGATCCAATGTCAATCTGGATCCAGCCCTAGGAGGATTAGGTGGGGAATGGGAAAGCAGAGCCCAAATTTTCACGAGAACTGTCATGACACCTAAACTGAATTTCTGCTGAAAGGGAAGGATCCTAATGGTATCATTCAGATTTTCCTGGGCTTGTGTGTTCTGGGTTCTGGATATCGTTCGACAGTCCAGGGTATAAGATGCATATTTGGAAGTGAGTGTTTTCTCCCCCTTCCCCCCCCCCCCCAATATCTGTGTTGTAGAGGCCAGAGTTCAGGGCTTCCAGCTGAGAGGGACGTGTTTGAAAGCATGCTCAGCCTGCCTTTTGAAATTGTGAGTTGTTGAGAAGAAGGGCAGACATGTGCTTCTGGCAATGCTCAAGCTTCGAAGGAGGCCGTGCACTTCATGGTTATGCTACTAAAGCCCAGGAGGAGAGCTGTCTGCCTACGTGAACCCCTCCAGGTCTTTCACTCAGTACTTCTGTTGTGGAGTGGGGAGTTTCACCTGTGTGTGTGAAACAGAAAAATCAGGTTCTGAAAGAAAACCCAAGGCATTCCTCAAATGCATCTTCTCTGCTCTGCCCTGGCAGGTTGAAGCAGAGAGGGGGGAAATCACCTCCTAAGAGTTGCACCTTTTCTCAGATATGCGATCGGTCTGATCTGAATCCTGACGTTGAGATGCCAAAGAGCAGGGTTGGATTATTGTGCGCAGGGAGGGTCCCTGCTCCCACCACCACACCCAGTTTTCAATAATTTTCCAGAATAAAAAGTGGAAATAACCAGCAAGAAACGCCCCCTTAATTCAAGAAACTCTCTGGCATGGTTAATAATGGAAGCTGTGATTAGAGGTGCGGAGAACTCGCAGTGCAGCACATTAATGCGCTATTCGTGCTTTGGTTCTCTATCGGGTGCTTGCAGGTTTAGTTTGCATGGGCACAGATGGTGCGCAGTCGGCCTCAGGGATGTAGCGGGCACTCCTTGGCTGGAGATAGAGTGATTTGGAGGTTGCAAGGTTATCAGGGTTGAGCAGGTGGGGTGGATTACATGACCCCCAAGATCCCTTTCATCTCCCCCCAAAATAAAATATTGATTCTGTGATCTCTCTGCACCTCCAAGCTTCACCTGTCCCCTCAGTTTCTCCAACCCAAAGGTCTCTGCAGCAGGTCTCTTTGAAGCCTCCTCCTCCTTTTCATTCTGCACAAAAGTAGGATATACAGCCTGGCAAAACTGGCGGACACTCTAAGGTCCTCCTCCGGGTGCCTACTCCGAGAGAGGCTCGGAGTGTGGCAACGAGGGACAGGGCCTTTTTGGTGGTGGCCCCCAGACTGTGGAACGATCTCCCTGATGAGGCTCACCTGGCGCCAACGCTGCTATCTTTCCGGCGCCAGGTTAAGACTTTCCTCTTTGCCCAGGCATATGGCGGCACATCTTAATCACCCACATGTTTAGTTTTTTTAACGGTTTTTAATGCTTTATGTATGTGTGTTCTGTGTTTTAGAATTTTAAATTTTTTATACTTGTTTTTATCTCAATTTTAGAATTTCTGTAAACCGCCCAGAGAGCCCCGGCTATGGGAGCGTTATATAAATGCAATAAATAAATAAATAAATAAAACTCCATGGCCTAATCTACACCAAGCGGGATATTCCACTATGAAAGCGCCATGAAAGCGTTATATAAAAGGCAGCGGCCACAACTATTGTTTTATAGCGGTATTGAAGTACCCTGACAACTGTTGGGGGCCCATGGACACATGTTGAAGAAAAAGAGAGATGTATACTCTGGTGTTGGATGAAAATTGAAATATTTAATAGTAACCTCCTCGTAAAAAATATAGAATAATGCGTAGATTTTTTAAAAAGACAAATTGACGTGTACACTAGCTCGACGTTTCAGGCCCTTCATCAGTAGCTGTATCGTCGTCAAAGTTCGTTTATAGAACAAATGCTGAATCTCCTTCCCTGTATTGTCCTCAGGAGGACTGCTTGAACTGCAAAAGATATAATAACTGCATTATTCTATAATTTTTACTGAGGAGATTACTATTAAATAGTTCAATTTTCATTCAACACCAGAATATACATCTCTCTTTTTCTCCAACAATTATTGGTGGTTTTCTCCCCTTGTCCACGCCCATGGACACATGCCATGTACTGCTTTCATACCGCTATATCCTGCTTGATGTAGATGTGTCATGGGCCCCAACAGTTGTCAAGTGTGGGAGAGCCCACCACCTCCCTAGGTCATTGGTTCCATTGTCGTACTGCTCTAACAGTCAGGATGTTTTTCCTGATGTCCAGCCGGAATCTGGCTTCCTTTAACTTGAGCCCGTTATTCCGTGTCCTGCACTCTGGGATGATCGAGAAGAGATCCTGGCCCTCTCAGTGTGACAACCTTCCAAGTCTTTGAAGAGTGCTATCATGTCTCCCCTCAGTCTTCTCTTCTGAAGGTTAAACATACCCAGTTCTTTCAGTCTCTTCTCATAGGGCTTTGTTTCCAGACCCCTGATCATCCTGGTTGCCCTCCTCTGAACATGCTCCAGCTTATCTGCATCCTTCTTGAATTGTGGAGCCCAGAACTGGACACAATACTCTAGATGAGGCCTAACCAGGGCCAAATAGAGAGGAACCAGTACCTCACGTGATTTGGAAGCTATACTTCTATTAATGCAGCCCAAAATAGCATTTGCCTTTCTTGCAGCCATATCACACTGTTGGCTCATATCCTGCTGTCCCCTTTTATAGTCTCTTCTCATAGGGCTTTGTTTCCAGACCCCTGATCATCCTCATTGCCCTCCTCTGAACCCCCTCCAGCTTGTCTACATCCTTCTTGAAGCGTGGTGCCCTGACCTGATTTAAGACACATTAGAATTAAAGAATTCTGAGCCCAGGAATTTGTTTAAGATTTTCCAAACGGAATGCAGCGCATAGTCCTTTGACACAAAAAACCATTCCTTGTTATTTTAAGCCAAACTTCCTCAACTGATTCCCCCCAGATGCTTTGGACAACAACTCCCATCATTGGGTATGCCGGGTGAGGCTGGTGGGAGGTGACGTCCAGAACATCTGAAGGGAATCAGGTTGGGGGAAGGCTGCCTTAAGCTTTCTTCATTTCAGTCGTATCATTTAGGGCAGGAATTACGGTTGCTGCTGTTAAAATAACTGGAAGTCTGAAATCCTGCAAATCACCCAGAGATCTACCAGTCGATCTCGATCCGCTGTCTGCCTTCCCCTGCTCACTGTACTTTCTCCCTTCGCTTCTCGGAAGTGCTGCTGGCAATGCCGAAAATGTGTTTGTGCTGGATTTGAGGACAGGGCCGCGTGTCCCGACTGCAAATTTCACTGGCTGCTTGTCTTCCTCCGCCTAGCCTCTCTCCCTCCCCTTCTTCCCTGGGGAGGATTTGCCCGCCACAACGCGCCACTGACTCCATCCTAGGAGGAGGTGTTAATGACTTTTTAACACGGCGCAAAGGCAGATTGGCGTGCTGGGCTGTGAGCTAATGTTTCTTCCGGTTTTAGGACTAGAATTCTGTATTATAGCACAGAGGGGTGGTCATCACCTTCCCGCTTGCTGCCTGTGAGATCTGAAATCCGCATGTTCTCAGGGTGGAATGGGCGTCTTTGCCCTGGTTTGCTTTGTGATTGTCTGCATGTTTTCTGATGAGAGAAACCAGATTGGTAGATCACAGAGTTGGGGTTGTTATGCATGAGATGCTAAGTGGCTTTTCTCTTGTCTGATTAGGGTGTGTGTGTGTGTGTGTGTCTGTGTTAAGGATCTCTTCTGGTCAAGGGAATCAACAGAGCTGCTTAAGGATGCACACCCAATCACCTGCCAGCTATGTATCTCATAGAATCATAGAATAGCAGAGTTGGAAGGGTCCTACAAGGCCATCGAGTCCAACCCCCTGCTCAATGCAGGAATCCACCCTAAAGCATCCCTGACAGATGCTTGTCCAGCTGCCTCTTGAAGGCCTCTAGTGTGGGAGAGCTCACAACCTCCCTAGGTCACTGGTTCCATTGTCATACTGCTCTAACAGTCAGGAAGTTTTTCCTGATGTCCAGCTACAATCTGGCTTCCTTTAACATGAGCCCGTTATTCCATGTCCTGCACTCTGGGAGGATCTCAAGGCAATGGCATCCACACATCAGCCCCTGATATCCCATCTCACGTAACCACCACAGAGTAGCTGCATATAACAAGATGCATCACATTCCATTTGCAGAGCAGGCTTCTGCAGCGTAAGGATCCAGGGATCTGCCTTATGCAGAGATCATACTGAGCCCTGTTCAGAAGATACCTTTAACCACGGTGAATAAGGCAAAAAGCCGTATTCACCATGGCTAAAGTTGTGGTTTTAAGGTGTCTTCTGAATGGGGCCGCTGTCGGTCATTGGCAGCGGCCCCCTGGACTCTCAGGCAGAGGTCCCGATCCTCCTGGTGAGGCCCGTGATGGATCTCAGGACCCTCTGGATGCAAACCATGTGCTCCTCTGTTGAGCAATGGGGAGACCTGGATTGGGAGCAGTACCTGTGAAAAGGTCCTGGTTGTCTTAGTGCATCGCAAGCTAAACATGATCCAGCTGCTAAAAAAGCGATTGAAATCTTAGGCTGAGTTAACAGAAGCATAGTGTCCAGGTCATGGGAAGGAGGAGGTCCACTGTATTCCGTGCTGGTTGGGCTGCATCTGGAGAGCTTTGTCGAGTTCATGATAAGGAGGCAAAAAAGCCTATCTAGCAAAAATGCAGGGCGGAATCATAGAATAGTAGAGTTGGAAGGCGTCTACGAGGCCATCGAGTCCAACCCTCTGCTCAATGCAGGAATCCACCCTAAAGCATACCTGACAGATGGTTGTCCAGCTGCCTCTTGAAGGCCTCTAGTGTGGGAGAGCCCACAACCTCCCTAGGTCACTGGTTCCATTGTCAAACTGCTCTAACAGTCAGGAAGTTTTTCCTGGCGTCCAGCTGGAATGTGGCTTCCTGTCACTTGAGCCCATTATTCCGTGTCCTGCACTCTGGGATGATGGAGAAGAGATCCTGGCCCTCCTCTGTGTGACAACCTTTCAAGTATTTGAAGAGTGCTCTCATGTCTCCCCTCAATAGTCTCTTCTCCGGGGTAAACATCCCTGGAGGGATCAGTGGAGGTGAAGATCACCTCGACCACTCCTCCTGCCCTGCATAGGATGACCCTAAGCCTTCAAATTCACAGTCTTACAGTCATCGCCGTAGGATTGTGCCCTAAGGCTGCAAAGCACACTCACCATTTCAGCTGAAGCCTTTTCCTCGCTTCTACTAACCTCCTCCTCCCCCACATCAAAGACTTCTGTTGGACTTGAAAGCCGTCTCAAGACTTTGTGGCATTTGCTCTTCCTACTTTTGCTTCCCACCCACTTCCCAATGGACCACCACGGGCTACCTGCAGTCTTCCCCTCACACCAAAAGGGGGTGCCAGGGCGCAAGCAAAGCTGTGGCATGAGCCCAAGGTGGAAACAAAGACCTACCTGATTAGAAAAAATGCAAAAGTCTTCAAAGTACGGGTAGCACGTCACTTACAACAGCAAGAGCATTACCTTCAGGGTCTCTAAGGAACTGCTACCCAGCTGAAATAATCCTCAGATGCCTAGGAGGCAAGAACAAAGGCTGAGGGGGTGTGCGTGGAAGCGGCAGGGGAGGCGGTTTAATTTTTAAGCAGAGAGATTTAAACATTTCATTAATTTACTGCCAAGGTGCCCCCTTGATAAATTACAGGCATCTTTTCTCCACCTCCTCCTTTCCCTCGCCACCTCCCCCAGTCTCCCATGGCTGCCAGTTCTTCAGGCGCCAGACAGAGGGGAGAAAGCCCCCACGTCGGCGTGGGAAGGAGACAGGCTGGAGAGATCTCTCTCTACCACCTGCCTGATACAGTGATATTTGTGCCGCTTGCGATGCAGGCTTTGAAAGAGTCCTGCCTGCCTGCCTGGGTTTGGCACCTTCATGGATGCTGGAAGAAGAGCCTGGCTCGTTCGCTTGTTGGACTGACTCCGCCCCTCTTCCGTTTGTGCCAATTTGAGAGACTGGAGTGAAAACACAGCAGATACAAATATCTGTGGCAAAGGCTGCATTTATTGCTCTCATTCAACCCCCTGCGTGGGATGATCTCAAACCTTGTTGACTATTATTAAAGCAATATTATGGGATCTGACATCTGTTAGCTCATGTTGGGGCAGGACTGGAGGAAGCATCTGCTAGACTGAACGGTGTGGTGATGTCCTCTGCTCACCAATGGATGGGGCCTCTTCACGTAGAAGATAGAGGCCGATGGCAGAGCTCATGTTTTGCGTACAGAAAGTGTCAGGCGTGATCTCCTGGGATCTCTTCTCAAAAGATCATGGCAATTGTAGAGGAACCATAGAACGGCAGGTCCCCTTTGTGGGATCGCTGAGTGGTGGTCAAGGACTCCAAGACACAATTTCTCTCTCTTTAGAAAGCTTATTACGAGCAGCGCTGCAAGGTGGTAGCCCTCAGAGAGGACCTGAGGAACTGCCCGCTGATTTCAGGAAATGCTAACATATTTATAGGGTCAGTTCCCCTTCGAACCAACGGCAGAACTTCCTCATACAATACACCAATCATAATACAATAACCATAAGACAGTAACCAATGATAGACAAGGCATTTCTGCAAGAGCAGAGACACCACACTGACAACAAAGGTCCGCATAGTTAAAGCAATGGTATTCCCCGTAGTAACCTATGGCTGCGAGAGCTGGACCATAAGGAAAGCTGAGCGAAGGAAGATAGATGCTTGTGAACTGTGGTGTTGGAGGAAAATTCTGAGAATGCCGTGGACCGCAAGAAGATCAACCAGTCCATACCCCAGGAAATCAAGCCAGACTGCTCACTTGAGGGAATGGTATTAAAGGCAAAACGGAAGTACTTTGGCCACATCATGAGAAGACAGAACACCCTGGAGAAGAGGCTGATGCTAGGGAAAGTGGAAGGCAAAAGGAAGAGGGGCCGACCAAGGGCAAGATGGAGGGATGATGACCTTGAGGGAGCTGGGGGTGGCGACGGCCGACAGAAAGCTCTGGCGTGGACTGGTCCATGAAGTCACGAAGAGTCGGAAGCGACTGGACGAATGAACAACAGAGTGCAAATAGTTCCAAGGCTAGAAAAACAATACGTCGATGGGTGTTGGGAAACTTAGGCACTCTTGACCACCTGTTTTACTTTTTCCGTTAGCTTGCTTTGAGAATATCTCACTCCACCTTCTAACTGTCTTCTGTAGGGACACAGTCTTGTGACATGTATTTCAACATAGACCATTAGTTGTGTAAGTGGTTGCAGTCTTAACATATTTTTAGTTACGCTGAAAGCATGAATCTTTATGGTTTAATTTGTTTTTAGCTGTGTATATTTATTGTTTTTATACTGTATGCTTTTATCTGTACGCCACCCTGAGATCTTATTGATATAGGGTGGGATATAAATGTTTTAAATAAATAAATAAAGAGGCCAAAGCAGTTTATTTTCGGATACCTGGTGGACATAGGTGAAAGGGGTCATAGAATCATAGAATCATAGAATAGCAGAGTTGGAAGGGGCCTACAAGGCCATCGAGTCCAACCCCCTGCTCAATGCAGGAATCCACCCTAAAGCATCCCTGACAGATGGTTTAAGTATTTGAAGAGTGCTATCATGTCTCCCCTCAATCTTCTCTTCTCCAGGCTAAACATGCCCAGTTCTTTCAGTCTCTCTTCATAGGGCTTTGTTTCTAGACCTCTGATCATCCTGGTTGCCCTCTTCTGAACACGCTCCAGCTTGTCTGCGTCCTTCCTGAATTGTGGAGCCCAGAACTGTGGATATGACATCCACAGCATTCCCACAGTCCACAAGGGGATTGTCTGGAATAGGGCTTTGTCTGGAAACAAAGCCCTATGAAGAGAGACTGAAAGAACTGGGCATGTTTAGCCTGGAGAAGAGAAGATTGAGGGGAGACATGATAGCAGTCTTCAAATACTTGAAAGGTTGTCACACAGAGGAGGGCCAGGATCTCTTCTTGATCCTCCCAGAGTGCAGGACACGGAATAACGGGCTCAAGTTAAAGGAAGCCAGATTCCAGCTGGACATCAGGAAAAACTTCCTGACTGTTAGAGCAGTGTGACAATGGAATCAGTTACCTAGGGAGGTGGTGGGCTCTCCCACACTAGAGGCCTTCAAGAGGCAGCTGGACAACCATCTGTCAGGGATACTTTAGGGTGGATTCCTGCAGTGAGCAGGGGGTTGGACTCGATGGCCTTAGAGGCCCCTTCCAACTCTGCTTTTCTACGATTCTATGACCACATACCTTGATTTCCTCGACACTAGCAAGGTTGGAAAATATCTTTGCAGAGATCAAGGGCAGCTTTAAGATAGGGCCTGGTAGGTCATTGTTCAGTGCATAGTGCATGTAAAGTCTTCGGATCCCAGGTACCTCCAGTGGTTTGGCTGTTGTTATTCCAGGTAGAAAAGCTGAGAGAGACCTTAAGAACATCAGAAGAGCCCTGCTGGATCAGACCAAGGGTCCATCTAGTCCAGAACTCTGTTCACACAGTGGCCAACCAGCTGTTGACCAGGGATGAAAAAGCAGGATGACTTCTTCTTCTTCTTCTTCTTCTTCTTCTTCTTCTTCTTCTTCTTCTTCTTCTTCTTCTTCTTCTTCACATAAGAAGAGCCCTGATGCTGGATCAGAACAAGGGTCCATCTAGTCCAGAACTCTGTTCACACAGTGGCCAACCAGCTGTTGACCAGGGACCCAGAAGCAAGACACAGTGCAACTGCACCCTGGTGCTGGCAAAAGAGACAATCCTGTGCTAAATGAACCCCAGTGACGTAGTATAAGCCAGCTACAGATGTGGATATGAAGCATGAGAGAGCTGCATGGTCCCATAGCAATCCTTTGTTTCCCTAGGTAGGGGACCCAAGGGAAGAAATAAATTGCCAGAAAATATTGGCTGGCTTGCCCCGACGAGCACCAGAACTGTCAGTTCACATACGTCAGGTTCTTGGTGCAGGCTGCTTCCTCTCCTCTGCTTGTGCCTTCAGTTTCTACAGAATCGCATCTGCGTCAGGGGCATCACGTTGCAAATACAAGCAAGTCCCTCAGAGGGCCAGTGAGTTCAGGAGTTAAGTTCTTCCTGCGCTGAGGTAGTCTCGGGGGTAATTACTGCATTTATATCTGAGGTGCTAAAAGCCTGCACGGTGGCAGCAGGAAGACTACCTCATTTTCACATGGAATATCGTTTGTCAAAATGTCCCGATGTGAAAGCCTCCCGGGGGTTTCTGACGTGACGCAGAGGAGACAGAGGGTACTTTGGAAAAACACCCGATCGTTCGTCTGCAGGGCTGCATTTGCTTCTATGTATGCAGACCTCAGTGCCGGCGAAACAAATGTATAATTACAACCACTCATCAGAGTGTGTATTCTGATATTTTGGAGCTACGACTGCCTGACTCTTCTTAAATATCGAATACATTTTGGCTAGGAATTCAACCCAGGTGTGTCATTCACTCACAGTCAAGTGCTAATAAAGGTATTACCCTACTGTGGATCGTGTTTATAGTCTCTGTTTGCCATTTCCAGACACCGTTGGGTCCATTTAGGGTCATCCTTGATCTAAGCAGCCCGTATTCCTTCAGCCGCCCTTGTTAGCATTGCTTTCTGTTCTCGGCAGTTTCTCTTCTGACCTCACAATCCCAGGGGTGTGAGTTGTACGCTTAATTGGTAAGTAAGCAACTCCGTTGCAGTGATCTCTGTGTGCGTAGGCACTTTGGGTATAAATATCCTTAAGAGGATCTCACTTTTATAAACATTGTCTAGGGTGATAATTGGATGTGGCTTCTTTACTCACCACCCATCCACTTTTTCATTCCCTGTTTTCCATGCAGTTGCTGCTACACACCAGGCCTTCAACCGGGTTTCAGGCCTGGTTTTGGAACGGAAACTGCCTTGGTCGCCCTGTGGGATGACCTCTGCCAGGAGAGAGACAGGGGGAGTGCGACCCTGTTGGTTCTCCTGGACCTCTCAGCGGCCTTCGATACTATCGACCATGGTATCCTTCTGGATAGGTTGTCTGAGCTGGGAGTTGGAGGTACTGCGTTGCAGTGGTTCCGCTCCTACTTGGATAGCCGATTCCAGAAGGTGGTGCTGGGGGATTATTGCTCTGTGCCGTGGCTCCTAAGCCATGGGGTTCCACAGGGCTCTATCTTATCCCCTATGCTGTTTAACATATACATGAAGCCGCTGGGGGAGGTTATCCGGAGATGTGGACTGAGGTGTCACCAATATGCGGATGATACCCAGCTCTACCTTTCCTTTTCATCAAACCCAGGTGAGGCAGTGGCTGTTCTGAACCAGTGCCTGGGCACGGTAATGGACTGGATGAGGGCTAACAAACTGAGACTCAATCCAGACAAGACAGAGGTACTGTTAGCGGGTGGTTCATCTGTCTGGCGAGGTGACAGGGTTGCACTCCCCCTAAAGGATCGGGTCTGTAGTTTGGGGGTGCTCTTGGATCCAGAACTGTCGCTTGAGGCACAGGTGAACTCAGTGGCAAAGAACACCTTTTATCAGCTTGGTAATTTGATATACCAACTACGCCCTTATCTGGACAGAGATAGCCTAGCTACAGTTATCCATGCTCTGATAACCTCTTGTTTGGATTACTGCAATGCGTTATACGTGGGGCTGCCTTTGAAAACGGTCCGGAAGCTTCAGCTGGTACAAAACAGGGCAGCACAGTTACTAACAGGGACTGGCCGACGAGACCACATCACGCCAGTCCTTTTACATCTTCATTGGCTGCCAGTCCAGGTCCGGGCCCGATTCAAAGTGCTGGTATTGACATTTAAAGCCCTAAACGGCTTGGGGCCAGGCTATCTGAAGGAATGCCTCCTCCCATATGTGCCTGCCCGGACCTTAAGATCATCCACAGGGGTCCTTCTCCGTGAGCCCCTGCCAAAGGAAGTGAGGCAGGTGGCTACCAGGAGCAGGGCTTTCTCCGCAGTGGCACCCCGGCTGTGGAATGAGCTCCCCAGAGAGGAGCTATCATTGGCTACTAGCCCTGATGGTTGTGTGCTACCTCCACATAGTAAGCCTATATGCTTACTATGCAGTAAACCTATGTGCACCAGTTGCTGGGGAACATGGATGGGAGGGTGCTGTTGCACTGAGTCCTGCTTTGTTGCCCTCTGGCCATCAGCTGTTTGGCCGCTGTGCGAAGGTAGTGCTGGACTGGATGGACCCTTGGTCTGATCCAGAGGGCACTTCTCATGTTCTTGCTGTAACGTGTGTGTGCAACATCTCATTATTATTATTATTATTATTATTATTATTATTATTATTATTATTATTATTATTTTATATAGCACCATCAATGTACATGGTGCTGTACAGAGTAAAACAGTAAATAGCAAGACCCTGCCGCATAGGCTTACATTCTATTATTGTATTTATATTGTATTTTGTATTTGTATTTTTAACTTGTTGGTTGTTTTATGATGATTTTAATTTTTGTGAACCGCCCAGAGAGCTTCGGCTATTGGGCGGTATAAAAATGTAATAAATAAATAAATAAATAAATAAATAAAATAAATTATTATTATTATTAGTAGTAGTAGTAGTAATTTATACAGCACCATCAATGTACATGGTGCTGTACAGATAACACAGTAAATAGCAAGACCCTGCCGCATAGGCTTACAATCTAATAAGTTGTAGTAAACAATAAAGAGGGAAGGAGAGTGCAAACAGGCACAGGGAAGTGTAAACAGGCACCGGGTAGGGTGAAGCTAACAGTATAGAGTCAGAACAAACTCAATATTTGAAGGCTATAGGGAAAAGAAAAGTTTTTAGCTGAGTTTTAAAAGCTGTGATTGAGTTTGTAGTTCTCAAGTGTTCTGGAAGAGCGTTCCAGGCGTAAGGGGCAGCAGAAGAAAAAGGACGGAGCCGAGTAAGGGAGGTGGAGGTCCTTGGGCAGGCGAGAAGCATGGCATCAGAGGAGCGGAGAGCACGAGCGGGGCGATAGTGTGAGATGAGAGAGGAGAGATAGGCAGGAGCTAGACCGTGAAGAGCTTTGAAGGTCAGCAGGAGAAGTTTATATTGGATTCTGGAGTGAATTGGAAGCCAATGAAGAGATTTCAGAAGTGGAGTGACCTGGTCAGAGCGGCCGGCCAAGAAGATGATCTTAGCGGCAGAGTGGTGGACAGAGACCAGCGGACTGATGTGAGACGAAGGAAGGCCAGAGAGAAGAAGGTTGCAGTAGTCCAACCGAGAGATAACCAGTGCGTGAACGAGAGTCTTGGCAGAAGAGACAGACAAAAATGGTCGAATCCTGGCAATATTATACAGGAAGAAACGACAGGATTTAGCTACTGCCTCGATGTGAGGAGTAAAGGAGAGCGAGGAGTCAAATATAAAGCCAAGACTACGAGCTTCCTTGACCGGAGTAAGCGTGACATCGTTGACAGTAAGAGAGAATGAGAGGTGAGGAGAATCGTATTAAAATCATAGTAAAGCGATAAGGAGGGGAAGAGAATGCAAACAGGCACTGGGTAGGGTAAACAAGCAGAGGGTAGGGTAAAACTAACAGTATAAAGTCCAAACAGCATCAGGTTTTAAAAGCTTTAGGAAAAAGAACAGTTTTTAGCTGAGCTTTAAAAGCTGCGGTTGAACTTGTAGTTCTCAAATGTTCTGGAAGAGCGTTCCAGGCGTAAGGGGCAGCAGAAGAAAATGGACGAAGCCGCGCAAAGGAAGGAGAGACCCTTGGGCAGGCGAGAAGCATGGCATCAGAGGAGCGAAGAGCACGAGCGGGGCAATAGTGTGAGATGAGAGAGGAGAGATAGGAAGGAGCTAGACAGTGAAAAGCTTTGTAGGTCAACAGGAGAAGTTTATATTGGATTCTGAAGTGAATTGGAAGCCAGTGAAGAGATTTCAGAAGTGGAGTAACATGGTCAGAGCGGCGAGCCAAGAAGATGATCCTAGCAGCAGAGTGGTGAACAGAAACCAACGGACTGATGTGAGAAGAAGGAAGGCCAGTGAGAAGAAGGTTGCAGTAGTCCAACCGAGAGATAACCAATGCATGAACAAGAGTCTTGGCAGAAGAGACAGACAAAAATGATCGAATCCTGGCAAAATTATACAGGAAAAAACGACAGGATTTAGCTAGTGCATTAACTTCTGCATAAACAAAAGAACTATAAGTAATGAGGGATTCATTATATTATGTATTGTGTCTGTGGCCAGAATCAAGCTATACAGAAAATTCTGTACCTGCACGTATTTGCATTAGTTTGTTCTGGTTGGAACAAACTACTAACCAGGCATTGTACATCTTGCTTTGGGCCTGGACAGAAAATTCTTAAAAGCAAGAGAAACCACACTGCTGTAATGAACTAGTGTCCTGTCTGGAAGAGAGTATCTGTTCTTTTCCTTGGATTTTCTTGGAGTTGCCCAGAGGCTCTGGAGAGATTGAGGGGTAGGCTAGAATATAATTAAAGTATAATTGTACTTTTTGTTAACCTGATTACTTTGATTCAAAATCATGCTGCACATCCTCAAGTCATTGAACATAACATTGATTGCTTTCTGCAGGAGTCAATAAACTCCCTGTCCTGTCCTTCTCATCTTCAGGCTACACCCGAGGGCACACAGGTCTTAAGCTGTCTCAACTGTTTTCTCTCGGGCTAATAGAGCTGATGACATGAGCTCCCTGGCCTGGGTGTCTTTTAAGAACTAGCCTGCCAGCTGAGACCAGAGGTTTATCTAGTCCAGCAGCTCATTCCCACAGCAGCCAACGGGATGCTTCTGAAAAGCTGAGAAGTAGGGGGTGAAGATCCTATTGCTCCCCACCAAATGGTACTCACTGGTCTGTTTTGTGCGACATGACAGCCCACTGTGGGTTCATTTACTTGCGGGGCTTTGCCCGTGAGTGCCAATTTTGCATGATGCCCGCATACGCCTATGGCACGAACCAGGTTTAGGCAGGAAGCGTAGTCAAAGTCAGGCAGTCCAGGGATATTCGCGAGGGATTCGGTCTAATGAAGAGCAAGGAATCCTAAGGCACAGAGGGCTGAAGTCAGAACAATAAGATAGAGGTTGTTTCCAGCAACTCTTCCAGCTTCCAACAGCTGTTCTTAAGCATAAGCTGTCAGATCCTCGCCCAGGATCTAGCTGTGGCTTGTTAGTAGCTTCTGAAAAGAGAGTCCTTGTGAGGAGAAACCCCCTACTGCTGAGGACCCCCCTTATTCCTGATGAGTCCTCTGCTGCGGCCAGGTAGTTCTCCAGGGCTCAAGGTGTCTGGCCTGGTTCTTCAGTCTACGTCACTCCTGGGTTCTTGGGGGTCTTGCCAATTCTTCCTCCAAAACAGTGTCCTCTTGTGGGGGTGAGTGGGCCCAGGCTCCTCCAGGCCCATTGACCCTGGTGGATCCTGAGCCTCGGTAGCTATTGGGGGTTCTGTGTCTCCCTCCAAGTATCATCCAGTGGGGAGCCTGACCCATGTTCCATCTTCCCGTAGGAAATTGCTCTTTCTCCAGCCGTCTCCCCACAGCTCCTCCAAACGCAATGAATATTGTGGGGGACTTCGTTCTGAACATTCAATCTCTGTTTGGGAATTCAGCTCAGCTGCTCGGAACTTAGCTTGCTCCTCTATCTCCCAGCCTCCTTATCTTTCTTAAAGCCGATCATATATTTCGAGATCCGTGTGCGTTGTCCATGCAAGCCGATGCAGTTTCTTTTCTGTCGTCACTGTAACGTAAAATTAAAGATTAAGGCAAGCTCTTTTCCTGCTCTGACCCCTGGCAAGGATTCATTTGTCTTAGACATTGTTCATCCGAAGGACTTGGCTCTCTTGTGCCTAACGTGTAACAAATGTTTGTCTCTTGGTTCTTCTGGCTATATTCGCAAGAGGCTTCCAGGTTCCTCTTTGTTTGCTGTGATGATAGAGCAACTAAAATGCTTAGTGCACGCGCTGGTAACTTCGAGGCTCGACTTCTGCAATGCGCTCTACATGGGGCTACCTTTGTGCCTAGTCCGGAAACTTCAATTAGTCCAAAATATGGCAGCCTGGCTGGTCACCGGTACACCTAGGGGGGACCACTTTACAGCAGTCTTAAAATCTCTCCACTGGCTGCCGATTAGTTTCTGGGCGAAGTATAAAGAGTTGGTTATCACCTTTAAAGCCCTACATGGTTTGGGTCCAGGCTACCTGCGGGATCGCCTTCTCCCATACAATCTGCCCCGCACACTCAGATCCTCTGGGAAGAATCTACTTTAGTCAACCAAAACTAGATTGACAACTGTTACCCAGAGGACCTTCTCTTCTGCTGCTCCCAGACTGTGGAATGGCCTGCCGGAGGAGATTGAGCAACTTGACAGTCTTCTATTATTTAAAAAAGCAATAAAGACTGATCTCTTCCGGCAGGCCTATCCAGTGGAATTTTAGAATGTTTTTAGGATGTTTTAATTAGGGGTGTGCACGGACCCCCCAATCCGCTTCGTGGCCCGATCCGGAAAATCCGGATCGGGCCCGATCCTCTTCGCTAGGGTGACCAACTGTCAGGATTTCCCCGGATTTGTCCTGGTTTTTGTTCTTTCCATAGTGTCAGGGGGGATTTTCTACAATTTTCAATAATGTCCTGGAATGACACACCTTCCCCTTTAAGGCTGCCATTAGCATGGCAGGAGGGAATGACATGCTTTCTTGAGGCACATCATTCCCCCACCCCGAGCTCCAATTGAGGTCTTAAAGGGGAAAGTGGGTCATTCGTGGACATTATAGAAAAGGCCCCCATTGGAGTGGATGGTGGTGGTGCAGAATGAAATCCTTTCCCCTCCTCCACTCCAGTCGGGTTCTTTAAGGTGGCGGGGGAATAACGTACTTTTTGCAGGACTCGGAAAGCTGCTTCCCCACACACACACACTAGGTGTCCTCTTTTTTGGTTTCCCAAATATGGTCACCCTATCTTCGTGCCGCTCCGCCCGTCTCCTGCTCCGCCCGTCACTATATGGACGGCGGCGGCGGCGCAAGATAAGCCACCCACCCACCCCGCCCCCTTACCTTCCTCCGTCGCGGGCTTCAATTGAGGCCCCGGTTGAAGCCGGAAGAGGCCTCGGCCTTCACTTCCGGCTTCAACCGGGGCCTCAATTGAAGCCCGCGACGGAGGAAGGTAAGCGTCCCTGCTCCCTTACCTGGTGCTGCTGCCGCCGCCGCATGGATGACGCCGCCGGCAGCGCCAGATTAGTCCCCCTTCCCCCACTTACCTTCAGGCGAAGCTCCGGATTGAGGCGATCCTCTTCGCCTCGATCCGGAGCCCCCCTGACTCTCTTCGCCTCCACCTTAAGGGTAGGCGAAGCCCCCCGCTCCGCTTCCGCTTCTCCGGTTCGAGGAGAAGCGGAGCACATCCCTAGTTTTAATCATGTATGCTATGTTTTTAATCAGTTATTAATGTGTTTTATATTCATTGTTGTTCCCCGCCTCGATCCAAGTGGAGAGTAAGAAATAAATAATAATAATTATTAGTAGTAGTAGTACGTTGAAACGAGGCATGCACATTTGGTGTACCACCACCTACCGTAGCAGAACTCCTACCACTATGTTGGGTACAAAGTTAACACTGCTTTCCCGTTGATGATTTTCTGTTAATCCGTTCAGCTTTCGGTGGGGTGTTAAAGTAGGGATTGTCATAAAAGGACAAGAAAAGGGCATCGTAATTGAAACTTGCTCCCCTTCTGAGAAGGTGGAAAGCATGCTTTCATCCAGCGTGGATCTGGAGCCCTGGATACACCCATAGGCGTTGAACGTTCAACGGCAAATGCGATAGGTAGGATCAATTTAAAAAAAAAAAAGATTTGGTAAATTCAGCTCCCTTCTTGGTAGATAATCAGAAAAGAAACAAGGTTGGAGCCACTGTTAGGTCAGACAAGGGGGATCGGTCAATTTTAATAATCCTTATAACTTTAGAATTTGGAACTGTGTGCGGGTGAGTGGGCGGTTTTAACCTTCTCCCTGACCTACTTCTATCTGGATTTCTTCTGTTTTCACGGAGGACGTTGGTCTCAAAGACTTGGCTAAGCTTCAGGGGTCTGTACATAAGTAACCATAATTAATCCTGTTTCCGGGAAGGCGGAGGTGAGGATTAGTTGTGATTACTTTCTTAAATAATAGGGTAAGAGGAGTATGCATAGCGCTCACATATCATCTGTCTTTTATGTTTTAAATATATCCACTTTTCTTCCTTCTGCGTCAAATCAAGAACACATGGGGTTTTCATTTCACCATGGGAAGTTGATCCGTATTCAAGGCACATATGACTATTTGAAGTGGGTGACCGTTTACTTCTGTAGTTCCTTCTTGATGATGTCCATTGTTTTGCTATGAGTTCTACATATTTAGTCTGTGTCACTATTTCTGGTCTGTGTCACTTTTGCATGTATTCACCCATAAATCTATTCCGTCCCATTCTACTTTAATCTCTCTCTCTGTGTGTGTGTGTGTGTGTGTGTGTGTGTGTATTATGAAGAGAGACTGAAAGAACTGGGCATGTTTAGCCTGGAGAAGAGAAGATTGAGGGGAGACATGAGAGCACTCTTCAAATACTGGAAAGGTTGTCACACAGAGGAGGGCCAGGATCTCTTCTCGATCCTCCCAAAGTGCAGGACACGGAATAACAGGCCCAAGTTACAGGAAGCCAGATTCCGGCTGGACATCAGGAAAAACATCCTGACTGTTAGAGCAGTACGACAATGAAACCAGTTACTTAGGGAGGTGGTGGGCTCTCCCACACTAGAGGCCTTCAAGAGGCAGCTGGACAACCATTTGTCAGATACGTTTTTGGGTGGATTCCTGCATTGAGCAGGGGGTTGGACTTGATGGCCTTTTAGGCCCCTTCCAACTCTACTATTCTATAAGTCTGTGATTCTAAGTTTGCCCCAAAATTTACATTTCAAGTAAGTGTATTAACATCTGTTGCTTTGTATATGTATTATTTATTGCCGTCTGAATCAGCTCCCTGTGAGTAGCTCTGCATGTCGAAAAAAGAAACACTACAGTGGTGGTGGGAAAGAAACTTCACTTTAGGAATAAGTAACTTCCCATCCTAGGATAGGATGGCTCAGTTCAGCCATGTGGTCAGCAACCCTTTATTTATTTATTACATTTATATCCCGCCCCATAGCCGAAGCTCTCTGGGCGGTTTACAAAAGTTTAAAACAGTGAACATTAAAAAAAAGTATACAAAATTTAAAACCAAAACCATAAAATCAACAGCATAAAAACAACGGTATCCATTTCAAAACAACAGTTCTGGGGTCCGTTAAAAACCAACAAATTTAGCGTTGTTGAATGCTGTTAAACGCCTGGGAGAAGAGGAAAGTCTTGACCTGGCGCCGAAAAGATAACAATGTTGGCGCCAGGCGAGCCTCGTCGGGGAGATCATTCCATAATTGGGGGGGCCACCACTGAAAAGGCCCTCTCCCTTGTTGCTATCCTCCGAGCTTCCCTCGGAGTAGGCACTCGGAGGAGGACCTTAGATGTTGAGCGCAGTGTATGGGTAGATTCATGTCAGGAGAGGCGTTCCATCAGGTATTGCAGTCCCAAGCCATGTAGGGCTTTATAGGTTAAAACCAGCACCTTGAATTGGGCTCGGAATCGTATAGGCAGCCAATGCAAGCGGGCAGGGAACAAGAAGAAGAAGGAAGCAGAGGGAGAAGACAGGAAAGGGAAAAGCAAGCATCCCAGAAATCCTTTCTCACCTTGTTCAGGTACACATTAACCTCTTAGTTCCAGATTCAGTGACCTGTAGCCCGAGTTCTGCTAACATGATTAAATGTAATGTCTCTCAAAATGGTATTTTATTTTGAGATTCAAGCACTCCACAGCTTTTGGAGAAGGGCAAATCTGGTAGGTAGGACGGATAGATCTCAACGTTAGTTCGCGAGGTGTGGGTCGAGTCCGTTCACATCGGGATTTAGAAATAACGAATTCTTCCAGCATCCCAGGTAGTAGGTAGGAATAGGGGATGGAATTGATTCCAGCTTGGGTTTGGACCTCCCAGAACTGAATATGTACTTGAATGCAGTTTGCAGTTGGAAAGCCTTCACATCTCTGAGCTTGCAGTGCGACTTGGGCCACCCAGAAATGTTTTCGTTGAATGCGTGCATTTGGGAAATGCATTAAAAAACCAGATACAAAAGAGGGCAGAGCTCCTGCAGCTTTAACGGTTGGGATGAAGAGGGAATTCCACCAGGGGCTGCATGCCTACAAAGGACTCCTGCTGAAATTCCCTTTTCAATACAACTTCTGAAGATACGGGAGCCCTGTCCTCCTTTTCATATAGTCGCCCTAGCGTTGACAGCAAATGGGACGTGGTCAGAAATACAAACAATACTAGCATATTGTAGTTTAAAGCTCTTACTACCACTAACTAAGCCATGGGAGAGGCAAGCTGCAGGAGCCCTGCCCTCTTTTGTATCTGGTCACTCGGGCAGGGCTCCTGCAGCTTTAACTGTTGTCATGAAGAGGGGATTTCACCCGGTGCTTGCATTGCATACAAAGGACACCGGCCGAAATCCACTTTTCGACACAACTGTTGAAGATGCAGGAGCCCTGTCCTTCTTTCCATAGGGTCACCCTAAACATTTCCTCCTAGCTCCATCTTGGAAAGAAGCTCACCAAATTTTGCATCCTGCCGGGTGGGCAGCCTGCTCTATTTCTGTGCTAGACGTGGAGGAAACATTTCCCTCCTACTGCAAACCTGTTTGGTTTCTATGAGAGCAGTGTCAGATTGGAGAATCTGGTAGACTTGTCGATGCACGTTCATTACTTGGTGGCATGCGAGTTCGCTTTCAATAAAGATATTCCACCCGCTGTTCCTTTAGGATCCCCCCAGCCTCCACCTGCAGTTTTGATCTCCTGCTCTTTGATTGCCCAGCGACGGCGACTTCATCCATACCGTAGGATAAGGACCGGCTGTTTATGAGTGTGCCATTAGGCCTGCAAAAGAGGGCGGAAAGGGAAGGATGATTGAAAGGTGGGGAGGAAAGTGGAGAGAAATCCAAGAGCTGCCTGCCAGCCCAGTTGCCAAACATATTTTTTGACTAAGCTGCAGCCTGTCATGGGAGGTATAACTTACTCCACGAAGATGATTCACAGATACTGTAATTAAGTTGACAATGTTGTGTCGAAAATGCACTGTGCCGTTGGAATTGGCGGTACTACGAGGAGTAATGGCGGGGGGGGGGGAAGAGAAGAGATTTTCACCCGCTGTTGTCCCATTTGCCTGAACGTTCAGCCAGAGCATGGATGTCCCTTCTGCTGCTTTTGCAGATTAGGGAAGAGAGGAATAGACCACGCTCACTTAACAAGAAGCTGTGATCCACCCCCTCCTTATTCTTTTGTTGCTACAAAGCAGAGTTTGGAAAACATTCACTTCCGATTTTAAACAGGGGCATGTTTACACCAGGGGATTGTCCCTGTGCGTCCACATGACGCACAGGGGATCCCTGGAGCAGGGAGGGATGACCCTGCATTTCCCCGGGATATCGCCATACCCTTTTTTCTCGGCTTTTCCCGCGGTCCCGGGATGATCCCGGGTGGTGTGGCTGGCCGTCCCGGCTTCTTCCCTCTTCCCTGTGAGTAGCGGGGATCATCTGAGGGACGGAGCTAGGACATGAAGAGTCCAGGGCCATCGGGCATGGGGTGGGGAGCGGGTCGGGCCTTCCCCCCCTACTTTTTCGCTGGAACGCAGGTGCGCTCCAGCTGCTATATTCTTTTAAAAAATGGTGGGTGCAATGTCTTCCTTCCTCCGTGGACGCGCGTGCTGCGTGTGAACGCAGGGGGAGGATCTCGCGATCAGCATATCACGAGATCCTCCCCCCTCCCTCCCGGATCGCCGGGAGGTGTAGACATGCCCAAAGTCATCCAGACATCCAGACTTGGGGAATGGTGACTTGTTTAAACTTGACCCTGGCTTTATACAAACTGAATTTGAACGTAAAGGGAACCACGGCCCGTTTTAAAGCTAATGTGGATGTTTCCAATCTTGCCACAAGGAAAAGGGGAAAGGAGGGTGCACAAGCTCGAACTTGTAAAGGTAAACACAAGGTAAATGGACTTGTGTTTCATTTACCTTGAGCCCTGTAACCTGGGTGGGGGAAATGGGTGCACACCCACCCACACACCCACACTCACCCACCCACACACACACCCTGAGCTGTGCTCTCCCGCTAAGATTTTTTATTTTTATTTTTGGAGAAATTGTCTTTTTGATTTGTGACATGACAGACAATGACAGCCTCCTTTTAAAGATGACAGCTTATTTTAAGAACAGGAGCAATTTAAGGAAAATAAACCTCTGAAAAATTCAGTGTGCACAACGAAAAGTGCACAACGAAAACAGCACTCCAAAAGTCTGCTTTTTCAAGACTTTCACTGCCTTGGGGTGGGTTTTTCATAATCACAATCACCCTAAAATTGAGCAATCCTGGAAAAAAAAAAAGCTTATATAGTAACATGATCCTTGAAGAATTAAATATTAGAAATTTGTATTACGGGCTAGCATTGTGTCTACCCTTTGGACTTTCCTTTGCTTTGCTTTTCAGTTTCAGTTATGTTCTCTGCCCAGCCAGCAATAAAGAAGCATGTTTATTTGCCTGCAGTAAAAAAGTTTGTGTATTCTGCAGTTATTATGATGAGTAGAGCAGGACTGGGTGCTTATTGCTAAAGGATGAAATAAAAAAGATAACTTAAATTGACTGGGGGGGGGGGAAATAGCTACCCCAAGTTACCCTTTATTCTTTAAAAGCAGTCACAATACTCACAACAATCGTGAGTATTTTTTCCTTGCTTTTTCTTGAGTATGTGATGGCAGAAGATGAGAACAGCTGTAGACAAATGAAGACACTGCTGTGCACACTACGGTTAGCTGGCTAACTACCTAGGCTGCAATCCAGGCCTAATTTCTGATTTTTCCACTATGTGCAGCTCAGCATGACGCCTTTCCAAGGTTTCTGGGCAGAAAAATCAAACCAGCAACCCTGTTTCCACATTTAGTTTCCATTCGCTTAGTTAGTCCTTTATATAGCAACTAGTTAAAGGTGTCCCTTGATTGTCGAACAGGAAGGAAAATCTAAAGGTCAGGAAGAAGACTAGAAGGAGGGACCCTCAAGGAGAAGTTAATGAACATACACGAACAATCCTGTGTCCCTTAAACACCGTCTGGGGGAACATAGGATGTGTCTGTTTTCTGGTTCTGAGCTCATAGACCTTGATAGGCTGTAGCGCTGGGCTGAAAACAACAGAATGGAATTTAATAGGGATAAATTCTACATCTAGGAAAAAGAAACCAAATGCACAGTTACAAGATGGGGGATACTTGGCTCAGCAATACCACAAGCGAGAAGGATCTTGGAATTGTTGTAGATCGCAAGCTGAATATGAGCCAACAGTGTGATATGGCTGCAAGAAAGGCAAATGCTCTTTTGGTTTGCATTAATAGAAGTATAGCTTCCAAATCACGTGAGGTACTGGTTAGGCCTCATCTAGAGTATTGCGTCCCGTTCTGGGCACCACACTTCAAGAAGGATGCAGACAAGCTGGAGCCTGTTCAGAGGAGGGTAACCAGGATGATCAGGGGTTTGGAAACAAAGCCCTTTGAAGAGAGACTGAAAGAACTGGGCATGTTTAGCCTGGAGAAGAGAAGATTGAGGGGAGACATGATAGCACTCTTTAAATACTTGAACGATTGTCACACAAAGGAGGGCCAGGATCTCTTCTCGATCATCCCAGAGTGCAGGACACGGAAAATGGGCTCAAGTTACAAGAAGCCACCTCAAAGTGCAGGAAGCAACCTCAAAGCATACCTGACAGATGGCTGTCCAGCTGCCTCCTGAAGGCCTCTAGTGTGGGAGAGCCCACCACCTCCCTAGGTCATTGGTTCCATTGTTGTACTGCTCTAACTGTCAAGATGTTTTTCCTGATGTCCAGCCGGAATCTGGCTCGCTGTAACATGAACCCATTATTCCATGTCCTGAACTCTGGGGGATCGAGAAGAGATCCTGGGCCTCCTCTTTGTGACAACCTGTCAAGTATTTGAAGAGTGCTATCATGTCTCCCTTCAATCTTCTCTTCTCCAGGCTAAACATGCCCAGTTCCCTCAGCGTCTCTTCATAAGGCTTTGTTTCCAGACCCTTGATCATACTTGGATCATCTTCCTCTGGATTGAGGCGCGGAGCAACATTAAATACAAAAATACCATAAAGAGCTTCATCCCATGTACCTGTTTCCCTTGAATTATCCCCTACAGTGCTAAACTTTCACTGTTGTTGTTGTTGCTACCGACAGCTAGGTCCTTTGTATACCAGGAAATGTGTTTAAGCGGGGAAATGTAAAAAAAATATTAAAAAATCAATGGATGACCCAATCCAATTCAAATTTGGTATGCTTAAAGCTCTCCTTAATATCTATTACTGTGCCAATTTTGATGTCCTTATCTTTAAAGCTTCCGCAGATGTAAGCATTTGTTTAATTTTTCTTCAAATCCTGCTCCTGCGCCCCAGTGGCCGCTTGGAAAACAACAAATGATTTGCTCGAAAACTAGTAGCAAAATATTGCACTGCTTTTGGTTAAGAAGCGCAATTAAAGCAGGATGCATGGGAGTCCTTCACAATCAAAGCAGATTATAAGATGGAAATTTTGGAGTCCTTTGCACGCAATTTGCAGTGATTGCACAGTGTAAGGCTGGTGTGATAAAGCTCAAAATGCATGAGAGTGATTAAAAGCGTATAAAACTGATACAATATTAAAATAGAAATCCGACATCTTAAAATTCATCTGGGTAGGCCTGCCGGAAGAGATAAATGTTTATGGCTTTATATCTGAACTGAGCTTATGCCTCATCTTTCTTAGCTGTACAGCTGCATGGGAACAAACCCATGTCAGCACCAGTATTGCTCTTGAATTCCTAGTTTATCTTGGTAGGAGGATTTAGGTCCTTATATAAGCACACAAACGGACCGTAGAAGTGCTCAGAAACTCTTTGGGAAGCAGAACATACAGGAAGATGTCAATGAAAGGGCTTGAATGCTAATAAAAAAACCTTGCATATAACTGGTTCTGTGTGCGTGCGTGTGTGTGCGAAGAAAGTGGGGATAGATTTCCAAGCAGGATACTTGCAATGTGCACAAAACCAGAACAGGGATTTCTCCTAAATCTCACACTGCATTTTAGTTATTCCAATAAGCTAGGGTGACCATATGAAAAGGAGGACAGGGCTCCTGTTTCTTTAACATTTGTATTGAAAAGGGAATTTCAGCAGGTGTCATTTGTATATTTGGGGAACCTGGTGGAATTCCCTCTTCATCACAACAGTTAAAGCTGCAGGAGCCCTGCCTTCTTTTAAAGCTGGTTGCTCTAGTATAGCTCCTGCAGCTTTAACTGTTGTGATGAAGAGGGAATTTCGCCAGGTTCTCCATATATACAAATGGCACCTGCTGAAATTCCCTTTTCTATGCAACTGTTAAAGATACAGGAGCCCTGTCCTCCTTTTTATATGGGTCGTAGCTAGACCGAAGGTTTATCCCATGATTGTCCTGGGGTCAAACCTGTTCATCTAAGTGCCACACAGGGCATCCAGCGTTCAGGCAGGGACGAATCCAGGATGATCCTGGGATAAACCAAAGGTCTAGCTACAGCCATGGTCACCCTAAATAAGCAGCTCACAATTAGTTAGTGTTGTGTTTCTTTGGCCTTCCCAGAAGTATTTTGTTCTAAAAACCTGTTTAAAGGTTCAAATTTGGCTGAGGTGGTTATTACATCAGCGCAACTCCGCTCCACTGCTCTCTCCTGATGCATTAAAATGACTGGGGAAAATGATTTTGTTTAATGGAAATTCAGGAAAACTACCATTTTCCTCCCGGGTCTGGAGCAGATCTCAACAGATTTCCACCAGCCCTGATGGGAGTTCTTCTCAGCTATTTCCAGGGCTAAAGACGGACAGGGCTTGTCTGAGCGCACTGATCAGCTGCTGTTTACGTGCCCTCCCTTCTCTGCAGGGTTGCTCCATTTTTAAAAGCCTCTCCTTTAAAAAATTAATACCGCATCTTCAACAGCAATCTTGGAGGATAATAAACATTTCATATATTATTTGTACTAACGTTGAAATTGACCTGACACAAACATGACACATTTCTTACTGAGCAGCCTGGCTGTTCTCACAGTGTCTACCAGCGCTTCCGTTACTTCTTTTCCATAGGAATACACTCAAAATTATGTGCATCTAGGATGCTGTTCAGATGACCTGCTAAGCCACGGCGGTTAAGCATTTTGAGCTAAACATCATCATCATCATCATCATATTTCTTACCCGCCTCTCTATTTTGATCGAGGTGGTGAACAATAATAAACGATAAAATACAAAATACTCAATTAAAACATAATATACATTGTTAAAAACATCCTTAAAAACATTTTAAAAGCATCTTAAAATTCCACCGGATAGGCCTGCCGGAAGAGATCAATCTTCATAGCTTTCTTGGCTTAATGTGTCATGTGAACCATGACTTAGGGCCTGTTCAGACAATACACCAAGCCATGGTTAGACCACTGACCCTTTTGCAGTAAATGGTTAGTGGGCGTGTTTAAACTGTGGTTATTTAGCCACCATTTTAACAGCCTATAAATTCAATTTTAACTTTGCTGTATTTCTGCACCGCTGCTTATTTTATCCTGGTTGTGCTTTTATATTGTATTGTAGATCATGTTTTTATACTGTTAGTTTTGTACTTTGAATGGTTTTAATTTTTGTGAACCGCCCAGGGAGCTTCGGCTATTGGGCGGTATAAAAATGCAAGAAAAAAATAAAATAAAATGATTCACACAACATGCTAAGCCATAATGTTTAACTCAAAATGCTAACCACCATGACTTTGCATGTCGTGTGACCCGTGACTTAGCGTGTCACGTGTACCATTCCTAACCTAGGGTGACCATATGAAAAGGAGGACAGGGCTCCTGTATCTTTAACAGTTGTATTGAAAAGGAAATTTCAGGAAATTATGGGGAACCTGGGGAAATTCCCTCTTCATCACAACAGTTAAAGCTGCCCTCTTTTAAATCTGGTCACTCCAGTATAGCTCCTGCAGCTTTAACTGTTGCGATGAAGAGGGAATTTCACCAGGTTCTCCATATATACAAATGACACTTGCTGAAATGCCCTTTTCTATGCAGCTGTTAAAGATACAGGAGCCCTGTCCTCCTTTTCATATGGTCACCCTACCTAACCATGGTGGCTACATAACCATGGTTTAAACTTGCTCACTAACCGTATTTTGCAACGGGGTTAGTGTCCTAACCATGGTTTAGTGTGTTCTCTGAGCAGGCCCAGTGTCTTCTTGTTGTTTTTGCAGTATGGTGCAATGGCGCCATGCACCATTTGTAAACTCAATGTTGTTTTTGGCCATATTATGACAGGAAATTTCTCTGTCTGTGCTCTCCAACTAGGCCATTTTATTGCGCAGGAAGAGAGAGAGAGAGAGAGAGAGAGAGAGAGAGGAAAGTAATTGGTGACTGTGGATTGGGTCTGTAACTGGCTTTCTTTTTAGTGGGGTGGATGGATGTTGGTCATGCAATGAGAGATTGGGTACAGGGATGGCTGAACTCAACCATGTCCGATTTGTCAGATGCTTTCCTTATTGCCACTGCCATCTCCCGCCCCCCGGGCACTTGTCGTGTTTGTGAACTTCTTTTGAAACTCAGGGCTCGTCTACACCAAGCAGGATATTCCACTATGAAAGCGGTATATAAAAAGCAGGAGCCACACTATGGCTTTATAGTGGTATTGAAGTACTTGGGGTCAGCTTCGGCTGATCCGCCAGCTACGGCCTTTCCTGGACAGGGACAACCTAGCCAGAGTAGTGCATGCACTGGTAACTTCCCGATTAGACTACTGCAATGCACTCTACGTGGGGCTGCCCTTGAAGACTACGCGGAAATTGCAACTAGTGCAAAATGCAGCAGCTAGACTGCTGGCGGGTACATCTTACAGAGCCCACTTAGCACCAGTTTTAAAGGAACTGCACTGGCTGCCTATACGCTTCCAGTCAGAATTCAAGGTGATGGTAATGACGTTTAAAGCCCTAAACGGCTTGGGACCTCGATACTTGAGAGCGCGCCTCTCTTTATATATGCCTCCCCGAGACCTTAGATCTGTTGGAGGAGCCCTTCTCTGCATCCCACTAATGCAACATATACGTTATGATGGGACAAGGGAGAGGGCCTTCTCTGTAGTGGCACCCCGACTGTGGAATGCCCTCCCCTTGGAGGCCTGATTGGCTCCAACATTGATTTTATTTTGACACATCTACACCAAGCAGGATATTCCATGATGAAAGTGGTATGAAAGCGGTATAAGTATGTGTCATGGGCCCCAACAGTTGTCAGTGCACTTCAATACTGCTATAAAGCAGTAGTGTGGCTCCTGCATTTTATATACCACTTTCATACTGGAATATCCTGCTTGGTGTTGATGAGTCCTAGGCCTCAAAGAAAGACAGGCAGTTGTGATGCCACATCACAGCTGCCTGGGGTGGGGTGGTGATAGCCAAATTGGGGCTTTGAGCCTTAATTTCAGGTGTGCATGAGCAGATATCTCCAAGAAAAAGAAAACGAAGAAACAGATCAATATGAGGTAAATTATAATTGCTTTCAGGAGAGAATGGAATAGGTATATTTTTAGAAGAAATCCCTATTGTAGTGTGGGCAGCATTGCAGCTTTAAGGTAGGGCTACCTGAGAACAACTTCGCATAAAGGAAGAAGCTTTGAGGGAGAGAATGAAAACCACCTTGTGAAAGTTGAATAAGAGCTTGCATCTTCTTTACAGGGTGCCCCAGGTTAACAAAAGTCAGTCGCCCACCCACCCCTTTAGTTTTTCTTTAAAAATTATTCTTCAGAAATCTTGCCAGTGTTTGTGCTGCATTTTTAATGTGCCTACGCCTCACTCTTCAAACTGGTTTGCTTTAAAACAGGCCTATATGTTAAAAAAAAAAAAGTAGTCTTGTATGACTTGTAGGAGTTGTGCGGTTTTGTCATAACTGCCTACCATCAAATGATTGAAGCAGACCTTCTCTGAAGGCTTTTAAAGAATTCTCCTGAGGAAGGCCGCAAATAATACATTGGGCCAAAACATCTTGGCCTTCTTAAAGAGTATAAGTATCTTTTCTGCATCTTGAGACTAGTGGCTCATCTACACCAAGCAGGATATTCCACTATGAAAGTGGTATGAAAGCGGTATATAAAAGGCAGGAGCCACACGACTGCTTTATAGAGGTATTGAAGTGCCCTGACAACTGTTGGGGCCCATTGACACACAGACCATATACTGCTTTCATAGTGTTATATCCTGCTTGGTGTAGATGTGTCCTGGGCCCCAACAGTTATCAGTGCACTTCAATCCCACTATGGAGCGGTAGTGTGGCTCCTTCCTTTTATATACCGCTTTCATACTGCTTTCATAGTGTTATATCCTGCTTGGTGCAGCAGTTTCTGCAGCCGAAACTCTCCCCACGGCCTGAGTTCGATCCCAGCGGAAGCTGGTTTCAGGCAGCCGGCTCGGGTCGACTCAGCCTTCCATACTCCCGAGGTCGGTAAAATGAGTACCCAGTTAGCTGGGGGAAAGGGAATAACGGCTGGGGAAGGCAACGGCAAACCACCACGCTATAAGGCCTGCCAAGAAAACGTCAGCAAAAGCTGGCGTCCCTCCAAGAGTCAGTAATGACTCAGTGCTTGCACGAGAGGTTCCTTTCCTTTCCTTTCCTTCAATCCCACTATAAAGTGGTGGTGTGGCTCCTTCCTTTTATATACCGCTTTCATACCCCTTTCATAGTGTTTCATCCTGCTTGGTGTAGATGTGTCCTGGGCCCCAACAGTTATCAGTGCACTTCAATCCCACTATGGAGCAGTAGTGTGGCTCCTTCCTTTTATATACCGCCTTCATACTGCTTTCATAGCGTTATATCCTGCTTGGTGTAGAGGTGTCCTGGGCCCCAACAGTTACCAGTGCACTTCAATCCCGCTATGAAGCGGTAGTGTGGCTCCTGCCTTTTATATACCGCTTTCATACCACTTTCATAGTGTTCTATCCTGCTTGGTGTAGATGTGTCCTGGGTCCCAAGAGATGTCCGTGCACTTCAATCCTGCTATAAAGCGGTAGTGTGGCTCCTGCCGTTTATATACCGCTTTCATACCGCTTTCATAGTGGAATAACATGCTGGCCAATTAAACAGTGGCGTCTTTTTGTTAATTTAAAGTATAGGTCAAACAATTAGGGGAGGAATTTATGTCTTAGTGCTTCCTCTCTAGCTTCTTTCTCTCCCAGCTACTTGGTCCTGCTGCTCTGAAGCAACCTGGCGGCTCTGCTGCACCGAGCAAAAGCAACCAGGATGATCAGAGGTCTAGAAACAAAGCCCTATGAAGAGAGACTGAAAGAACTGGGCATGTTTAGCCTGGAGAAGAGAAGATTGAGGGGAGACATGATAGCAGTCTTCAAATACTTAAAAGGTTGTCACACAGAGGAGGGCCAGGATCTCTTCTCGATCCTCCCAGAGTGCAGGACACGGAATAACGGGCTCAAGTTACAGGAAGCCAGATTCCGGCTGGACATCAGGAAAAACGTCCTGACTGTTAGAGCAGTGCGACGGTGGAATCAGCTACCTAGGGAGGTTGTGGCCTCTCCCACACTAGAGGCATTCAAGAGGCAGCTGGACAAGCATCTGTCAGGGATGCTTTAGGGTGGATTCCTGCATTGAGCAGGGGGTTGGACTCGATGGCCTTGTAGGCCCCTTCCAACTCTGCTATTCTATGATTCTATGATTCTATGACTGCAAAGGCAGCCAACTCCAGTCGGGCTGAAGTGTGTAACTTTATCCAGATGTCTCAGTATCGCACCTTTTTGCCCACTCCACCTGGCAGGTTTTTCCCGACTGCTGCTTAACTGCCGAGCAATGCATCCCTCCCAGCTCGACCTCACGTCCCTGTGGTGGTGGCACACCTGTTGGGAACATCTGCTCCCTCAGAACGTGACAGATTTAAAATGTCCAGGCAGGCGTTCGAGCAGTGTGTGTTGTCGTTGTGTAGGCGTCGTCGATTCCTGCCCACCTTGTCGGAGCTGCCTGCTTTGCCACCTGAGTTTTATTAAGCAAACGGGGAGGAAGATGCACTAAGGCACTGGTGCGAAGGTAGCAATGTGGGTCAACTCTGATTCCCAAGCGGAAATGGAGATCAGAGAGAACTAAGTTCGCACTGCTGTATATATGCTATGGAGTGTTGGAGGATGAATTCAGTCCCGTGGCGTTAGCCAGTAGTTAAGTGGGCTTTAAAGGAGCATTAGACAGGACAATAGATCTATCAGGGACTATTATCCATGATAGCTAAAATGGAGCTGCCACGTTCAAGGCAGCCTGCCGTTACACTTTAGACCAGTGGTTCCCAAAGTGGGCAGTACTGCCCCCTTGGGGGTGGTGGGATTGCACAGGGGGGCGTTAAGAGGCAAGGGGGCAGCAGGGGGGCGTTCGAGGTGGTCTTTTCCGAGAAACACCTCTCCAGAAGGTCTTAACACCCAGGGACATTTTTATGGGAGAAGGTAGTTTGGTCCCAAGCCATCTAGGGGAAGAATCCACACATGTATTAATACCGTTTAAGAAGAGTCCTTTTAACGGTGAACTGAAATGTTTCCAAAGCACCAAAACGCTAATGAAGAGACATACCCTGCTTGGTGTGCCCCGCCATGCCGGCTGTAAAACAGAAGCGTTCACTCTCTTTTCCCTCCCTCCCTCGGCAAGCCTGCGGCGGGTGCTTCAGATTTTGAATAAATATTCAATTAATTGTTACTGTTTTGAATTTTATTGTTATTGTCTTCCTTAGTGGGTTGTTGAAAACGGCTATTTTGAATAATTATTTTTATAGGGTACGGTAGGGGGCACTGGGCATGAGTTTGTGGAACCAAGGGGGCGGTTACCTGAAAAAGTTTGGGAACCACTGCTTTAGACTGTGTTTGTGGTGGAAGTGAGATTTGAACTAGAGTCTTCCGAATTCACGTTCTTAAGGTGCAATCCCATGGCTGGCTGGAGAATGCTGAGAGTTGTAGGAGTTTTCCCTCCTCTCTAAACATGCATAGGCTTGTACCCTTAGTCACTATGCATGGCTCCCATCTCCCATCTGCGCCCCTTCCTAGAGTCGGAAGATCTAAAGACGGTTGTGCATGCGCTGGTAACTTTGAGACTCAACTTCTGCAATGCGCTCTACGTAGGGCTACCTTTGTGCCTAGTCCGGAAACTTCGACTAGTTCAAAATATGGCAGCCAGGTTGGTCACCGGTACACCTAGGGGGGACCACATCACACCAGTTTTAAAATCTCTTCACTGGTTGCCGATTAGTTTCCGGGTGAAAGATAAAGTGCGGTTATCACCTTTAAAGCCCTACATGGTTTGGGTCCGGGCTACCTGCGGGATCGCCTTCTCCCATACAATCCTCCCCGCACAGGTCCTCTGGGAAGAATCTACTTCAATCAGTCAAAGTTAGGCCGATGGATATTACCCAGAGGACCTTCTCTTCTGCTGCTCCCAGATTGTGGAATAGCCTTCCAGGAGGAGACTCATCAACTGGGCAGTCTATTAGCATTCAAGAAAGCTGTCAACACTGATCTCTTTCGGCAGGCCTATCCAGGGGAATTTTAGGACGTGAGTGGCCAATCACAAGCGTGCAATAAATGGCTCAGTTAGAGGAACCCTATATCCTATGATAGACACCATGAAGTGGAAGGGGCTTGAGAAAATGTCTTCTTGAGAGTTATCGATGTGTCTACTGAACAACCCAATTGCACCTCCACTCTGGTCTGGTAAACGTGGAGAGCCCAATTTCATGGCCCTCTGAGGGTCTACTTCTTGACATCCTTGAGAGACAATTAACTGAGATGATACTATATTTTCTGCTGGTTTGTCAAGGAAGTAAACAGGTTTCAGGGCTACTTTTCCTTCTAGACTTTTATTCCTTTCCCACTCTTTAATTCCAAGAGTTACCTGGGGTGGTTTGAGCCCTTTATAGATGTGATATGTTGCACAGGAACAATGACAGTGTGAATGGCTTCCATTTGCACCCAAGGCAGCTCGAGGAGATGAATTTTACAACTCCTCACAATGCTTTTTGAAAGCTTTTTGCACTTCTAGAAGTCTCTCTGCATTTTGTCTCCAAAGGCTTCCTTATGCCATTCTTTGTGGAAATCCTCTTGTGGAAATCCTTCTGCTCTTTAAAATAGCTTGAACGCTAAAACCCTGCCCTCATAGGGAAAGAGTTTGCCATTTCTATTGCTTGTTTTCTATTTTTTAATCTATTTTTTCAGTTTATATCCCATCTTGCTGCATACAGCACCCAAGGTAGCTAACTGTAGTAGTAGTAGTAAGTAGTAGTAGTTAGTAGTAGTAGTAGTAAAGATGATCATGATGATGATAAATATGATGATGATGATGATAAATATAATGATGATGATAACTACTACTACTGTAGTAGTAGTAAGTAGTAGTAGTAGTAGTAAGAATGATAATGATGATGATAAATATGATGATGATATAATGATGATGATGATATAATGATGATGATAAATACTACTACTGTAGTAGTAAGTAGTAGTAGTAATAGTAAAGATTATAATGATGATGATAAATATAATGATGATGATATAATGATGATGATGATGATATAATGATGATGATAAATACTACTGTAGTAGTAAGTAGTAGTAGTAATAGTAAAGATTATAATGATGATGATAAATATAATGATGATGATGATGATATAATGATGATGATAAATACTACTGTAGTAGTAAGTAGTAGTAGTAATAGTAAAGATTATAATGATGATGATAAATATAATGATGATGATATAATGATGATGATGATGATATAATGATGATGATAAATACTACTGTAGTAGTAAGTAGTAGTAGTAATAGTAAAGATTATAATGATGATGATAAATATAATATATCCATGTTTTTGTGTTTTTAACCTGTTGGTTGTTTTGTTAAGGTTTTAGTTTTTGTGAACCGCCCAGAGAGCTTCGGCTATTGGGTGGCAAAAAAATGTAATAAATAAATAAATAAGTCAATAACCAGTTTTTAAAAAGACAAGGCAAAATCCACAGTACACCAATAGAATCATAGAATAGTAGAGTTGGAAGGGGCCTATGAGGCCATCGAGTCCAACCCTCTGCTCAATGCAGGAATCCACCTCAAAGCATCTCTGACAGACGATTATCCAGCTGCCTCTTCAATGCCTCTAGTGTGGGAGAGCCCACCACCTCCCTAGGTCACTGGTTCCAATGTTGTACTGCTCTAACAGTCAGGAAGTTTTTCCTGGTGTCCAGCCGGAATCTGGCTTCCTTTAACTCGAGCCCATTATTCCGTGTCCTGCACTCTGGGAGGATCGAGAAGAGATCCTGGCCCTCCTCTGTGTGACAACCTTTCCAGTCCTTGAAAGAGTGCTCTCATATCTCCCCTCAATTTCCTCTTATCCAGGCTAAACATGCCCAGTCCTTTCAGTCTCTCTTCATACCTGTATTAGAACCAACTGAAATGTCACAAAATACTGAGCAAACTTTTGAGCTCTCAAGAACTCTTCATCAGAGTGGATGCCAAGCAAACGTGGTGGTGATGGTCGTAGCCATAAGGTGTGCATTGACCACAGTCCTAAGTTGGAATGTAAGAGGAAATGTCAAAATTAGTTGGGTTCAGGTCTCCTATGTGATATGCAGATTTCAGATTGCAGCTAGGGATTCTGGGACAAAGAAACAAACATAATGGCAGTTTTCCCATGTTTGAGAATATAAAACCCAGCAATTATTCCGGCATGATGCAAGCAACTTACAAGGTAATGGCTGACATGATGGGATAAGAGCCCAGAAAATAATGGGATTAAATTAAAAGCGAAACAAAACAGGTGGCTCTATTTATCCATTATAACAAAATTCACAGGGTGACTAAAATACCACCTTTGTTAGGAGTGACCTATGTTCACAATGCAGATATATATATGTGTGTGTGTGTGTGTGTGTTATGCAGGACTCTTCTTCCATCTAGATCTTCGTGTTAAAATTTACATGAAACAGAACAACACATTTGACTGATCTGAGCGCTTCCTTTCAGCTTGTTATCAGTAATCAAATGCAACCTTCCATTGTCCTGGTCCATTTAATTTCTGTCTCCCCTTCACTTTCGTAATGGCACACTGGCCTTGTGGGTCAAGCTACATACATTATATAGACAATCCGTGATTATATCTCTGGGCATTCTTGTTTTGACTGAAGTACAGCTGCAAGGGTTTGCCAGTTTCTTCAGAGTAGGGGTATTCAGTTAGCCTTCTAACCACATCCTCTTTTCATCATCATCATTTTTAAAAAAATATTTCTTACCCGCCTCTCCATTTTGATCGAGGCAGGGAACAACAGTACGTATACAATACATAAAATACTTATTAAAAACACAGTATACGTTGTTAAAACATCCTAAAAAACGTCCTAAAGGCATCGTAAAAGCATCCTAAAATTCCACTGGACAGGCCTGCTGGAATAGATCAGTCTTTATAGCTTTCTTAAATTGTAAAAGACTTTTAAGTTGACAAGTCTCCTCCGGCAGGCCATTCCATGAGCATCAGAGGAGAAGGTCCTCTGGGTAATACCTGTCAGCCTAGTTTTGGCTGGCTGAAGGAAGTTCTTCCCAGAGGACCTGAGTGTGGGGGGCGGATTGTACGGGAGAAGGCGATCCCGCAGGTAGCCTGGACCGAAACCACGTAGGGGTTTAACGGTAATAACCAACACTTCGTACTTCGCCTGGAAACTAATTGGCAGCCAGTGAAGAGATTTTAAAACTGATGTAATGTGGTCCCCCCTAGATGTACCGTTGACCGGCCTGGCTGCCATATTTTGAAGTAGTTGAAGTTTCCAGACTAGGCACAAAGGTAGCCCTATGTAGAGCGCATTGCAGAAGTCTAGCCTCGAGGTTACCAGCGCATGCACAACCGTCTTTAGGTCTTCCAACTCTAGGAAGGGGCACAGCTGGCGTATCGACCGATGTGTTTTGACCCATGGGAAACAGCCAATGTAGTAGTCTCTAGAGTATTCTCACTAGAACTGGGACGATCTGGGTTCAAATCCTCACTCAGGCATGAAGTTCACCGGCTGATCTTAGCATGGGCAGTTTCATCTTTCTCATAGGGTGATTGGTAGTTCAAATGTGGAGGGAGGATTCACACATAGTACAGCTTCCTGGTCGTTTTAGAGGAAGAGTGAGCTAAAAAATGTCATAAATACAAGTACCTGCATTTGTATTTTGGTTGGGACAGCCACAAGAGTAACAATTAGTGGCATAAGCTTTTTTTGGACTAAAGGCTTCTTCATCGGATGCATAAAGTTTACTCTGCCAGCATTGCTCTGTAAGGCATGATAAACAGGGTGGGGGAAAAAATCAATGATTTTTTTTTTAAAAAAAATATTATTTAAATCGGATTTTTTTTTATTTAAATTGGATTTTTTTTAAAATAAAATGCTTTTTGAGGAAAAAAGCTATTTAAAGATAGTTTTCTATTTAAGATACATTATAGTCCAAAGGTTATTCATCATGAAATAAGGATTCGTTTTTAATTATGTCGCATGAGGCTGTATATTCATGCAATGTTTAAATTTTGAGGGTAAATGAATTCCATTTATCCATCCACAATGTCATGCTCTTCCAGAGATTTCTGTAAGATTATTGGGCATTTTTTCTATCTAGGAGATATTATTAGAGATGTTTGGTTTTACAGTTCTCAAAACTGTGAATTTGGGTCTGTAGAGATCACAGTCCCATTGCTCCTTTGCAAATCTATATACACTGAACCAACCCTTTACCTCTTAAGTGCTAAGTTTCAAAAAATTCAATTAATAGAGTGCACTTTGGGGGTAGATGTCACATGATTAAATCGAGTCTTTCTGAGTAGCGGTTTAAATCGTGACTTAAATCATTATTTAAATCAAATTGATTTAAATCAAATCCACCCTGTGTGTAAATAATTTCTCTCTCTAGAATATGGCTGCACATAATCACGGCTTGGCTTCCTGGCCTTCTCGTGCCGTCCGCTAAAAAAGCGCTGGTGATATTGCAAAGTTTGAACCTTGGCTTACACCACCACTCTAGCTATCCACCTGGGACATCTGTTATGCTGAAATATTTGCACATTAAAACTGCCTAAACATATTTACACAATAGCTGGGGATAGTTCCCAGAGCAATTGGCTCAGTAATAAACCTTCGAAGACAACAAAAAAGGACCCCCCTTCGTCGCCCGCCCCAATTTCCTGTGTGCACGATAACACAATTCTCCTTTTCTCAGTTCCTGGCTCCATAAATTGTTTTGAATTGTCCATAAATACATTTTAAATTGTCTTCAGCTCACTCGTGCGCATTCATTTTCTCTCACCTATTTCTGGTGTGGTTTATACAGGTGGAAGGTGGAAAAACAGGCAGCAAATGGTGAAACCTTATTTGGAGCACTCAATGGATTCCAGCTGTCCCTATTTTCTGGACAGCTCCCCCCCCTCCTTTTTTCTTTAGTAAATGTCCCTACTAATGTCTTAATTTGACTATATTTGGTTTGTAGAGATTGGGGGATCATTGGGATATCTTAAAATGCTCTGGTAACCTCCAAATTAGATTACTGCAATGCGCTCTACATGGGGCAGCCTTTGAAGACGGTTCGGAAGCTGCAGCTTGTGCAAAATCCAGCGGCCAGATTGATAACTGGAACCAGAAGGTTCAAGCATATAAGACAGATTCTGGCCCGCTTGCATTGGCTGCCTATACGATTCCGAGCCCAATTCAAGGTGCTGGTTTTAACCTATAAAGCCTTACACGTCTTGGGACCACAATACCTGACGGAACACCTCTCCCGACATGAACCTACCCGTACACTGCGCTCTACATCTAAGGTCCTCCTCCGAGTGCCTCCTCCGAGGGAACCTCGGAGGATGGCAACAGAGGGCCTTTTAAGTGGTGGCCCCCCGATTGTGGAATGATCTCCCCGACGAGGCTCGCCTGGCACCAACATTGTTATCTTTTCAGCGCCAGGTCAAGACCTTTCTCTTCTCCCAGGCATTTAACAGCATTCAACAACATATGCGAAGTTTGTTTGTTTTTGAATGGACCCCAGAACTGTTGTTGTTTAAAATAGATACTGTTTCATACTGTTGTTTTTATATATTTTTTGATGGTTTTACATTTTGTATGCTTTTTTTTTTTTTAATGTCCACTGTTTTTAACTTTTGTAAATCGCCCAGAGAGCTTTGGCTATGGGGCGGGATATAAATTTAATAAATAAATAAATAGCTTCAGCACCTCTGGCACCCGCCCCCCAGCTATCTTGATGTTAAATCTTGGAGCGAGGCAGTAGGATTCTATGGCACATGCATATAAATGTGCATGAATACTGAGGCATCATGGACGACACGGCCTGCCACATCAAATGGTGCTACTGCGGAGATGCATGTTCATAAACTCATAGAATCATATGATTTTAGAGTTGGAAGGACCTTTGGAGGTCATCTAATCCAGCCTCCTGCTCAGTGCACAAATCTGCAACTACAGCGTCCCTGACAAGTGGTCTTCCAGCATCTGTTTAAATACCTCAGTTGAAGGAGGACTCATCTCCCAAGGCAGCCTGTTTCACTGTCCAGCTATTACCATTTGGAAGCTTCTCCTAATATTTAACCTAAATTAGCTTCCCTATAATTTCTACCGATTGGTTTTAGTGTTGTCCTCTAGAGCAGCCAACATCAAATCCAATCAGTCTTCTCCATGAGGGACCTTGAGATATTTGAAGGCCCTTCTCATGTCTTTCTTAATCTTCTCTTTTCCAGGCTAAACATAAGCAAATCTTTAAATCATTCCTCATAAGACTTGGTGCATGTCTAGACAGGGCAATATCCCGGGGATCGTCCCGGGATAGTCCCTGTGAGTCCACATGACGCATGGGGGATCCCGGGAACAGGGAGGGATCATCCCTCCCTTTCCCCGGGATATGAGCCTACACTTGTATCCTGGTTTTTCCCGTGGTCTCGGGATGATCCCGAGACCGCAGGAGTTGTGAGCCGCCATCCCGGTTTGTCCCGGCTCCTCATGAGTAAACGTGAGGAACGGGGCACGGAGCCCTTCAGGAGCTCCGTGCCCATCGGGGGTGGGGCGGGGGGAGCAGGATTGGTGTTTTTTGTTTTTTTAAACACCTTACTTTGGCGTTTAAGCGTTCAAGCGCTCGTGCGCTCATTTTCAGTAAAAAAAATTAAATGGCAGCTGCGACGTCCTCTGTCCTCCTGGGATGTCATGCACTGCGTGTGGACTGAGGGGGTGGATCTCGTGATTAGCGTATTGCAAGATCCTCCTCCCTCCCTCCCTCCTGGAAATCCAGGAGGTCTAGACATGCCCTTGGCTTCCAGACCACTTCCAATCCTGGTCACCATCCTCTGGACATGCTCCTGTTTGTCAGCATCAAAGCATTAAACCCAATAATACTATTGCATATTTTTTCACAGGTTAGACAAACCTGAGTCCAGCCTAGGGATCTGACCTGCAGCTTCCCCAGTAGACTGGCTTTTCCTAAGTTGCCTGCATTCCTCAGGTTTGCATATCGGGTTTAAAACACACACAAAATACTAACTATTTTGGGGGGTTGCGCAATTTCATCCATTTGCAAATGCGCAGTTGCGCTAATGCGCATGAGCAAAAGTGCGCATTTTGAAATCAATGAAATTCTTATAAAGAAAATCAGATTCCATCAATGAATGAACGAAGAAACAAAAGACGCCTAGTGACCTTCTCCCTCCTAACATGTTAGTTTTCTAGATTTCTGGTTTTCCTTACATGGAGGAGCATTCAGTTATTTGAAACACCTAGGGGTGACCACATTACACCAGTCTTAAAATCTCTTCACTGGCTGCCAATTAGTTTCCGGGTGAAGTATAAAGTGTTGGTTATCACCTTTAAAGCCCTACATGGTTTGGGTTCAGGCTACCTGCGGGATCGCCTTTCTCGCGTACAATCCACCCTGCACACTCAGGTCCTCTGGGAAGAATTTACTCCAGCCAACAAAAACAAGGCTGACAACTATAACCCAGAGGACCTTTTCTTCTGCCTCTCCGAGTTTGAGGAACGGCCTGCCGGGAGAGATCCGTCAACTTAGCATTCTTCCGGAATTTAAGAAAGCCATCAAGACTGATTCTGCCAGCAGGCCTACCCAGTTGGATTTTAAGAATGCCTTTTAATAATGTGCTGCTTTTAATAATGTATTAGTTTTAAATGTTTTCATAGAATCATAGAATAGTAGAGTTGGAAGGGGCCTAAAAGGCCATCGAGTCCAACCTAGGGTGACCATATGAAACGAGGACAAGGCTCCTGTATCTTTAACAGTTGTATTGAAAAGGGAATTTCAGCAGGTGTCATTTGTATATTTGGGGAACCTGGTGGAATTCCCTCTTCATCACAACAGTTAAAGCTGCCCTCTTTTAAATCTGGTCACACTAGTATAGCTCCTGCAGCTTTAACTGTTGTGACGAAGAGGGAATTTCACCAGGTTCTCCATATATACAAATGACACCTGCTGAAATTCCCTTTTGTATGCAACTGTTAAAGATACAGGGGCCCTGTCCTCCTTTTCATAGGGTCACCCTAGTCCAACCCCCTCTGTATTTTATGGTGTTTGCATTTGTGTTGTACCCCACCTCGATCCAAGAGGGAGAGGCGGGTAACAAATTATTATTATTATTATTATTATTATTATTATTATTATTATTGCATCATTGTGGAGTCTGACAGGAGATAAAGCTCTATCTGACGAGCATTTTACTGCACGCTCGTTACTGGGTACTCACGGATTGCTTACATGATGTCTCCTGCCTCTCGCGCGTCTTCAGCCCTTCCTGGCCTTTGTTGTGCCGCAACCCACCCACCCACCCCCAGAAAAAGTCTGGTTGCTCCTCTCTCCTACTGGACTGAATGGGCCTAATGACTTCCTGTTTTCAGGAAGCGACATCAAAGCGATGACAGAGAAGCGACGGGAGCCGCGCGTTTCGACATAGATGTGACGAGGCTTATAGTCTTGATAGGTTTACAATCTGGATGAAAACAACAGGATGAAATTTAATAGGGATAAATGCCAAGTTCTACATTTAGGAAATAGAAACCAAAGGCACAGTTACAAGATAGGGGATACTTGGCTCAGCAATACTACAAACGAGGAGGATCTTGGAATTGTTGTAGATCGCAAGCTGAATAGGAGCCGACAGTGCGATGTGGCTACAAGAAAGGCAAATGCTATTTTGGGCTGCATTAATAGAAGTTTAACTTCCAAATCACGTGAGGTCCTGGTTCCTCTCTATTCGGCCCTGGTAAGGCCTCATCTAGAGTATTGCGTCCAGTTCTGGGCTCCACAATTCAAGAAGGATGCAGACAAGCTGGAGCGTGTTCAGAGGAGGGCAACCAGGATGATCAGGGGTCTGGAAACAAAGCCCTATGAAGAGAGACTGAAAGAACTGGGCATGTTTAGACTGGAGAAGAGAAGATTGAGGGGTGACATGATAGCAGACTTCAAATACTGAAAGGGTTGTCACACAGAGGAGGGCCAGGATCTCTTCTTGATCCTCCCAGAGTGCAGGACACAGAATAACGGGCTCATGTTAAGGGAAGCCAGATTCCAGCTGGACATCAGGAAAAACTTCCTGACTGTTAGAGCAGTACGACAATGGAATCAGTTACTTAGGCAGGTTGTGGGCTCTCCCACACTAGAGGCCTTCAAGAGGCAGCTGGACAACCATCTGTCAGGGATGCTTTAGGGTGGATTCCTGCATTGAGCAGGGGGTTGGACTCGATGGCCTTATAGGCCCCTTCCAACTCTACTATTCTATGATTCTATGGTTCAGGGGTAACACGGCGTCCCCTTTGCCTTATCCATGTGGCGATTTCCTGAGACGTGCTCAAAAGGGCAAACTAAATGAGCAGAAACTATGCTAAACGTGGCTTTTAAGGAGAAGCAGGAAGGAGAGACAAAGAACACGATCCAAATTGTATTAGCATTTCTTCATCTGGAGAGACGTGGTTTGGTTTTCTTTTCTCTCTCTCTCTCCCCGCCCCCCGCCCATTAATTTGTTTTAATGTATGCAGAAGGTGCAGCGAAGCTGCATTAATTTGCACTAATGATCGAGAGATCCACCGAGATTAACTGCATTTTTGTAAATTAGCAAGGAGGAAAATAAACACTATCATCGTAATGATCGTTGTGCGGTTTTTTCTCCCCCTGAAAAAACGGGCGGTGAAAGTTCTGCAACAGCAATTGTTACCTTTGCTCATGGATCTGGCACGTGTTTAGGATTTAATCATTTATGAGACCACTGTGTAGGTAATAATTATTTTTTGGTAGGTCTTGATCAAATAATGGAGTGTTAGGGGCAGAAGACCTTGCTGCCGTGCCTGTGAGGAAGGGGGGAGGCCTGCGTGGAACGAATATTAGTGGTGTCATACTTTGGCATGATTGTATTAACTCCTAGTTGAGCCATCTTGAACCTGGTGCCCTCCAGATGTTTGGGGCTGCAACATTCCTGACCATTGCCCATGCTGGCTGGGGCTGATGGGAATTGAAGTCCCAACACTTGGAGGGCATCAGATTGAAGAAGGCTATTGTAGCGGATTCTGCTGTTTGGTTGGGTAGCTGTGGGTTGGGGGAGGCTAGAGGGAGACCCAATTTGTATCCAAAGAAGGTTTTATATTATTGTGGGCGGATCCTTAAAATTAGTCTATTAACACCAGTCCAAACAGCTGGAGGACCCAGCTTGGGGAAGTCTGTACTAGGTGATAGTATGAAGGGAATGTTTAGAATCATAGAATCATAGAATAGCAGAGTTGGAAGAGGCCTACAAGGCCATCGAGTCCAACCCCCTGCTCAATGCAGGAAGCCCCATGAAACTAATAAGGTGTCCAGAAATCTCTTATTTTGTGGGAGAGCAATGCTTTACGCTTCCTGTGAGTTATAGAGTTTGTCGTAATTGGAAATTGCTACTAACCCGTCTAATGAATTAAGCTGTGGGGAAGGGTATTCATCCCACACGTTGATCATAGTCCACCAGTAGTTTCATTACCATGCTTGGAGGAGACATGGGGCCCGCCTATAAAAATATGATGCCCGCATTGCGTGAACATCCCAAATGTTTTGGACTTCAACTCCCATCAGCCCTAGCTAGCAAAGGCAGTGGCCAGGTGTGGTGGGAACTGTTATCCAAAACATCTGGAGGCTACCAGCTTTGAGGAAGAGTGATCTAAAGAGGGGTCTCCAGCGATGCTGGGACCTCAACACAACTGACCTGTCTACATTGGGGTAGCAATGTTTTCCAGGAACTCAGTAGAGTATAGGGTGACCATATGAAATGGAGGACAGGGCTCCTGCATCTTTAACAGTTGTATTGAAAAGGGAATTTCAGCAGGTGTCATTTGTATATATGAGCCTCGTGTGGCGCAGAGCGGTAAAGCAGCCGTTTCTGCAGCTGAAACTCTCCCCACGGCTTGAGTTCGATCCCAGCGGAAGCTGGTTTCAGGCAGCCGGCTCGGGTCGACTCAGCCTTCCATCCTCCCGAGGTCGGTAAAAGGAGTACCCAGTTAGCTGGGGGAAAGGTAACAACGGCCGGGGAAGGCAACGGCAAACCACCCCGCTATAAGGCCTGCCGAGAAAACGTCAGCGAAAGCTGGCGTCTCTCCAAGAGTCAGCAATGACTCAGTGCTTGCAGGAGAGGTTCTTTTCCTTTCCTTCATTTGTATATATGGGGAACCTGGTGAAATTCCCTCTTCATCACAACAGTTAAAGCTGCAGGTGCCCTGCCCTCTTTTAAATCTGGTCACCTTAGTATAGCTCCTGCAGCTTTAACTGTTGTGATGAAGAGGGTGCGTGGCTGGAAGGCATGGAAGGTTGTAGTTGATCAGAACCCAGGAGTTCTTCTCTGGCTCAGTTTGACCCAAGCTAGAGAAGAATACTGGGGTCTTTAGTAGCTTGTCTCTTGTTTGAAGTAGACTTTAATACATCCTCAAAATCTGCATACAAGTCTGGTTTGGGAGAACTTTGCTGGGTTCTCTAATAAGTAAAAAAAATAGCCACAGTTTGGAGACAGGAATATAGGAAAGGAACTTGTGAGCAACGTATTGCAGGAACTTTCGAATGCTGCTGCAGCAACTCCACGTAACCTCTTGGAAATTCAGGTTAAACAGCATTCATTGCCTGAATGGACTTTTGCTTGTTCAGGTGAGAAGGTGGCCAAAGTAAGCAATTGCAGTTGCTGCTCTGTGACCCAGGTTAGTCAGATTCCCTGCGATCAGGGAAGAACATCCTGACAGAGAATTCATTGAAGGAATCTCTTACTTACTTTCGTGCCCGGAACAGAATCGGAGCTTGGCAGGAAATTATGACCATCCTGAAATCAATAAACGGGCGTTCGTAGATGTTCTGCTTGTTGGAGTCTTCCTCACCCCATACCCCTCTCGCTTTGTGACCCAGACTAACTCACCAGTTCATGAACAGTGTCGGAAGCATAGGCCATGTCTACATCATACAGTTATTCCAGGGTCATCTCCAGGTCGTCCCTGTGCCTCCAAATGTCGCACGGGGGATCCCAGGGTGAACTGGGGACAACTACAAACTTTCCCCGGGATAACTGAAACCGGGGATGTCCCAGTTTGTCCGCACTCCTGGGACAACCCCGAGAATCGCAGCTGGTGTGGCATGGCCTCCCGGGTCCTCAAGCAGGCATGGAGCTGTGTGGGGTGGCTCTGTGCCCATGGGGGGGGGGCAGCAATTTTGCCATCCCTGGGATGGCAGGAGGGGTTGGGCACAGAGTTTGGCAGGGGGTTCCTTACTTTTTCACCGTGCATGACTTCTCTTTAAAAAAAGATGGCGCCCGCGTTGTCCCTCCTCCCTTCTGGGATGTCGCGCAGCCGTATAGACGCTGGGGGAGGATCGTGGAAGCAGGTAAGTCTGCGATCCTCCACCTTCCCTCCCACTACACCTTTAGGTGTAGATGAGCCTATACTTGTGCCTTCAGGGAGTGTGCATGTCCTCATGATATGGTCCTCTTCGGGGTGGGGTTGGTCCCCTTCCCCTCTTTAATATGCAGGTACAAACAGGTGCGCATATAAGCACAGACACCCAAGTAATTAAGTCAGGTTCTTCTTATCTCAAGCATATCTTCTCATTATCATAGAATCATAGAATCATAGAATAGCAGAGTTGGAAGGGGCCTACAAGGCCATCGAGTCCAACCCTCTGCTCAATGCAGGAATCCACTCTAAAGCATCCCTGACCGATGGTTGTCCAGCTGCCTCTTGAAGGCCTCTAGTGTGGGAGAGCCCACCACCTCCCTAGGTATCCAGTTCCATTGTCGTACTGCTCTAACAGTCAGGACATTTTTCCTGATGTCCAGCTGTAATCTGGCTTCCTTTAACTTGAGCCTGTTATTCCGTGTCCTGCACTCTGGGAGGATCCAGAAGAGATCCTGGCCCTCCTCTGTGCGACAACCTTTTAAGTATTTGAAGAGTGCTATCATGTCTCCCCTCAGTCTTCTCTTCTCCAGGCTAAACATGCCCAGTTCTTTCAGTCTCTCTTCATAGGGCTTTGTTTCCAGACCCCTGATCATCCTGGTTGCCCTCCTCTGAACCCGCTCCAGCTTGTCTGCGTCCTTCTTGAATTGTGGAGCCCAGAACTGGACGCAATACTCTAGATGAGGCCTAACCAGGGCCAAATAGAGAGGAACCAGTACCTCACGTGATTTGGAAGCTATACTTCTATTAATGCAGCCCAAAATAGCATTTGCCTTTCTTGCAGCCACATCGCACTGTTGGCTCATATCCTGCTGTCCCCTTTTATAGGGCATTGATGGGATTTGTGACGTACCCTTGAGAAGGATATTGATGGGATTTGTGACATCCCTGGTCAGCCGTATGAAACAAATAAGCAGAGAAAAAAAACTTACCCTGACCCCTTGCAGTAAAGACGATGAGATGAGAGAAAGGAGTGGGTATATTGGTGACCATATCACTGTCAATAGTCACATGTAATAGGAAAGTTGCTTTCAGCTTGAACAACACACTGGAAAACTGCTGCACTTTGTGCTGAATTCGCTACGTAAAGAAAACAGCTCCTTGTCATTCATAAACCACCCCATTAGTTGGGACATGAGGGAATATCCAAACACCATAAGCTTCATAACAGCTAGAGCCATATTGAGCTGTTAAAAGGCAACATTAGAGTGTGAAGTGGCTATGACAATTGCAAAAATAACTCTCTACACTCCATGTTTATGTATATTTCATTAGACCACTGAAGAAGACCTTGCATGGTGGAAACGCGTTTGGTTTTTTCATTGTTTTTTGGTTCTTTATTGTCTCTTTTGATGTTTTAATGTAATACCATATAGCCTTTATATATTCTTGAACTATACAGAGTAGCTATCCTGCTCAGTATATTAAAAGTTTTGTAAATACTTCAGTCACTTTCATATTACATGAGACTATCGACGGTGATACGGCCACCAATATACCCACCCTTTTCTCCCATCTCTTCAGCCGTATGAAACAATCAGAGTCCTCTCCGCATGTCTTGGGAATGACGTGTGTTTGTTCGTCTGCGTCCCCAAAAGCTAAAACCTCTATGGGCCAGCACGAGGACTCCCTGCTAGGGGGATTTTTTTTTTTTCCCTATGAGTCAATGACGTTTGGAGCTAGAGCACGCCGAAAAATGGAATCTGCTGAGCCTTTGCAGAATAAGACAGTTGTAGGAGAAGGGAATTAATTACTTCTGTTCTACTTCTGGGAATGAACTGAGCTGAAGTCTGTTCAGCTGCAGCATTTATTGTAGAAAAGCAGTTGATGTCCTGTGACATTAATTGTTGCTCCAGCCGTGTACGTCACAACAAAATAGTGTTCTTTTATTTTATTTATTTATTATTGCATTTATAGCCTGCCTTTTTCCCTCCAAGGAAACTAAGGCGGCGTACATAATCCTCCGCCTCTCCATTTTTATCCTCACAACAACAACCCTGTGAGGTAGGTTGCGCTGGGAGGCTGTGACTGGCCCAAAGTCACCCAGTGGGTTTCCATAGCCAAGTGGGGACTAGAACCTGGATCTCCTAACTCCCAGTCCAACACTCTAACCACTACACCACATTGGCGCTCTTTGTTGGTGGTCAGTGTGTCATCACAATACCTGCCTTCCTGGGATACCCATAGTGAAGTCTTGGTGGAGGGACTGATGGAAAACCCCCAAAAGATGTCGTTAGGTAAAGGAGAAGTCTATCCATAGGATGTCTACTACTTTGCACACTTTCTTTAAAACCTATGTGTGTGTGTGTGTTTGAAAACACGCACAAGAGCATTTTTCTTCAATATTAATAACACCTTTTTCATGATGAGGAAAAGTGGCTGATAGTTTTTAAGGGTTTCAGTGTCAAGTGGATAACGCAAAGTTATGCGGACCATTTTAAAAGAGTGAAATAATTGCAGGTAAGCAATATTTCCCCCCCCCCCCCCCGAACGTATTATCAGGTTATATGTGGAGACTCAAGACTAAGAACAGGAACATTTTTTTTCTTTCTAAAGCTCCACACTACCGTATTTCTTCGATTGTAAGACGCCATCGATGGTAAGACGCACACGAATTTCAGTACCACCAACAGAAAAAAAGCTTTGATTCTAAGAAATAATAAACGCACCTGCGATTCTAAGACACACCCCATTTTTAGAGATGTTTATATGGGGAAAAAGTGTGTCTTAGAATGGAAGAACTATGGTAATTACTGTGTCCTTATTTTGACCTGCCTAAGGACGACACTTTGACATCTGCATTGTTAATAATGGGCCTGTTCAGACAACACATGGTTAGTCCACTAACCCTTTTGCAGCAAATGGTTAGTGAGTGTGTTTAAACTGTGGTTATGTAGCCACCATGGTTAGGAATGGTTCACACAACATGCTAAGCCATGGTTCACATGACACACTAAGCCGTAAAGTTTAGCTTAAAGTGCTTAACCATCGTGGCTTAATGGGTCATCTGAACAGGACCATAGTGAGATATGAGCTTTCAGGTGTAGAAACATAGTTTTTTTTTCTTGCACTTATTTATTTATTAAATTTATATACCGCCCCATAGCCGAAGCTCTCTAGGCGGTTTACAAAAGTTTAAAACAGTGAACATTAAAAAAGTATACAAAATTTTAAACCATCAAAAATATAAAAACAACAGTATAAAACAACAGTAGCCATTTAAACAACAGTTCTGGGGTCCATTAAAAACAAACTTAGCATGTGTTGTTAAATGCTGTTAAATGCCTGGGAGAAGAGGAAAGTCTTGACCTGGCGCCGAAAAGATAACAATGTTGGCGCCAGGCGAGCCTCGTCGGGGAGATCATTCCGTAATTGGGGGGCCACCACTGAAAAGGCCCTCTCCCTTGTTGCCACCCTCCGAGCTTCCCTTGGAGTAGGCACTCGGAGGAGGACCTTAGATGTTGAGCGCAGTGTACGGGTAGGTTCATGTCGGGAGAGGTGTTCCATCAGGTATTGTGGTCCCAAGCCATGTAAGGCTTTATAGGTTAAAACCAGCACCTTGAATTGGGCTCAGAAACATATAAGCAGCCAATGCAAGCGGGCCAGAATCAGTCTTATATGCTTGAACCTTCTGATTCCAGTTATCAATCTGGCCGCTGCATTTTGCACAAGCTGCAGTTTCTGAACCATCTTCAAAGGTAGCCCAAAGTAGAGGGCATTGCAGTAATCTAATTTGGAGGTCACCAGAGCATGGACAACTGAAGCTAGGTTATCCCTGTCCAGATAGGGGCATAGCTGGGCCACCAAACGGAGTTGGTAGAAGGCACTCCGTGCCACCGAGGCCACGTGGACTTCAAGAGACAGATGGTTCTAGGAGAACCCCCAAGCTACAAATCTGCTCCTTCAGGGGGAGTGCAACCCCATCCAGAACAGGTTGAACACCCCCCATCCGGCCAGAAGAACCACCCACCAGCAGCATCTCTGTCTTCCCCACAGCGTTGTGTTTTTCACAATACAAGCGTGTTTTCAGACACTATCTTGAGATAATTCTAATGAGCACTTAGCAGAACATGGTACAGCATATTTTAGTTGAACGGAATATCTCCTTGACAGACTTTCTGTCCTCTGCCCCCCCCTTCCTTAAAACATTAAATGGAATTCAGTTTTAAGATGAAACTATGTGAAAGTGGAACATTTCTTCAGTGTGATTATTTTTATGCAAAGCGAGTCTCAGACTTTAAAGTTAAAGAGTTCCCACAGCAACTGTAACTCTGCCCTCTGGTGCATATTCTATATCTTTGTCGGGGCTTGTACCTGCTATTAAATTTATGCCCTTTGTGTATACGGTTGGTATAGTACCTAATAGAGACATACATAATATACATTTTGCAAAGGAGGCTGACTTTTTAAAATACTCAAGGATGAGACTCAAACCTTTGGTTATAGTACTATGAATTTCTCTCCTTTTCCAACAATCCCAGCTCCCTCATAGGGGAGATGCTCCAGAACCTTAATCATTTTAGTTGCCCCTTTCTGCATTTTTCCCCAGTTCTATAATAGCCTTTTTTAGGTGTAGGGACCAGAACTGTACACAGTATTCCGAGTGTGGTCGCACCATAGATTTGTATAAAGGCAGTATGATATTGGCAGTTTTGTCCTCAATTCCTTTTCTAATAATGGCTAACATGGATGATGATGATGATGATGATGATGATAATAATAATAATAGAATACAGTTCTGTTTCTTCACAAGGGGATTGCCCAAACTCTTGGAGAAGACTTGATCAGCAGCTGTTAAGTCATGGTGGCTCTAATAATGCCTAACGTGGAGTTTGCCTTCTTTACAGCGGCCACACACTGGGTGGACCTTGTCATTGAGTTGTCCACCACAACCCCAAGATCTCTTTCTTTGTCTGTCACTGCCAGCTCCGATCCCATTAGGTTATACTTGAAGTTGGAATGTTTTTTGGGCCCATTGAAGACCCTTGGGCATAGGGATCATAGGGGTGAGCTTACCTGCTCAGCCTTGACCACCAAACAATAACTCCAAAGGCTTTTCCTCGACGGTTTCCTTTAGTGTTAAAACATCTTGGAACAGCCATACATCAAACTGCCTGCTTCAAGGCCCACACCAAGAAGAGCATCAACCAGAAGCCCCACCCAGGCCTTCGAGGAGGGCCTGGAGACTAACAGCCACAGACCTCTTAAAGATACATTCTCTGCTCTTGTTGTGTCAGTGTTCTAGGTACTCTTAAGAGGAACGGTCTTCCTTCTAGGTACTCTTAAGAGGAACAGTCTTCCTTCTAGGTACTCTTAAGAGGAACGGTCTTCCTTCTAGGTACTCTTAAGAGGAACGGTCTTCCTTCTAGGTACTCTTAAGAGGAACGGTCCTCCTTCTAGGTACTCTTAAGAGGAACGGTCCTCCTTCTAGGTACTCTTAAGAGGAACGGTCCTCCTTCTAGGTACTCTTAAGAGGAACGGTCTTCCTTCTAGGTACTCTTAAGAGGAACGGTCTTCCTTCTAGGTACTCTTAAGAGGAACGGTCTTCCTTCTAGGTACTCTTAAGAGGAACGGTCCTCCTTCTAGGTACTCTTAAGAGGAACGGTCTTCCTTCTAGGTACTCTTAAGAGGAACGGTCTTCCTTCTAGGTACTCTTCTGGGAGCATGCTTGGGGCAGACACATTTTCCAATGTCTTCTTGCTTTGTCTTTCCCTGCTAGTGCTCATGTGCTCATTTGGCTTGGGGGTACCACAGAGCGTGGCAAAAAAGAAGAAGAAAAAAAGAGGGTATTATGTGAAAGAATATGCATGTTCACAGCTCAGAGGATTAAAGGCCCGTGTTCTTATCACTGCAGAACAGAGAATTATAAATCCAGTTTTAGAATACTAAATCCCCCCAGGACGTGGCCATTGTTTGGAAATAAGAAAAGAAGAAGAAGAAGCCTTGAGTCAGAAATAATCAGTTTTGGAATGACATATTGTCAAATAAAATATGTCTCATATTATCCCTTTTCCCACCCCTTTCTCTATCTGGCACTTTCGGTTGGACAAGTTTACATGAAAAATAGATTAAAATGACCTCCTCCTGAACGCCTTCAAAGTTTGACTTTTCATAACGATCTGCTTATGTGTGTTTCATGTTTCAACCATGGACGGTTAGCTCAGGGGTCCACAGCAGAAGCGAGGGTATACAAGAAGGCTCCAATCCTATTCATAAGAACACAAGAAGAGCCCTGCTGGGTCAGACCGAGGGTCCATCTAGTCCAGCACTCTGTTCACACAGTGGCCAACCAGCTGTTGACCATGGAACCACAAGCAGGACACAGTGCAACAGCACCCTCCCGCCCATGTTCCCCAGCAACTGGTGTATATAGGCTTACTGCTTCTGATACTCTGTTTCTGACTTCCATGGAAGCCATAGTGTGTATGTTAGTAGAGGATGGCAAATGTCCCTCAGCTCAACTCGGAATCAGCTCTGTATTAATGGGCTTCCTTGTCAAGGGTTTATGGAAAATGCGTTTGGTTTCAGGGACGTATCTCCAGGTTTGCAATACTGGCTTCAGCCTTTCAGGTTTTGCTTTCGCTGTTACTGAAAGGCACCTCAAGTTTTCTTTCAGTGTCAGCTAGCCTTGAAATGCACTTACTCAGGAACCCACTTTATATTCTGAGATGGAGAGGAAGACTTTAAGGGAAACGTTGTTCAATTCATAATTCATTCAAGCGTTATGAGCTGGACAAACTTGTATTCTGAACCGGAGAATTACTGACTTTAGCAATATTGTTGCTTGCTATCCAAGATGTGTAACGGATGGGAGAGGATAGCAATGAGAAGATTGTTGGAAGGATATAAATCTTATGACAGAGTGTGGACGGGTAGAAGGGGCTGCAAAAATCCCAGCCAAGAGCATTCTCTAACAAGATCCCTTTTTTAAACTCAGTTTTTTTTGCCACCTACGCTATTTGTAAATGCCTCTTCCTATAGGAGGAATATCTTCTTGTCTGACTGTTCTCCAGATTGTCAGGTTGCCCTTTTGCTAAACCTTGGATTAAAATAAATTGACTGCTTATATTTCTCATGTATAAGAAGGACTGTGCACTTTTTTTAAAAAATGACATTGAGCGAGCTGAATTTTGCAGCCTTTATGAATTAAGGAAAGTTAAGCAAATGTGCTTATTTTGAACGATTGTACTTCTAGTCTCTGCCTACGTCCTATTTAGAGATACAATTTAAAGAGGGGAATCAAATTTGTCGAACAAAACAAATCACAAACAAAACCGATTCCTAAAAAGAAGTGTGCTTTCATTGTAAATTGTCTAATGTAGCTAGTGTTTTTTCCTTAGAATATGTAGAACAGCTTTCCCATCATTGCACCTTTCCGATGGTTTTTTGACTACATATCCCATCAGCGCAATCAGCATGGGCAATCGTCAGGGATAGAGAGAACTGTAGTCCCACACATCTGGAGGACACCAAGTTAGGGAATGCTAATGTAGAACCACCCAGAAAGCTTTGGCTATGTAATAAATGTAATAAATAAATAAACAAACATAGAATCATAAAATAGTTGAGTTGAAAGGGGCCTATAAGGCCATCAAGTCCACCCCCCTGCTCAATGCAGGAATCCACCTCAAAGCATCCCTGACAGATGGTTGTCCAGCTGCCTCTTGAAGGCCTCTAGGGTGGGAGAGCCCACAACCTCCCTAGGTCATTGGTTCCATTGTCATACTGCTCTAACAGTCAGGATGTTTTTACTGATGTCCAGCCGGAATCTGGCTTCCTGTAACTTGTGTAACTGTGTCCTGCACTCTGGGATGATGGAGAAGTATTTGAAGAGTGCTATCACGTCTCCCCTCAATCTTCTCTTATCCAGGCTAAACATGCCCAGTTCTTTCAGTCTCTCTTCATAGGGCTTTGTTTCCAGACCCCTGATCATCCTGGTTGCCCTCCTCTGAACACGCTCCAGCTTGTCTGCATCCTTCTTGAAGTGTGGAGCCCAGAACTGGACGCAATACTCCAGATGAGGCCTAACCAGGGCCAAATAGAGAGGAACCAGTTCCTCGCACGATTTGGAAGCTATACTCCTATTAATTCACCCCAAATTAGCATTTTCTTTTTTTGCAGCCACTTCACACTGTTGGCTCATATTCAGCTTGTGATCTACAACAATTCCAAGATCCTTCTCGCTTGTTGTATTGCTGAGCCAAATGTCCCCCATCTTGTAACTGTGCATTTGGTTTCTTTTTCCTAGGTGTAGAACTTGGCATTTATCCCTATTAAATTTCATGCAGAAAAATTAAGCACTTGATTGTAGTTCCCATACACCTTGATATGTAAGAATAATGAATAGACAATTCTTGTAGAAGGCCATTGAAATCAATGAGGAACTTAAATTCCATCATTTCCAGTGGATTTACTCTAAGTATGTCTTAGGTCTGGATTCAACTTGTTCATGCTAAATATAATTGGTGCGTTTATTTCAATCCATGGATTAGTCTTGAAGATACTAAAAGGACAGGATAAAAGTAGCAATAAACATTTGGGAACAAAATTAAGGTAAATCTTGATTGGAAGTGCTACAATTCAGAAATATATTTGTATTTTGGCGGGTTATTATGTTTCTCCTCTTGATATCTACTGTGTGAAAAGAAAGGGAACCAGGCAACAAGAAATGTGTGGTGGTTAACTTGATATTTAGCAGTTTGTATCTGGCAGTTTATAGATCACCATACTTTCGCAACGTTTGTTCATCTAATCCGTATGTGCAAGTCGGAATGGATGCTTCCACCTGATGGTCCATTGGTTGCTAACACTAGACAGAACAGGAGACGTTTGTTGCTGATAAAGTGATCTTTTCCTATCAGCTTGCGTAAGACCAATTTAAGGTCTTTGTCGATAAAACAGTGTAGGATAGCTATGATTCTAGTGATTTGTTGCAATAAACATTCACACAAAGGGTGAAAATAATATGCCTTATTGTCCACATTTTTCCTTCAGTGTTCAGTGCGTTCTTTCGGCACTGTGGCATAATACAATCTTCTTCCTTTCAAGAGTCAGAGGAAGACAAGCAAAGATGTGGAATTCACTGAGCTGCTGTTGCATACCCTGGATGAATAATTGGTTGGCTTTTAACATATCTGAAAGACACAGGCCATAGCTAGATCAGGCGAAATCCTGGGGTGATCCCCGGGATCGTCCTTGTGCATCCACATGACACACAGGGGATCCCGGGATCAGGGAGGGATGTAGGCCGCACAATGTGTGGCTGGGCGCTGCGGTTTGTCCCAACTCCTCACGATTCTCAGGAGCGCTGTGCCCATTGGCGGTGGGGTGGGGTGAGCAGGGAAAGTAATTATTTATTTATTTTACCTTTTGCGCACAAGCGTTCGTGCGCTGTTGCTTCTTTAAGAAAAAATGGCGGGTGCGACGCCTCTCCGTCTGAGGTTGTCACGTGCTGCGTGTAAACAGAGAGGAGATCTCGCGATAAAACCATAGCGAGATCTTCACCCCTCCGTTGGGGACTAACAAGTAAGGCCACAGTTGTCAAGTCTTTGCTTAACCCAAAGCTGTCTTACTCCTTAAGGGCCAAAGATGAAGATTCAATTGAGGTTAGCACAGGAGTCCTATTTGACCACTGAAGCCTCCCAACAGAAGCTGTCTGTTAAATCGGGAAAGTTAAGCAAGCAAAATCGTTCTGCTTTCTGGAGTCCTTTTGTGACTATTAGTGTCAATTATAGCCCAAAATGAGAAAGGAGATGAGGATCCGGGAAGGTGGTGGGGGAGCCTAATTAAAGCTTCTATCTTGTATCGAAAGAATAATTTTGTCTGGTTGGTTTGGTCAGCTGAGCCTCGGAGAGAGCCATGGGGTTCCCCTCAACCATTATTTTCCTATCCCCCCTTCCCGGTATTCTCCGGTTGCTGTATTCTCCATGGCCAGATCCTTTATAGTAGAAACAATGTTGTGTATCTTCCTTGTTTAGATTTTTAGCAATAATGCAGAGAACACAGAATTGTGCTCCCATGTGATTCTAGGCAATCTCTTTCTACACCTGCCTTTCCCCCCCGGGATCATCCCGGGATCGTCCCTGGGTGTCCGTCCGAATGACACACAAGGGAATCGGGGTGCAGGCAGGGATGACGCCTACATTTTCCCAGGATAACCGACACCTTGGTTATCTTGGTTTTACACACGGTCCCTGGATGATCCGGAGGACCGCAGGTGGTGTGGGTGCCTGTCCTGGCTTCTTCCCTCCTCCCTGTGAGTAGTGGGGGTCAGCAGAGTGAAGGATCCAGGCTGGGGGGAGTCCAGAAACATCAAGGGTGGGATGAGCAGGGCCGGAGCTTTTTTTTTTGTCTTTATTTACTTTTCGCTGCAGCACAAGTGCGCTCCAGCGTCTGCTTTTTTAAAATTTTAAAAATGGCGGGCACAACAGGCGCAATGTCCCTTTTCTCTTCTGGGATGTTGCGCTTCCGTTTGGAAGCCCTTGGACCAGCCTTCCTCAACCTGGGGTGCTCCAGATGTGTTGGACTACAACTCCCAGAATGTCCCTGGCTGGGGCATTCTGGGAGATGCAGTCCAACACATCTGGAGCGCCCCAGGTTGAGGAAGGCTGCCTTGGATGATCCTGGAAGCAGGTAAATCCACGATCATCTTCCCTCCCTTCCTCCCTCCCTCCCCAAAGGACCTTAGGTGTAAAAAAGGCCTGCCTGTCTCCTCTCTTACACACACACACACACAGAGACGCACACTCACTCACACTGCACAGCATATTCAAAGAGAAAAAAAGGGAGGATAAATGAAACCCAGGGGAGGATAGCAAGCCAATGACATAACAAAGCTCAATTTTATAGTTACTTAGCTACTGCATTGCTCAAGGAATGTGGGACATATGTTTGTATATATTATTTCCCCACAGACTCATGAGGGCTAGACACATTTCCCCTTCAACTGCCAAGCAGAAGCAATGGTTGTTATCTGAGAATCCTAGCCGGCATGGACAGATACCCAAAATGTTACAGCGAAGCGTCATCCTGGCCCACGTGTCCTTTAAAGGAGAGCCAACCTGCTTTTCTCTAGCTCCTGCTCTTTCCGACAGGAGTGGGTCCTTGTTGCAAGCTTGAACGTGCAAGAAAAGGTTGACATCATCTTGGCTTTCGGGGGAAATCAGGTGTCATTTGCATGCTGTGATGGGTGCCAAGTTGTAAGCTGGTAACACAGCAAATAGGTGTGAACCTATTTGCCAAGGCTGCCACACACACCTTAGGATGGGGATGCAGCCGGCCCTCCATCCTGCATTGGGTTGTGTCAGAACCAGGATCCACTTTAATTTCCAACTGCAATGTGGGACCCACATTTTATCTGGTGCTGCTTCTCCCATTTTCACTCTCTAGGGGCATGTCTACACCATGCCTTATCCCGGGGATCGCCCCGGGATCATCCCTGTGCGTCCACATGACGCACAGGGGATCCCGGGGGCAGGAAATGAAAGATAACTGGGACGGCTTTAATCCCGACTTATCCCACAGTCTTGGGATTGTCCTGAGACCATGGGTCGTGTGGGCTGCCATCCTGGTTTTGTCCTTGCTCCTCGCGAGTAAACGCAAGGAGCGGAGAGCTCCTCAGGCACTCCATGCCCATTGGGGGTGGTGTGGTGGGAATGGGAGTATTTTTTAAAACAACAACCACGATGACCTCATCGCTGGAATTTTCGTGCTCTCATCTTCAATAATAATAATAAAAAGCAAAATGGCGGGCGTGACGTCCTCCTCCCTCCCTGGATGTCGTGTGCCACGTGTGAACTGAGGGGGAGGATCTCATGATCAGCATATCGTGAGATCTCCCCCGCCCCTCAGTGTAGACATGCCCTAGGAGACTAGATATAAAGGAGGAAATTGCTGTATCTTCAATACAGTAGCAGAAGGAATTTTAGAAATATCATCTGTTTCAGTTAAAAGAAAGAAAAAAACTCAAGCTACGGATCAGACTGTTTATCGTCGGTGTCAGTTTTGCCCAGGATCGTTAAGGCCTTTCCGTCCGGATTCCAGATTAACCTTCACTTAAAAAAAAAATCCTCATGACAATCTGTTTTATCCAAAAATGCATGCTTTTATAGTATCTTAATGTAAAATACACATTTGAATGTATTGGTGTGTTTTCCGAGCAAAAATTGCAGCAGAAAATTCAGAGAAATGTGGCTTTCTGATTTTCATGTTAGGCCAGGAGGTGCAAAGCAAGTTAGTTCACATTTGAACATTCCTAATTTGCCAGTTGAAGATCATGTAGCACGTAAGCATGTTCAGAGGAGGGCAACCAGGATGATCAGGGGTCTGGAAACAAAGCCCTATGAAGAGAGACTGAAAGAACTGGGCATGTTTAGCCTGGAGAAGAGAAGATGGAGGGGAGACATGAGAGCACTCTTCAGATACTTAAAAGATTGTCACACAGAGGAGGGCCAAGATTTCTTCTCGATCCTCCCAGAGTGCAGGACACAGAGTAACGGGCTCAAGTTAAAGGAAGCCAGATTCCGGCTGGACATCAGGAAAAACTTCCTGACTGTTAGAGCTGTACGACAATGGAATCAGTTACCTAGGGAGATTGTGGGCTCTCCCACGCTAGAGGCCTTCAAGAGGCAGCTGGACAACCATCTGTCAGGAATGCTTTGAGGTGGATTCCTGCATTGAGCAGGGGGTTGGACTTGATGGCCTTATAGACCCTTTCCAACTCTAGTATTCCATGATTCTATAGGATTGCGCCTGAAGTTATTTTCTAGGCAAGGAGTAGGGTGTGGCATTTGTGTCTAATGCAGGTGGAAAGGTCTCTAAGTGCTTAATGCAGCCTTTGGCTAATCCCTGCATTTCAAACATTTCTTTGCTGCTAGAAGTAACCTTCTCGTCTTTCCCCTCCAGTGCGGCGTGTCATTTTGCAAAAACCCTCATGGTTCACACTACTGCTTCTGTTCCATATGCCTGCCTGATTTTGCCGCTGCTGCACCTTCCTTGACTGCCAAGTTCTTTGGCTTCTGTCCTCCAAACTCTGGCTAATTGTTTACCTAAACAAAACCCACTAATGCTCACAGTCACAAATGTCAGTGGCGTTTATTTTTGCAGGAGAATGTGTGTCTACCTCCAAGTACTATGCCAAACATGGTATTTGGATCTTGAATACCGGGTTTTAGTGGATGATTGACCAGGCACCTTGGAATCGTTACACAAGCATAATGCAACCCTGTGTTTCTCCCTGTAGACCGCTGGCCTGGACCCAGGAAAATCTTCTACCACCGCTGGCCTGTGGTAGAAGATTTACCGTATTTCTTCGATTCTAAGATGCACTTCTTTTCCCATATAAACATCTCTAAAAACAGAATCGCGGGTGCATTTATTATTTCTTAGAATCAAAGCTTTTTTTCTGTTGGTGGTACTGAAATTAGTGTGCATCTTACAATCGATGGCGTCTTTGCATCGAAGAAATACGGAAAGTCACTCTTTCTCAACCCAACCTACTTCACAAAGTTGTTGTGAGGACAACGTGAGGCAACCCTTATGTATGTATGCTGCCTTAAGGATGGGAAATAAAATTGAAGAATAATTTAGGGAATAGATGCTATAACCTTTTATTTATTTATTATTGCATTTATATCCCGCCTTTTTTCCTCCAAGGAACCCAAGGCGGCGTACATAATCCTCCTCCTCTCCATGTTATCCTCACAACAACAACCCTGTGAGGTAGGTTGGGCTGAGAGTCTGTGACTGGCCCAAAGACACCTAGTGGGTTTCCATGGCTGAGTGGGGACTAGAACTCCCAGTCCATCCCTTTAGAAAATCTCTCATGTCTTTACGTTGTATGCTGTGGTCATACACCACTTCACAGTTAGTTAAATTATGGAACTCACTACCACAAGATGTAGTGATGGCCACCAATCTGGATGGCTTCAGAAGGAGGTTGGATAAATTCCTGGAGGCGAAGGCTATCCATGGCTACTAGCCCTGATGGTTGTGTGCTATCTCTCCAGTAGTCAAGGCAGTAAGCCTGTGTGCACCAGTTGCTGGGGAACATGGGCGGGAGGGTGCTGTGGCACCATGTCCTTCTTGTTCATGTCTGGCTGATGGCTGGTTGGCCACTGTGTGAACAGAGTGCTGGACTAGATGGACCCTCGGTCTGATCCAGCAGGGTTCTTCCTGTGTTCAGAAGAAGAAGAAGAAGAAGAAGAAGTCGTCCTGCTTGTTCATCCCTGGCCGATGGCTTGTTGGCCACTGTGTGAACAGGGTGCTGGACTAGATGGACCCTTGGTCTGATCCAGCCTCAGGGCTCTTCTTATGTTCTTAAGTTCTTATGAGCTATCGTATGTGCTTTCCAAATTGTAAGACTGGTTTCTAAGGCTGACGATGTCAGATTGCTACCTAATTCTCTCTGTTTTCTTTCGTTCAGGGTGGCCTGATTGCTCTCCTCTTGCTGCTGCTGGTGTTCACCGTGGCCTTGTACGCCCAGCGCCGTTGGTACAAGCAACGCAGGATCCCGCAGAAGAGCGCCAGCACAGAAGCCACCCACGAGATCCATTACATCCCGTCAGTGCTGCTGGGACCGCAGGGGAGGGACAGCTTCCGTAACTCACGCTTACAGGCCCACACCTCGGTCATCGGCATGCCCATCCGTGAGACCCCGATCCTGGACGACTACGACTACGAGGAGGAGGAGAACCCCTTGCGGCCCGAGCACAGCTGCAGGGACGACGAGTTCGGGGGCGAAATGATGCGGCCGTTGGACAGCCTGGGTCGGAGTGGGGAGAAACCCGACTATGAAAAGAAAGGTTGGTTGCTTTTGGTTTGACCATCTTTGGAATGTGCTTGTGGGGGTCGTTAAGAAGTGATGGATGATCAAGGCGGCAGCCGGGCTGGACGTTCAATCTTCCCTCTCCCGGGCTTGCGATGTGTAAGCACAGCAAGCCGGTGTTCTTTAAAGGAGCTTGGGGTTTCCAGGAGCACTTCTGTGATCCAGAAACTGATCACAGACACATGGCCCGGTTGTATGGGGTGTTGGTGACAGGTGCTTCAAAGGGGGGGGGGGGGAAGAATCAGTCAAGTCTTCTCATTCCTTTTTTTTATTGCCTTTCATCAAGAGATTAGTGTACGTGCGTGCATTGCATCTCTGTAGGGACTCAGCCTGTGGGGTGAAACACGTTGCAACCTATTGCTCCCGATTGTGTTGCAAAGAATACACAGGACAGAAGGACTTCTCAGCATTAACCCTTTCCCTACCCTGCTTCCTTGATGGAATCTCCCTGGGAGGAAGAATAGTACGTTCAGTGTAATACCGTTCAGGTCCTCTACCGGGGGATGTCTATACGGCTTCTTTACCCCAACCTAAATGTGCAGATTTGCATTTTAGGACAAATGACGACGCCGTCCATTCACAGCAGCGCTGGGTTTTTAACTGGTTAATGCACAGATTCATAGCTGCGATTTTGGATCAACCTTTGAGTTTGCACCGCGTTATAGTTATGTGTTCTTGGGGGAGTTAAATCGCATTTTGAAAAGTGGGCGTCACTTTGAGGGCGAGACAAAGTGATTGGTCAATTTCCCGCCTCCCCACCTATCGAGTCCTCCTCTGGCTGCCTCATTCCTTGCCACCGTTTTCATTTTGAATTATATGAATCTGCGGAGGTCCACAGATGGAGCTTTTAAAATTAAAACAAAGAGGGGGGACAGGCAGTGAGAGGGAGGAGACGTGTTCAGTCCCCTGCTCGCATCCTCGTCTGCTGCCTCGTTCCTTTCCCCACTCGGTTTTCCTCCTATATGAATCTGCAGAGCTCCGCAGATGACTCTTTAGTGTTCCAGAGCCTCGCATGTGCGCATGTGCGCATTAATAGCTGCTACAGTGTGATGCTCTTTGCCTAGATTCAAATCTACAAAAAATCTGGTTTATATAAAATGAGGAGCAATCCCGTTATCGTATAGATGGGGGCCCAGTCCTTTTGATCTCTAAAGCACTTCCTGAAGAGGGAGGGAATTGTGATTTTATAACACTACCCAAGGATAGGGAAGAAGACTGGGGATATTCTAGACCCCTGATTGAACATTCGAGTGGGTGAAGGGAATTCTGAATCTCCCTTGCCTTGTGGGCAGCAGGAGTTGCTGGGAGTTAGTTTATTTTGTTCCTTATTCGTGGAAGTGGCACTGCGAAGACAGTTTCAAATATCTGCTCTCATTGAAACCACTTTTGCCAATGCGTATAACAACTGGAAATATCCCAAACCTTTGGATTTGGAATCGCTAAAGGGTCTGTTTAGATGACACTCTAAGCCATGGTTAGGCCGCTAACTCTTTTGCAGTAAATGGTTAGTGAGCGTGTTTAAACTCTGCCTTTGTAGCCACTATGGTTGGGAACGGTTCACATGACACAGACAATAATGGTCCGCATAAGCCATAACGTTTATCTCAAAATGCTTAACCACTGTGGCTTAGTGTGTCATCTGAACAGGGTCAAAGTGACGGAGGCCTATGGAATGGTAGCGCCCAGAAAAGGGACTAAGGAATCAGCCTTAAACTAGTTGTGCACGGTCCTTCCGGAAGGAGCACATCAAATCCACCCTCCTCCATAACTCCCATCGTTACAGGAATCCAACAGTATGTGCAGCCAGTTTTTATGTGTAAGTCTTTGCCTGTAGTTACAGCACTTAGGACAAGCAAGCATAGAGACTTCCAACTCAAGGTGAGGAATCACACCTTTCTCCCCCATTGCCAACTCTCCTCTTTTGCAGTGCTGGCCTTCCAGGTGGCCAGCCTTCATAGGTTGCCCATGCCTAAGCAGCAGGTGGGGAACTTCAGGTACCTCTGGGAAAGATGCTAAGCCCAGGCTTTGACATGCCTGAGGTCTTCCTGGAGCTGTCAACTGGAAATTTCCAGGTCTCCCAGCCAAGGAAGCCCTGGGTGTGTGTGTCACTCCTCCGTTATCTACTTGGGCAGCGGGTGTCCGTTTGCCCCCCTGCAATCCTCTCTCACCAGCCTGCCTTCCCTAATTTTGCTCTTCTCACCACCCTATGAGGGTGGCAAGCCCTAAGAGGAGAGACTGAGAGAACTGAGCATGTTTAGCCTGGAGAGGAGAAGATTGAGGGGAGACATGAGAGCGCTCTTCAAATACTTAAAAGGTTGTCACACAGAGGAGGGCCAGGATCTCTTCTCGATCCTCCCAGAGTGCAGGACACGGAATCATGGGCTCAAGTTTCAGGAAGCCAGATTCCGGCTGGACAGCAGGAAAAACCTCCTGACCATTAGAGCAGTATGACAAGGGAACCAATGACCTAGGGATCTCGTGGAAGTGAATTCTTGATCTTGTGGCAGTGAGTTTTTCTCTGATCCTGCCTGTGAGTTAAAAAGTGTCGACAAAGCCATTTTGAATTGCTTGCGTTTTTGAAGCTTCCAAAAGCCAGCTTGACCCTTCCTCCAGTGAAACGAAAGGGTCCGGGAGGGGATATGGTTACGCCCTAACAAACCCATCAGTTCCACAAACAAGCTTCAGAATATATTGCTCGCATATCTTTTCAGATGATTGACTTGTGATTGATCTGTAAGAGGATTGGTGATTGATTTGTGAGTGTGGGAGATGGACAAACCTGTCAGTTCCGTTTTCTCCTTTCAGTTTTAAGTCCTTTCCTTCCTGGGTGTGACGAAATTAGCAAGTTTGGGTAAATTCTTATCAAAAACAAACTGAAATAAAATCCTTGCCTGTCCATACCATCCAAATACAGTGTGACAAATACAGTGTCACCCAGAGGAGGGCCAGGATCTCTTCTCGATCCTCCCAGAGTGCAGGACACGGAATAACGGGCTCAAGTTTCAGGCAGCCAGATTCTGGCTGGACATCAGGAAAAATCTCCTGACCGTTAGAGCAGTATGACAAGGGAACCAATTCCCTAGGGAGGTGGTAGGCTCTCCCACACTAGAGGCCTTCAAGAGGTAGCCATCTGTCAGGGGTGCTTTAGGGTGGATTCCTGCATTGAGCGGGGGGTTGGACTAGATGGCCTTATAGGCCCCTTCCAGCTCTACTATTCTATGATTCTATGACCTTCCTTGTCCTGCTCCTTCCCAGGGCTATATAGCAGCATCTTAATAAAGCCTACCTGGATGGGGAAATGCTGGGAGTTGTGGGAGTTTTTTTCTGTCTGAACATCCATTGTACCCTAAGTCACACTTTGTCAGCCTTCTATTCCCCATTCCCAAATTCTCATAATATTTTGATAACACTTGTCTACCTTACATGGTTGAGAAAAAATGGTGTGATGATAATACGAATGGCGAGTGGTATTACTAATTATACACCCTTTCTAATTTTTAGTCTTGTTTTTAACAGTCTTTACTGTGCCTCTTCGTTCTTGTGAAAGGTTATTATAATTCCCATTTTAAAGGAAGGAGAACTGAGGCCAAGAATGATTATTGCCAAATCCCAAGACTTCCACCATCTCTGTACGTAGCCTTAAGCAAACCGGCTTCTCTGTTCTTCATATCTAAAATACTAGCGGCTTCATTTCACCTAATTGTCGAGGATGAACACGGTAATACGTTTAATTGCCTTGGGAATCAAATACGCGGTGCAAATTGCAAACATATGCGGTAGTATAATTACTTTAAGAAATCCAAACACCTTGTTATTTTGCCAAAAGATTTTCTCCCTAAAATAAGACGATCTTTGAACACACGCTGAATACACAATTCCTTTACTTCCAGTAGGATGGGAACGCAGGGCTGATGTGCAATACGGAGGAGCTGAAAGTATTTTCCTTCTTTCTCTTCCTCTGCATCTGTTCATACCTGCTTGGGGAACCACCCACACATCCAAAGGGGAGCCAGTCTCAGTGCGAGAACCAAGGCAGCAAAAGAATTAAAATATCCTACACCCTTTCATTTTTTTTTATTTTCAATGATAGAAAGATAGTCACGTTTTTATATTAAAAAACCTATGGGGTGTTTTAAACCTTTATCGAAACCTGGTGTCTCACATAGGACCCTGATGATATTACCTTCTCACAGCTTCTGCTAAAGCTAGCATGTGTGCTTAACAGCATGGATGGAGAGGGAAAACGCCCCCTCTAAATTCCTCGTTACCAGCCTCACACATTTTAGAAGCAAGCATCTGATTTCTAAATGCTCAAGCGCCTATACGTTTTTTTTCATCACTCCGCCAAGGTTTTAAAAATGCATTTTCCAGCCATTCTCGCTGTTCCATCCACGAGTATGGGCAGAGCCACGATGGAGCAGTTCAGAGGTCCATCTCCTCTGGCATCCAACTTCCCACTGTGGCCAGTCATATGTTTTCCAGGAAGGCCAAAAATAGGGCGTGAAATAGCCCCCTCCTATTGATTGATTGATTGATTGATTGATTATTATTATTATTTATTTATATAGCACCATCAATGTACATGGTGCTGTACAGAGTAAAACAGTAAATAGCAAGACCCTGCCGCATAGGCTTACAATCTAATAAAATCATAGTAAAACAATAAGGAGGGGAAGAGAATGCCAACAGGTACAGGGAAGGGTAAGCAGGCACAGGGTAGGGAAAAACTAACAGTAGAAAGTAATAGTAGAAGTCTGCACAACATCAAGTTTTAAAAGCTTTAGGAAAAAGAAAAGTTTTTAGTTGAGCTTTAAAAGCTGTGGTTGAACTTGTAGTTCTCAAATGTTCTGGAAGAGCGTTCCAGGCGTAAGGGGCAGCAGACGAAAATGGACGAAGCCGAGCAAGGGAAGTAGAGGCCCTTGGGCAGGCGAGAAACATGGCATCAGAGGAGCGAAGAGCACGAGCGGGGCAATAGTGTGAGATGAGAGAGGAGAGATAGGAAGGAGCTAGACCGTGAAAAGCTTTGAAGGTTAACAGGAGAAGTTTATATTGGATTCTGAAGTGAATTGGAAGCCAATGAAGAGATTTCAGAAGCGGAGTAACATGGTCAGAGCGGCGTGCTAAGAAGATGATCTTTGCGGCAGAGTGGTGAACAGAAACCAACGGGCTGATGTGAGAAGAAGGAAGGCCAGTGAGAAGAAGGTTGCAGTAGTCCAACCGTGAAATAACCAGTGCATGAACAAGAGTCTTGGCAGAAGAGACAGACAAAAATGATCGAATCCTGGCAATATTATACAGGAAAAATCGACAAGATTTAGCTACTGCCTCAATATGAGGAATAAAGGAGAGCGAGGAGATTTAGAATATTTATATACCGCTCCCCTATGAAAAATGTACAAGATAAAATGAAAATAAAAACAGAATGAAACAGTTAAAACAAAATTTAAAAGAAGCAAAAACAGAGATTCAAGGCTGCATATTAAGGAAAGGCTTCTTGGAATAAAGAATACCAACACAGATACCAACAGCAAGCAAACCTTTGAAAATGGAGGGGTTTGGTCATTGGCATCAAAAGTACATACTGTTTGTCTGGTTATGCAGCTGTGATATTGTTGTAGGGGTGTGTTTTAAACTTGTTTTTGTGTGGGAGGGAGGTAGCCTACTCTCATACTTCTTCTATGAAAGTGGTGTCACTAACAAACGTGTTTCAGAGGGCTCTTCTACACCAAGCAGGATATTCCACTGTGAAAGCGGTATATAAAAGGCAGGAGCCACACGACGGCTTTATAGCGGTATTGAAATGTGATGCAGGATCTACACTACTGTTTTTTAGTGGGACTGAAGTGCAATGACAACTGTTGGGGCCCAGGTCACATCTACACCAAGCAGGATACAACACTATGAAAGTGGTATGAAAGCAGTATATGGTCTGTGTGTCAATGGGTCCCAACAGTTGTCAGTGCACTTCAATGCCGCTATAAAGCAGTCGTGTGGCTCCTGCCTTTTATATACCGCTTCCGTAGTGGAACATCCTGCTTGGTGTAGATGAGCCCAGACAAGTCATATTACATCCAGACTGGTGTCAGCAAGAGGTGCTGGAGTGTTTGGGAAGGGGAGTGGTCCTCAACGAAATGCTGCTCATCGCAACCGCTCCTGTAGTGCCCCCTCCCTTAGAACATCAGAACATCGGAAGAGCCCTGATGCTGGATCAGGCCAAGGGTCCATCTAGTCCAGCACTCTGTTCACCCAATGGCCAACCAGCCATTAGCCAGGGACCAACAAAGCAGGACATGGTGCAACAGCACCCTCCCACCCATGTTCCCCAGCAACTGTTGCACACAGAGTTCATGTGCACAAAAGTTGGGAGTGATGTTTATCATTCTTGCAACAGATGGCAGCTCCCACTGGGGGCCATTTTTCTCTATCTTTCCCATGAGGACCTGGAATTTGAACTGACTCTTGAATTGATAGAGCCGGTCATGTATTTGTTTTTCCACCCAATGTCCTGAAGTTTATTCAACTTCCAGGGCAATATGGAAAACACAGATGACGACTTCCAGAGCTTATATCATAGAATCGTAGAACAGTAGAGTTGGAAGGGGCCTATAAGGCCATCGAGTCCAACCCCCTGCTCAATACCATATAATTCATATGCCTCCACATGGCATGTTGCTCGTCTGAGTCTCAATATCTTTAACATCTTCATTTCCTTGTTAGTTTCCAGCTTCAACTTTGATATATCCATCGTATCAATTTACGGATAATTTAGTGTGTGGAGTGCCATACCATTAGGATGATCAGGGGTCTGGAAACAAAGCCCTATGAGGAGAGATTGAAAGAACTGGGCATGTTTAGTTTGGAGAAGACAAGGCTGAGGGGAGACATGATAGCACTCTTCAGATACTTCAAAGGTTGTCACACAGAGGAGGGCCAGGATCTCTTCTCGATCCTCCCAGAGTGCAGGACATGGAATAACGGGCTCAAGTTAAAGGAAGCCAGATTCCAGCTGGACATCAGAAAAAAACTTCCTAATTGTTAGAGCAGTATGACAATGGAACCAATGACCTAGGGAGGTTGTGGGCTCTCCCACATTAGAGGCATTCAAGAGGCAGCTGGACAACCATCAGCCAGGTATGCTTTAAAGTAGATTCCTGCAATGAGCATTGGGTTGGACTCAATGGCCTTTTAGGCCCCTTCCAACTCTACTATTGTATGATTCTATGAGTTTCTCTTCCTCTTCTGCTTTGCTGTCTTTTTGTGAGCTCCGTCATGTGTCTTTCTAGCCAAACAACTGGATCTGAGTCAATTAAAAAGAGCTACACACTACCTGTCTCATCAGTTCCTCTCCCTCTTTCCCTTAACTTCGAGTGAAATTCATTCTCGCAGAAAACCACAGTCAGCTCTTGTTTGTTTAGAGAGCAGAAGCTTCGGGACTGGAGCGAGTCCAGGCCGGCTTGACCTGCTGCCCTCCTCATTCTGTGCGCCTGGGCAGGAGTGTGCTCTCTGCACTGCGTTTATACAGAAACCCCACACCAGGGTTGGAAATGCGTGTTTTTCTTCCTGGTGTCAAACAGAAAATGCGTTCCCCAGAGTGTTTTGGCTAATGCACATTTGATTGCCTGCATTTTCAGTCGTCTCTCTTGAAAACAGAAACACCCATCCCTGCTTATTGAAATGTCATTAGAAAGCGTTTAATATTGTTAACCTGCAACATGGCAATAAAACGCGTCTGAATAAACAAAAAACAAACAAAGAGTACATTAATTTTTAACCGGTGACTGACTATGTGATGGCAGGGAGTAATTTCTAACCTGCTGCGATAGAATGCTTTCCAGTCAAAGGATTGGTTTTAACCTTTAAACAACCCTGCCACAGACTTGAGTCCCGGGCGTCTGAATGAGCCTCTTCTGTTCTCTCTGCTACGTCTTAAGATCTGGGAGAGAAATCATGCTCATATAGCTTACTATGAAAAAACCCAGGGTCTTCCCATGAAACTGATTTGTGGGAGATCCAGGACAAATAAAAGGAAGTCCTTCTTCACACAGCGCATAGTTGAACTATGGAACTCACTACCACAGGATGTAGCGATGACCACCAATTTGGATGGCTTTAAAGGGGGGTTGGATAAATTCCTGGAGGAGAAGGTTATCAATAGTCCTGATGGTTGTGTGCTACGTCCAGTATCCGAGGCAGTAAGCCTGTGTGCACCAGTTGCTGGGGAACATGGGTGGGAGGGTGCTGTTGCACCATGTCCTGCTTGTTCATCCCTGGCCGATGGCTCGTTGGCCACTGTGTGAACAGAGTGCTGGACTAGATGGACCCTTGGTCTGATCCATCAGGGCTCTTCTTATGTTCTTAAGTTCTTATGAGCCATCGTATGTGCTTTCCAAATTGTAAGACTGGTTTCTAAGGCTGCCCCCCATGCAGCTCCGTGCCCATTTTAAGAGCCCCGCTACTCACGGGGAAGAAGGGATGACCCGGGAGCAGCAGCCACACCACCCGCGGTCCTCGGGATGGTTCTGGGTCCGTGGAAATATTGGGAAATCCACAGTCTCAGATATCCTGGGAAAGTCCCTGGTCATCCCGGGTTGCTCCCGGGATCCCCTGTGCATCATGTAGACGCACAGGGATAACCTGGAGACCACGCCGGGATATAGTCATGTTGTAGACAGGCCCCTGGAGTTCATAGAATCATAGAATAGCAGAGTTGGCAGGGGCCTACAAGGCCATCGAGTCCAACCCCCTGCTCAATGCAGGAATCCACCCTAAAGCATCCCCGACAGTTCTTTATTTTTAAACCAGACTTGGACTGGGCAGCTCTTCAGATATAGGACCCCCTCAAGTGGCGGCGTCTCCCCCCAAAGTAGGCTGCATATCCACCCTCAGCAGGATAAAAATGCTATAAATAAAACAGAATAACATGAAATGAAATGGAAGAGTTTTCAGATGGAGAGAACCGCAGGAGAAGCTACAAGGCACATAAAGATGGAGCACTTCCTCAGGAATTGAATATATGCTTCAGTAGGCACCCTCCGTCCGCCTTTGATGTACACTCAGCCCATGACCATTTGTGCTACAAATTGGGTGGCTCTCAAATTTTAGCTGGCCTTGGTAGAGCTGGTGCAGCATTTGTGTTGCAGTGAGCCTGCCCACCCGCTTCATAGCAATCGGTTGCGTGTTTACTCAGAAATAAATCAAACTGTGTTCATTGCTGTTTACTCCCAGGTAAGTGTGCATCGGATTGCAGCCTTAATGCCCTTGCGCCCCTCATTTAATATTTTATTTATTTATTTATTTATTTATTACATTTTTATACCGCCCAATAGCCGAAGCTCTCTGGGCGGTTCACAAAAATTAAAACCATAATAAAACAACAAACAGGTTAAAAGCACAAATACAAAATACAGTATAAAAAGCACAACCAGGATAAAACCACGCAGCAAAATTGATATAAGGTTAAAATACAGAGTTAAAACAGTAAAATTTTGGCGACGAAAGCAGTACAGTGTAGGCGCCAGGCGGATTTCTCTGGGGAGCTCATTCCACAGCCAGGGTGCCATCACGGAGAAGGCCCTCCTCCTAGTAGCCACCTCCCTCACTTCCTTTGGCAGGGGCTCACAGAGAAGGGCCCCTGTGGATGATCTTAATGTCTAGGCAGGTACATATGAGAGGAGACGTTCCTTCAAATAACCTGGCCCCAAACCGTTTAGGGCTTTGAATGTCAATACCAGCACTTTGAATCGGGCCCGGACCTGGACTGGCAGCCAATGAAGTTGTAAAAGGACTGGCGTAATGTGATCTCGCCGGCCAGTCCCTGTTAGTAACCGTGCTGCCCTGTTTTGTTCCAGCTGAAGTTTCCGGACCATTTTCAAAGGCAGCCCCACGTATAACGCATTGCAGTAATCCAAACGAGAGGTTATCAGAGCATGGCTAACTGTAGCTAGGCTATCTATTGATCCAATGCTTTTGAACTTCAGGAAGGACAGCAGGGGTGAATTTCCTTCCCTTTACACCCAGAGGGAAAGCCCAGGGCCTGTTTCGATGGAGACCCACCACCATTATAGAGCTCCATCACACCGCGGGGAAACACGCTCCCTACCGTCGCTTCTCCGCCCGTGTTTTCATTCCTCAGTTACTTCCTCTTTTCAAAAGAGGAAGTACCCAACGAGCATGAGGCCCATTGAGTCCGCTGTTTTAATAGTGCTGCTTCTCCTGCACACAGCAGGAGAGAGCAGCAATTCCATGTTTAAAAATACATCGGACTTAATCAGGGGTGGGTTTTTTTGTCGCGAAAGGAAGGCCAGAAGGGGTGGAAGGGGCGCGGGAAGCAGACAACGTCATCTGAGGGACCTAAGCAAACTCCATGGGCAGGTCTAGACCTGCCGATATCCTGAGGATCGCCCTGGGATCATCCCTGTGCATCCACATGACGCACAGGGGATCCCGGGAGCAGGGAGGGATGATCCCTCCCTTTCCCTGGGATATTGGCATATCCTTTAATCCCGACTTTTCCTGTGGTCTCTGCAAGATGTGTGCCCGGGCGTCCTGTTTTCGTCCTGGCTCCTCGTGAGTAACCGTGAGGAGCTGCGAACCGGGCATGGGGCACAGAGCTCTTTGGGAGCTCCGTGCCCATTGGGGGTGAGAGGGGGGAGGGGGGTCTTTTTAAAAAAATAAAAACCTGACATTTTCGTAGGAGCGCTCCTGTGCTCTTTTTTCGATGAAAGAACAAAAGCAAAATGGCGGGTGCTACGTCCTCCATCCTCCCGGGACGTCATGCACCACTGGAAACAAAGCTCTATGAAGAGAGACTGAAAGAACTGGGCATGTTTAGCCTGGAGAAGAGAAGATTGAGGGGAGACAGGATAGCACTCTTCAAATACTTAAAAGGTTGTCACACAGAGGAGGGCCAGGATCTCTTCTGGATCCTCCCAGAGTGCAGGACACGGAATAACGGGCTCAAGTTAAAGGAAGCCAGATTCCAGCTGGACATCAGGAAAAACTTCCTGACTGTTAGAGCAGCGCGACAATGGAATCAGTTACCTAGGGAGGTTGTGGGCTCTCCCACACTAGAGGCCTTCAAGAGGCAGCTGGAAAAGCCTCTGTCAGGGATGCTTTAGGGTGGATTCCTGCATTGAGCAGGGGGTTGGACTTGATGGCCTTGTAGGCCCCTTCCAACTCTGCTATTCTATGATTCTATGTAGACTGAGGGGGAGTATCTTGCGATCATCATATCGCGAGTTCGTCCCCCTCCACCCACCTCGTCTAGCCATGCCCCATGAGTGCCGAGCAACGAGCGTGCAATAAAACACTCATCGGATGGAGCTCATGGTCATCCACTCTGATCCTCTGGAGTCAGAAAGGAGTGGGTGGGAATTTCTCCCCCATCCTTTGCAGCCGAGCAAAATGTAGGAACGTTCCTGGCTTTCCCCTCCAACCCTTTGCTACCCTCATGCCTTGTCGAAGAGCGATGAAGCACCCACTGAGGAAGGGAGCGCTGGAATGCAGACTGCTGCTTAAATCGCTGGGTGCCCTACTTGTGTGGAAGTCGACAAAATTGATTCTCTCCAAGTATACAGAGAGAGGTGTTTTGGAATTTGCTTACTCTCCTCCTTCCCGCTCCTCTTCTTTGTTTCCTTTGTATAAATTATTTAGAATTTGTATAAGTCTGCAAAAGACAGAAATGACGGAATTTTCAATACAGTTCAGAGCGGTAACAGCAAATAAGATTTAGGGCAGAATATTACTCCGCTAAGACTTCAGGAATTGGCAATAAAGCATATTTACATTCTAGTAATTTCCTCCTTTCCATCTAAAAACGTCTAAAATGCCAAAGGTAATCTAGCCGAGACTACGATGGTGGTAATGTAGCAGTTCCCTCTCTCCTCCTGTTCCTGCGTCAATATTGAAAGGAGTGAGTGTGCCATGCCAGCTTACATCAGTCCATGGATACAGCATAGAATCATAGAATCATAGAATAGCAGAGTTGGAAGGGTCCTACAAGGCCATCGAGTCCAACCCCCTGCTCAATGCAGGAATCCACCCTAAAGCATCCCCGACAGATGCTTGTCCAGCTGCCTCTTGAAGGCCTCTAGTGTGGGAGAGCCCACCACCTCCCTAGGTAACTGATTCCATTGTCGCACTGCTCAAACAGTCAGGAAGTTTTTCCTGATGTCCAGCTGGAATCTGGCTTCCTGTAACTTGAGCCCATTATTCCGTGTCCTGCACTCTGGGAGGATCGAGAAGAGATCCTGGCCCTCCTCTGTGTGACAACCTTTTAGGTATTTGAAGAGTGCTATCATGTCTCCCCTCAATCTTCTCTTCTCCAGGCTAAACAGGCCCAGTTCTTTTAGTCTCTCCTCATAGGGCTTTGTTTCCAGACCCCTGATCATCCAAAAGGAGTCGTTGTTGTGTTTTGGAGACAGCTTGTTGCGTCCCTCGGCAGGATGAGATGTCATCCTTACTCTCTTGACAGTTATTTTGGGTCCTCACGGGAAATATCTCAGTACAGTATCACAAACTGGATCCTTTTAGGGGTTTGTCACCAAACTACAAACTCCTCCCGCAACAGAGCTGTCACTAAAACCTCTCTAAGGTGTCACTTGCCGACATTAATTGCCATGGATGGTGAGTCAGGCTGATTGCTCCCACCCTAGCTGCCTTGTTTGAACCTGTTGTGGAAATAATTCATTTGGGAGAGAAGGTTTTGAGTGAGTACTGAAATGGGGGCGTGCAGAAGAAGCCGAGATATGGGGAGTAGGCAGCATGAGACTGAAGTGATGTCTCAAATCATGCATTGCCTCTAGAAAGTTATAATTCTCTCTTGTTATCAGGGCAGCAACAACTTCATTTGAACAATTCTGCTTTCGGTGTGGGATGTTCCTATTCTTCTCTTGGGTGGGTCACCTACCACTTTAATTAAGACAGGAAATTGACATGCACCCCATCTGAGATGACACAAGCTGTGGTTTTCAGTTAGAGGGTCACCGCCCACAAGTAGCTTACACACAACCTCAAAGTGGGTCACACAGATGACACCACTGATGTCGCGTTTCTCAAAACCTCCCGCCTTCTTGGGAGGCAATAACGAGGCCTGCTAAGAAACCCACAAAGCTTTATTTAAGCAATAAACATCTCTTCCCACCTGAAGAGAGTCCAATCTCTTGGAAACTTTCTCCTAGGCAAAACTATGCGAGCTAAGTGGGACAGTTGTCCTTTCAAGAAGAATAGAAAGCTTTTTCCCAACTTCAGAGAGACTAGTTCTGAGGCAGCTTCTGACGGGATGCCAGCCGGGCTGACTTTCTCTCGCCTTTCTTTAGCTCCGCCCATTTTAGTTTGCGGCATACTTTAGGATCGGCTAACTTCTCTGTGCTCTCTCCCTCGGAAGAATGTTGGCTTCCCACTGACTGTGTATTGTTTGCCCTTGAGGTGATAAGCTCTGGAGAGTGTTCACCACAAGCTGGTGAGAGCTTTCTCCCCCACTGGTACAGGCTGGCCTGTGTCTGATGCCGACTCCTCTACTTCAGAGTCTGATTCTGATTGATGACCTGAAACACCTTCTTCCAACCCAGGGGGAGCAGGGCGAGACATGATAACTGCCTTTTTATTTACATAAATACTTTGTGTTAGAAGATGTGGAGGGATGTGTATGTTTACAGAGTTGTACTGGATTAACAGTTCCCTTTTGCTAAGAAATCTGGGAGTGATAATTCTGCTGGCAGGCAGGAGGTAAGGATCTCCATCAGGTAGTTCTCATCAAACTATTGTTCTAGAAAATCTTTTGAGAAGCCATAGCAGCTAGGTTTGGCGTATATAAACCCAGAGATAAATAGTGAAAGAAAAGGAAAGAAGAAAAGGTAAGAAGAAGATTGACAGCTGCAGTCAAAATTCGCAAGTGGATCCTCTTTCTCAGGATGGATTTATTTATTTAAATCGTTTTTACCCCACTCTTCAGCCAAAAATGCCCCAGGATGGCTTTCATGAGAACAATAAAAAAACCAAGACAGTTCCTGTTCACACGCTTACTATCGAAAACGTATGGTATGATAAAAAATGGGGAAACATGTACACACAGACCTCCAAAAGGAAAAAAAAACAAGACAGGATGAGGAGAGACGAATAAGAAAACAGACCAACTCAGGGACCAGTTACATAGTTTCATACTGAGAAGCTGGAATGGAAAGTGGAAAGAGGGGGAGCCAGAGGGAGCTGGTGTCTCAGCAGAACTCTCCCTCTGTTGAAGCCTGACGGAATGGCTGCTGCCAGATGATCATTGGTGGATCTGAAAAGGCAGGTGGAAAGGAATATAAAAGAAATATAAAAATCTATAACAGAAAATATAAAAGGAAATGTTGACCCACTTCCAGATGAGTTAAAAACTTGAAATTTAGCAGGTGGAAAAGCATTATGGAACCTTATTCTTATATTCGACAACGTCAGCGAGACTATTATATGCACAAAAGTGGAAAGGATCAACATTGCCTACAACGGATGAATGGCTGGTGAAGATGTTGGAGTTGGCGGAGATGGCAAAACGTACACCAATAATGAGAGAAAAGTCAACATCTAGGTTTATAATCGAATGGAAACCTCTTGTTGACTTTTTGCGGGAACAAGAAAAAAATGATGTGTTTATCTGTGGATTCAACGAATAAGAAGAAAACTTTAAGATAATAGAAAGAGGGGAACTTTGGTGGGGTTTTTTTGTAATTATGGAGTAAGAGAAAATATTGTTACATATCTTTGCTGTGCAGAAAATCGGAAGCCCATTTTAAGTTTGTATTTATTTATTTATTAATTTTGTTTGTTTGTGTTTTTGAAACAACAAAACATTGAAACAGCAACAACAAAGGCAGACCTCTCTGACAAAAAAAGAAGACGAAAAGAAGATGCAGCCAAGTGTCAGCAATCTATTCATAAAAGCTCAATGCAATAAACACCAATAAAAATCAAAACCCTTTCGCGTCGTATCCCTGTACGAACATGCAACTTAAACAAATGAGCAGGAAGATTCCGTGGTATGTTTGAGCCAGCCCATTTAATTGCGGCGCCGTCGTTTAGGGTTAATTGCATATCTTTTGGTGTGGCGATTAATTTCAAGGTAGGGGATAGGTTTCTTTCTTTGGCTGTTTGGTAAAAGAGATTTGACAAAGACGGGGCGAGGAAAAGGCAGTAAGTTAGCAAGAACCACAGTTGTGTTTTCGATGGAGCCATGCAGTTGGTCTTATACAGGAGCTGTAAGCCAGCAAAATACATTCTGATAAATAGCTGGATTGCTTAATGCCGGCTGATGACCAGCGTATCACAGTGAGGATATTAATAGGGTTCCGTGCTCTGACCTGGTGCCAGGCTGTGGAAGAGCTAGATAAGGAGTGAGGCAAAGATCAAACGTTATTTTATCTTGTTATTTTACCCCTTTCCCACAGAGCGGTGATAATCTGGACAGACGACATTGTTCTGTTAGCAATAATACCCTGAGGCAGGGGGTGAGGACATGGTAGGGGAGTGAGCGGGTGGTAACAGACAAATAAGAAGGTAAAAGAAAGGAATTCAAAGTTCTGATCAGACGAAAGTCTGACTTGGTGACCTGGCGTACAATGCAGACCAAGGAAAATCATGCAGAGGGGAAAAAGATTGAGGGGAGACATGATAGCACTCTTCAAATACTTGAAAGGTTGTCACACAGAGGAGGGCCAGGATCTCTTCTCGATCCTCCCAGAGTGCAGGACACGGAATAACGGGCTCAAGTTAAAGGAAGCCAGATTCCAGCTGGACATCAGGAAAAACTTCCTGACTGTTAGAGCAGTACGACAATGGAACCAGTGACCTAGGGAGGTTGTGGGCTCTCCCACACTAGAGGCCTTCAAGAGGCAGCTGGACAACCATCTGTCGGGGATGCTTTAGGGTGGATTCCTGCATTGATCAGGGGGTTGGACTCAATGGCCTTGTAGGCCCCTTCCAACTCTGCTATTCTATGATTCTATGATTCTATGAGCAGGGGGTGGGGTGGGATCAATGTAGAGAAAACTACCATGCTTGGTGGACTTTGCCTCCCCCCCCCCCCCCGTGCGCCCCTTCCTCTCCTGGCTGTTCCTCGTCTTGCACCCTAGAAATTTAGTTTTGCTCCTAAAAGACCAGAGGCTTGCAGGCTCTGGCTCCTCTCCAAGTATTTACAAGAAATGCTGGTCCCGCCACTTGCAATAACAGAAAGCTTGAGATTGAAATAATATTTAAGGTTCCCTCAAAGCGTCGTGTTTAATAGTTCACTCGTGACAGGGAGCAACAGCCTGAGCTGTGGAAAATTGGTGGGGGGTGGAAAAGGGGAGAGAAATTTGGTCATGGCCTCTGCATCACTTCAAGGATGCAGACTCCTTACCCAGAATGGCCAAGGGGAAGATGACCGGGACGCGCTGTTGTGGTGGGGAGATTTGGGGCAGCAGGAGAAGAAGAGACCCCTCCAGCAGGGTTAGCTAGCCGGGAGGCCTCCCATGTTTTGGACTACAACTCCCTGATCATTGCCTGGACAGATGGGAGTTGTACTCCAAAACTGAGGTTTGCCTGTCGCTGCCCTATAGGACAGAAGAGTACACAAGGTCACTAGAATGTGTTTTTGACACACCTCATAGACATGATAGCACTCTTCAAATACTTGAAAGGTTGTCACACAGAGGAGGGCAAGGATCTCTTCTCGATCCTCCCAGAGTGCAGGACACGGAATAACGGGCTCAAGTTAAAGGAAGCCAGATTCCAGCTGGACATCAGGAAAAACTTCCTGACTGTTAGAGCAGTGCGACAATTGAATCAGTTACCTAGGGAGGTGGTGGGCTCTCCCACACTAGAGGCCTTCAAGAGGCAGCTGGACAACCATCTGTCAGGGATGCTTTAGGGTGGATTCCTGCATTGAGCAGAGGGTTGGACTCGATGGCCTTGTAGGCCCCTTCCAACTCTATGATTCTATGAAGCCAGAGCAGTCCTTGGCGTGGAACGATTCAGAAAGGATTAAAAACAAAACATTGTGATTGTGATTTATTGGGAAGGGTGGTGTAAACATACAGAGATGAACAAAAAAAATCAAAGATACTTTCTGTGTCTAAAGACTGGTTTTTTGGGGGGAAGCATACGACCCACCCACCCTGCACACCCCACTGCCTGGTAAGGAGGAAAAAAAATGGTGGAATTGGTAACAAAAATGTGACATTCTTCTGCTCGTATTGAAAACATAATTTCGTTAGTCTGAACTGGGTCCTGCTCTAGATTGAGTCCTGACTCTTTGCAAGCAAATAGAGGGAGACTCCAATCCTGCAATTAAGTTGTCTGTTCAGGAGCATATCTATTCGGCCCTGGTTAGGCCTCATCTAGAGTATTGCGTCCAGTTCTGGGCTCCACAATTCAAGAAGGATGCAGACAAGCTGGAGCGTGTTCAGAGGAGGGCAACCAGGATGATCAGGGGTCTGGAAACAAAGCCCTATGAAGAGAGACTGACAGAACTGGGCATGTTTAGCCTGGAGAAGAGAAGATTGAGGGGAGACATGAGAGCACTCTTCAAATACTTGAAAGGTTGTCACACAGAGGGGGGCCAGGATCTCTTCTCGATCATCCCAGAGTGCAGGACACGGAATAACGGGCTCAAGTTACAGGGAGCCAGATTCCAGCTGGACATCAGGAAAAACTTCCTGACTGTTAGAGCAGTACGACAATGGAATCAGTGACCTAGGGAAGTGGTGGGCTCTCCCACCCTTGAGGCCTTCAAGAGGCAGCTGGACAACTATCTGTCAGGGATGCTTTAGGGTGGATTCCTGCATTGAGCAGGGGGTTGGACTTGATGGCCTTGTAGGCCCCTTCCAACAATACTGTTCTATGATTCTATTAAGTAACTAAGGATGCAATCTGCAGCAAGTTTAGACAGAAAAAAAGACCTGCGACTCCCAGCATTCCCCAGCCAGCATTGTAGAATTTTCTTCTGTGTAAACAGGCATAGGATTGCACCCTGACAGCCTGCTACCACGGAACAGGAAACGACTAATTAAAAGGACAGTTGAGTAATGCCTTGCCCAGGACTGAAGATGAAATAACTCCCAGGGACAGTTGCCCTGGGTAGCAGAATCTACTTTAAAAAGTGGTGTGTGGCTATTTCTGATAGAAGGCAGGCGCCCTAAGCCCATCTAATGGGGGAAATCACAGCCTTCTCATGTTCCTTGCCATTTAATAAGGCGCATTACTGTCTAGAAATAGGTCAGACTTCCCAACGGTTTCTACCCAGGACAACTGCATTACTCATCTTTTTGAGCGGCATCCATACCGTCTCATTACTGCGGCTTTTCCCTGGGACACTTTGAGATCCCTCTGGGAAAGAATTGTATGGGGTGAAGGGAGGTACTGTCACCTAGCACCAGTAATTCCTGAACCAGTCTTGCTATATATTTCCCGGATTGTCAAAGAACGGACATCATCGCCATCATAATTTACTTCTTACCCGCCTCTCCATTTTGATCCAGGCGGGGAACAACAGTAAACTTAAAATACATAAAACTGAATTAAAACGTATTATACAATGCTAAAACATCCTAAAAACTTCCTAAAATTCCGCTGGGTTAGGCCTGCCGAAAGAGGTCAGTCTTAATAGCTTTCATAAATGATGATAGACTGTTAAGCTCATAAATCCAGTCCATCCCATTTCCACATTAATCTGCAAAATTCTTTTTAAACTGTGCAAAAAAAGAGAAAAAGGTATTTAAATATGTATTTTTGAACATACTTCTACACCATAAATATCTTTCATTCTCAACATTTCTAAATGCACTTTATCCTAAAACACACATTTTTAAATGCTTTAAAGTACCTTGTTTTGAGCCAGGACACCACATCGCATCCTCTAGCTGTTTAATATCAGACCACTCTTTTCTTCTACAGTTGAGTTTTCTTTAATATAATTCTCTTGGTCCCAAATCCCCTCCTCTCTCTCTCTCTCTCTGTCCTGATCTCTTATTCTTCCTTCTGCACCTCCTTTTCCCTGTTCTCCCTTCCTTTATCCAGCCTCTATTCCCTTAGAGGAGCAAAACTCAGTGTGTTCTTATCTCTACTAAGATGTTAGCGTGAGGTTCCTTCCCACAGGGAGTTTACCATTACTGTAGTTGCTGCTCTCAGTTAATGTCTTTATCTCTACTTGTGTGTTGTTGTTTTATTTTTTATGATAAAACTCATTAAGTCTAAGCATTGGCTTGTGTGCGTGTGTGTGTGTGTGTGTGCAAGTATCGTACCCAGGTGGAAACCAGTGTGAACTTCCTTCTGCTGTATATTCCGTTCATGCTTGGAAGCACAGTGGCACACCGTTGCAAATACTACCAATCAGAAGGCATTGGGGAGCGATTTCATCTCCCCCCTTTAACAGATAATCTGAAGTGAGGAAAAAAAGTCATAAGAAGCAGTGAGAAAACACAGGAGCAGTAGAAGGTATAACCATCTGTTGTCCCCCCCCCCCATAAAATTCCATAAATGGGACAGACCGACGGTGTGACGAAAGCTTCACCTCGAACCACTCAGGCTGCTTTGACCTTGTCCCGTTTGCTGTGGTGTGGGGACAGAGCTCCAGAGAATTAACCATAGGCAGGACCAAAAGGCAGGGACAGTGGATGCTCCCGACTTCAAACGCAGGGCGTCCCAGAGAACAGCTTGGTTATCAAGAGCTAGTGCACGGATGTTGTTTCAGCGCTCAGGGCCCAGAGCTAAAGGCTTATTATATGCCTGAGCCTTCAGAGCCCTGCTTGGAGAACTAGTGCTCCCCGAGGAATGGCCTAGTTATGAGCAGAAAATATCTATGATCATGAGGAGCCCTTATTCCTGAGGTGGACGTAGAATCATAGAATAGTATTTATTTATTTATTTATTTATTACATTTCTATACCGCCCAATAGCCGGAGCTCTCTGGGCGGTTCACAAAAATTAAAACCATTCAAAGTATAAAACAACAGTATAAAACCATAATATAAAATACAATATAAAAGCTCAACCAGAGTAGAGTTGGAAGGCTCCGATAATGCCATCCAGTCCAACCCCCTGCTCGATGCAGGAATCCACCCTAAAGCATCCCTAACAGATGCTTGTCCAGCTGCCTCTTGAAGGCCTCTAGTGTGGGAGAGCCCACCACCTCCCTAGGTCATTGGTTCCATTGTCGTACTGCTCTAACATTCAGGAAGTTTTTCCTGATGTCCAGCTGGAATTTGGCTTCCTGTCACTTGAGCCCATTATTCCGTGTCCTGCACTCTGGGAGGATCGAGAAGAGATCCTGGCCCTCCTCTGTGTGACAACCTTTCAAGTCCTTGAAGAGTGCTAAAATGTCTCGCCTCAGTCTTCTCTTCTCCAGGCTAAACGTGCCCAGTTCTTTCCGTGTCTCTTCATAGGGCTTTGTTTCCAGACCCCTGATCATCCTGGTTGCCCTCCTCTGAACATGCTCCAGCTTGTCTGCATCCTTCTTCAAGTGTGGTGCTCAGAACTGGATGCAATACTCAAGATGAAGCCTAACCAGGGCCGACTATGGCTGTATCCTACAGCAGAGCTTGATCCTGTAGGTGCTGATACGCACTGGTACGGGGAAGTGGTCGCTTGGCCACTGCCTCCAAGTCTTAGAGGGAGCTAACTCCACATGAGAGCCAATGTGGTGTAACAATTAGAATGTTGGACCGAGACTGGGGGGATCTGAGTTCTAGTCCTCACGTGATTCTGTAGCTTACTGGGTGTCTCTGGGCTAGTCACTGGGTAGGATCTAACAGCTCCCTGCCGCTAAAAGCAACCATTGCTGTTTCCTGGTGTGTGCTTGGCCAACCCAGTTGTCAGCGGTGGCAAGGTAGCATTTCCGTGTGTGTGTGTGTGTGTGTGTGCAAGCCCCCAAATTATTTTTTAATTTTATTTCTATACTGCCCAATAGCTGAAGCTCTCTGAGCGGCTCACAAACCAGAAATGCAAGTCTCTGGAAGGCACAACGTGCCCCTTCCAGAAACGTGCGTTTCCGGTCATCGGAGGGGGCTGTACCCAGAAACACTACAGCGCAAGCACCGATGGTAAGGGCCACACATCCTGTGAACTGGTGATGTTCTCCGCTAGCCACTGATTTGCATCCTATCCTGAGGATCAGATGGAGAGGAGGAGGTCAATGTAATGCACCCTGGGTTGCATTCAGGAAGGGAAGAGGCAGAATCTGGATGTAATAATAAACTTTTAAAAATTAAAAAATGAGGGGAAAGATCAACAGCGACCTTCCACTAAGGGCCAGGGATTTCCCTGAGCTGCTTCAAGGTAGGGTGACCCTATGAAAAGGAGGACAGGGCTCCTGTATCTTTAACAGTTGTATTGAAAAGGGAATTTCAGCAGGTGGCGTTTGCATATATGGGGAACCTGGTGAAATTCCCTCTTCATCACAACAGTTAAAGCTGCCCTCTTTTAAATCTGGCCACTCTAGTATAGCTCCTGCAGCTTTAACTGCTGTGATGAAGAGGGAATTTCACCAGGTTCTCCATATATACAAATGACACCTGTTGAAATTCCCTTTGCTATGCAACTGTTAAAGATACAGGAGCCCTGTCCTCCTTTTCATAGGGTCACCCTACCTCAGGGTCCATCGGCACAGGTAGTTTCTCCATGATGTTTGACTCCAAAGAGGAGTGCTCCAGTGGAAGAACAGTCCTCCAGTGATAGGGTGACCATATGGAAAGAAGGACAGGGCTCCTGTATCTTTAACAGTTGCATCGAAAAGGGAATTTCAGCAGGTGTCATTTGTATATATGGAGAACCTGGTGAAATCCCCTATTCATCACAAGTTAAAGGTGCAGGTGCCCTGCCCTCTTTCGCTAGAGTGACCAAATACAAAAGAGGGCAGGGCTCCTGCAGCTTTAAGTGTTGTGATAAAGAAGTAATTTCACCAGTTGCTACATGCATACAAATGATACCTGCTGAAATTCCCTTTCCTGTACAACTGTTAAAGATACAGGAGCCCTGTCCTCTTTTCCATATTGTCACCCTATCCAGTGGGGACGTGACCACCATAGGGAACTTTGAAATGCTGCCCTCTCTGGGTTAAGGTGACCATATGAAAAGGAGGACAGGGCTCCTATATCTTTAACAGTTGCATACAAAAGGGAATTTCAACAGGTGTCATTTGTATATATGGGGAACCTGGTGAAATTCCCTCTTCATCACAACAGTTAAAGCTGCCCTCTTTTAAATCTGGTCACTCTAGTATAGCTCCTGCAGCTTTAACTGCTGTGATGAAGAGGGAATTTCACCAGGTTCTCCATATATACAAATGACACCTGCTGAAATTCCCTTTTCTATGCAACTGTTAAAGATACAGGAGCGCTGTCCTCCTTTCCATATTGTCACCCTAGATATCATCACAACAGTTAAAGGTGCAGGAGCTATACTAGAGTGACCAGATTTAAAAGAGGGCAGAGCTCCTGCAACTTCAACTGTTGCGATGAAGAGGGAATTTCACCAGGTTCTCCATATATACAAATGACACCTGCTGAAATTCCCTTTTCAATGCAACTGTTAAAGATACAGGAGCCCTGTCCTCCTTTTCATAGGGTCACCCTACTCTGGGTGCCAAACAGAGAGTTCAGGCCAGACATGTGCAAATGACTTGAATATCTAAATGCATTTGTATCTGATGCTCCCCCCCCCACCTTATTTCCAATTGTACAACTTATAGCCTGCAACACCTGCAACAATTCAGAAAGAGAAGTGAGTAATATTTAGCCTCCAGGCCCTGCTGCAGAGGCAGAATGAAATTACCTGCTGGCACTTTGCTTTCTCTACATTGTACAGAGAGGAAATTGTTTGCCAGGTGATTTTATTTAAAATCTTGATTCAGGTGTTGTTGCTTTAAAAAGGAATCTTCTGAGTCCAAAGAGGCCTGCACCCACCCACCCCACCATCTGCATGCAAAAGGAATGTTGTTTTCCTGTCTGAAGGCAACGAGTACACTTTCCTTTCTGCACTAGTTGAATTCTCCCTTTCCACCCCGCCCTCAGCAATCTCCATCTGCCTTAAAACAATGGTGGAAATGAATTCCGTTGAATTTCCCCCAGTGTTTGCATTGAAAGCAGATGGCTTGATTTGTACAGCAGTTCATCATATTTAGTGTAGAGCAGTTAATCATATGCTCCTTATCTGTTTTCCTGTAAACAAATGAGGATTTTGCAGAAAGTGGTTGCAACGCTTCTGGTGGGCAAATCTCCACATATTGGAATCCAGGGAGCAGGCCTGCATTATATATGGCTGTCACAAATTCCTTGTCATGACAAGATTCCCATAGAGCTGTTTGCAACCTTAAAATGGCAAGAAAGACATGATCCCGTGTGGGTCTCTGACTTCACCTTAGGGCAATGGGTTTGGACTTTAGCCACAATAGTTTGATCATAAACAGAGCAGGAACAGTCAAGTATATCACACAGAAGAGGGCCAGGATCTCTTCTCGATCCTTCCAGAGTTCAGGACACGGAATAATGGGCTCCAGTTACAGGAAGCCAGATTCTGGCTGGACATCAGGAAAAACGTCCTGACTGTTAGAGCAGTACAACAATGGAACCAATGACCGAGGGAGGTTGAAGACCTCTCCCACACTTGAAGCGTTCAAGAGGCATCTGGACAGCCATCTGTCACAGATACTTTAAGGTGGATTCCTGCATTGAGCAAGGGGTTGGACTTGATGGCATTATAGGCCCCTTCCAACTTTACCATTCTATGATTTTACCACAATATGTAGTCATAGCCACCAACTTGGACAGCTTTAAAAGCTTGGCCATGGTGGTACAGGCATTGGTAACCTCAGGGTTGGATTACTGCAATGTGCTGTATGTGGGGCTGCCCTTGAAGCTGCTCCGGAAGCTGGAGCTAGTGCAGAACGCTGCAGCTCGGCTGTTGTCCGGAGCTGCCCCTTTCCAGCATGTAACTCCTCTGCTGAGGGAGCTGCACTGGCTGCCTATTCGCTACCGGGCCAGGTTGAAGGTTCTTGTACTTGTGTACAAAGCCCTAAACAACTTGGGACCAGGATACCTGAGAGAGAGAGCGCCTTCTCCCTTACCCACCTGCCCGGTCACTGAGGTCATCCGAGGGCCTGCTCCTGGTGGTTCCACATAGATCCATCCTCCGATTAGAGTCCACCAGGGGAAGAGCCTTCAGCGTGGTGGCCCCCCTCCTGTGGAACTGCCTGCCTCTGGAGGTCAGGCAGGCAACAACCTTGTACTCCTTTCGGCGCCTCCTGAAAACATCTTTATTCCAAGAAGCCTTTTCTTAATATGCAGCCTTGAATCTCTGTTTTTGCGTCTTTTAAATTTTGTTTTAACTGTTTTATTCTGTTTTATTTTCATTTTATCTTGTACACCGTGCCAAAAATTTTCAATGGGGAGCGGTATATAAATATTCTAAATAAATAAATAAATACCGTATTTCTTCGATTGTAAGACGCCATCGATTGTAAGACGCACACTAATTTCAGTACCGCCAACAGGAAAAAAACCACCTAAGACACACCCACGATTCTAAGACGCACCCCGTTTTTAGAGATGTTTATATGGGGAAAAAAGTGCGTCTTAGAATTGAAGAAATAGGGTAAATAAATAAAATTTCTTGTTTTTTCATGGATCTATGGATCGCAATAAAGAAGTATGGTATGGTATAAATAAAAGGAATTAGGCAGATCAATGGAGAATAAGGCTATCAATGGCTACTAGTCATGATGGCTGTATATTACTTCCAGTATTGGAAGTAGTATAAGTCTTAATACCAGTTGCTGGGAACATGAGGGAGAAGGAATTACTGTACCTGTCCTGCTTGTGAGCTTTCCATTGGGGCAATTGGTTGGCCACTGTAGGAACAGAATATTGTATGAGATAGGACTTCTGTTTGATCTAGCATGGGACCTCTAGACATATTTCATAGAATAGTAGAGTTGGAAGGGGCCTCTAAGGCCATCGAATGTAATCTCTGCTCAGTGCAGGAATCCACCTCAAAGCATCCTTGACAGATGGCTGTCCAGCTGCCTTTTGAAGGCTTCTAGGATGGGTTCCCTAGGTCATGGGTTCCATTGCTGTGCACACACACACACACACATGGATTTCATAGAATCATAGAGTAATAGGTTGGAAGGGGCCCATAAGGCCATCGAGTCCAACCCCCTGCTCAATGTAGGAATCCATCTTAAAGCATACCTGATAGAGCCAGCTGCCTCTTGAAGGCCTCCAGGGTGGGAGAGCCCACAACCTCCCTACGTAACTGGTTTCATTGCCATACCGCTCTAACAGTCAGGAAGTTTTTCCTGATGTCCAGCCGGAATCTGGCTTCCTGTCACGTGAGCCCATTATTCCTTGCCCTGCCCTCTTGAACGATCCACAAGTTTTAAGCAAGATAATCAAAACACAACTCGTGAAGGACTTGAAACCAGGATGTTTTGAACTGAATGGTAGGATATACACTATTTTAGATAAAATTTCAATTGAACAGGCTTTTTTTTTTACAGGTCAGGGAGGGGTAGAGAGAAGGAGGCTGGGGAACCCGGGCGATTCCTCATACAGTAGCCTCCTCAGTCCCCTCGCCACCCAGAGGAACACCCGCCCCCGCCTTTACTTCTCCTCTAAGGTTGCTTTTCTGATCTCAGAGAGGAGGCAGCTGGTACAGTTTTCTCTTGCCAAGATGTAGCACCAGCCTGTCATTCAGTGGAGAATATGCTGACCCGAAGGTGAGCCTGAACGCTTACTGGGGACGAAGTCTCAGTGCAGTTAGTGGATTTTTTGAGTGACGCTGTTTTATATCATGTCAGACCAATGGTCCATCCAGCTCAGAATTGGCCTCGATGCTGACTGCAGGCGCTGTGAATTGAACCTGGGACCTTTTTCATACAACGCACATACTGTACCACTGAACTCTGCTCTTCTCCTGCATAGGGCCAGTGTGCAAGAAGGCTTTGCTGGGGATAAATGTGTGTATGTGAAAGAGGGGGAGAATGAGAATGTCAGCCGGCGACGGAAGGATGAGAGATTTTCTGCTAGGAAGGCATTGCTTGTTCAATGCCGCAGTGTTGATTTTTCACCCGAGCGAAAGAAAATCTTTGCCTTTCTAGTTACATAAAACCTGACCTAATAAACACATTTATTGCCCCTCCGCCTCCAAATCCCTTTTCCTTCGGAGCAGCGCTGCGTTTGATCGCCCTGTTTCGAGAAATTGATTGTTTTACTTCCGACTCCAGGTTGCCCTGGTGGGGAGCAGTTTATCAACGGCTGGGTGTGCGAGGCGGCCTCCTTGAGTTCGGTAGGCAAAACCGTGGGCAGCGGGCTGCGTTTGTCATGAAGAAGTAAAACAGGATAAAAGCTGAAGCTAAAGGTGACACGTCTAAATCTGAAGGAGCAGGCAGAGGAGTGAGACTGTGGGCTGTTAACATTGCAGGGTTGCCTTGGTTTCCTCCATCCAACAAGAACCCATTCATCACAGGGGAAAGGATATTGCAGGGACTGGCAAGTGGGGAAGGGCGTGAACTGTGAAATTGGCATCATCTTTGATCGCCTGAAGGAGCAGCCAAAGAATGACTCCCTGGGGTGGGTAGATGTTCGCAAGAGAGAGAAGGAGAGGAATGGGAGGAGAGAGGTAGAGTACGGTCTGTACTGAGCAGATTGATATCATCCTGGTTTGGCTACAGTCCTGTTGGTGCTGCTCAGCTTAATTCGGTTTGAGGGACTGATGTGGTAGCGGGCGAAGATGTCTGGGGATGGAATTCCACCACTGGGGCACCGTTATAGAAAATGCACTCTCCCTGTTAGCCACAGACCTAATGTCTGAAGGCATGGGCACCTAGAGAAAGGCCTCAGCCGAAGATCTTAATGACAGAATCACAGAATAGTAGAGTTGGAAAGGGCCTATAAGGCCATTGAGTCCATCAAACACAAGGATCTCAGGGTGGCGTACAGATAAAATTTGCAAGAGTGCATAAGAACATGAGAAGTGCCCTGCTGGATCAGACCAAGGGTTAATCTAGTCCAGCAATTCTGTTCACACAGTGGTTGAACAGCTGTGGACCAGGGATGGACAAGTAGGACATGGCGCAACAGCACCTCCCACCCATGTTCCCCAGCAATTGGTGCACACAGGCTTATTGCCTCAAATACTGGAGATAGCACACAACCATCAGGGCTGGTAGCCATTGATAGCCTTTGCCTCCAGAAATTTACCCACCCCCGTTTAAAGCCATCCAGATTGGTGGCCATCACTACATCTTCATAGAATCATAGAATAGCAGAGTTGGAAGGGGCCTACAAGGCCATCAAATCCAACCCCCTGCTCAATGCAGGATCCACCTTAAAGCATCCCTGACAGATGGTTGTCCAGCAGCCTCTTGAAGGCCTCTAGTGTGGGAGAGCCCACAACCTCCCTAGGTAGCTGATTCCATTGTCGCACTGCTCTAACAGTCAGGAAGTTTTTCCTGATGTCCAGCCGGAATCTGGCTTCCTTTAACTTGAGTCCATTATTCCGTGTCCTGCACTCTGGGAGGATCGAGAAGAGATCCTGGCCCTCCTCTGTGTGACCACCTTTCAAGTATTTGAAGAGTGCTCTCATGTCACCCTTCAATCTCCTCTTCTCCAGGCTAAACACGCCCAGTTCTTTCAGTCTCTCTTCATAGGTTGTGGTTGTGAGTTCCATAATTTAACTCTGTGCTGTGTGAAGAAGTCCTTCCTTTTATTTGTCCTGGATCTCCCACCCATCAGCTTCATGGGAGGACCCCGTTGGGTTCTAGTATTTTGAGAGAGGGAGAAAAATGTCTCCCTATCCATATTCTCTACACCATGCATAATTCTGTACACCTCTATCATGTCTCCCCTTAGTCTTCTTTTTTCCAAGCTAAACAATCCCAGTTGATGTCACTTTCCCTTGTAGGGGAGATGCTCCAGCCCCTTAATCATTTTAGTTACCCTTTTCTGCACTTTTTCCAGCTCTATAATATCCTTTTTTAGGTGTGCTCACACACACACACACACACACACAAGATTTATTGCAAAGTAAGCTTTCACGGACAGGAGTCCCCTTCATCAGATGCGATATATACCAGCGTCACTAGATCTATTGTGCTTTTGCGTGGAGTAAGGAACAGGGATGGTGAATCTCAGATGACAGGTCTTAGTATAGGAGTCTAGCTGCTGATTCAGCTCTTGATTCACTGGAGTGGAAATAAAATCAGAGTCTGAGCATAAGGTACAAAGCATCAAGTGAAGCTACAGCTTGATTTGAGCGGGCGGCCAGTGGAGTTTATCTGGTGCAAAGCAGCATTTGCAGACTTAACATGTTGGTAGGACACATCACTGTTGTTATATGTATTTTCAAGGGCTCATTTGATAACCTAGAGGCCGATGGTTAGTATATTATCAATATCTGTCAAGATCTGCAAGCCAGTAAATATGATTGTAGTCGCCCAGATTGTTAAAAAGTTTTAAACTTGAACTGGGACTCGTAAACTTTTCTGTCGCGAAGGCCGCAATTTTGATTTTTGTGCCTGCTTGTCAGACCACCATTTTTCTCTATCTCTTTGTACAGCCATCACATTCGAAGATGCTTGAAAGGCTTTTGTATTAAAACTCAACTGTTAAATTTGTCTTCTGTCCTCCAAGAAAAACTGTATGTATGCTTAGGGCAGAACTATTTAGGTAACGATGTTGTTATTGTGTGTGTGTTTGTGTGTGCATGTGGGATTTGAAGTTCTACTGATGCGCCTAGTTTCTGGTCTTCTGCCACCTGAAATCTGTTCATGATTCAGTTTAATATTCATTCATTCATTCATTCATTCATTCATCCGAAGAAGAATCAGTAATGTAAATTTATTTATTTACAAATAAATCCTATCCCAGCGCATTGGGAACCACCCCGTCCTCTTTTTTTTGCCCCTTAGAAGTGGACCAGAGTCCATTGGTAATCCATGGACCAGAGTTTAAGAGTTCCTGATCTTGGAAACTTGAGAAAAGCACTCGTGATGGACTATCTGCTAGAGTAGCTGCAGTAACCTTTCAGACCATTTATATGTCTTTCTGATATCTCCAGCTGGACATCAGGAAAAACATCCTGACTGTTAGAGCAGTACGACCATGGAATCAGTTGCCTGGTGAGGTTGTGGGCTCTCCCACACTAGAGGCCTTCAAGAGGCAGCTGGACAACCATCTGTCAGGGATGCTTTAAGGTGGATTCCTGCATTGAGCAGGGGGTTGGACTCGATGGCCTTGTAGGCCCCTTCCAGCTCTTCTATGATTCGATGATTCTATATGGACGACTATATTTCACCATTCTATTTGACCAAGGCATTGTTGAATGATGACTGTTGGGCTTCTGGAAGTGTTGTCCTGATAAATTGCCTTGATGATTTGAACTTCTCGTTTATCCGGGCAAACATGGCTGAAGATAGCACGAAATTTTAGTCCTCTGGGGAGTGAAACAAGCCACTAGGAACTCTCGATTCATCTAAATTTCCAGCCTATGTTGCTCCTAGCTTTGTCCATAACTATCGATGTTTGAAGAAGCTTTTAAATTATTTAAGGGCTGGCTCCAAGGTTTATCGCGGGTTGGCGTGGAATGAAATTAGCCTGGAGGTGTTCTTTGTTTGCTGAAAGTACAGGCTTTGTTTACTCTTCCTGGGAAATTCAAAGGCATTGTTTTCCCCCTCTAACTTCCCAATGGCTTATTTCCATCTTCTGTCCTTGCTCTACATTGATCCTTGCCTTGCTATGGATCTATCCCTGCTTACCACTGCAGAGACTTCGGAGAAACACTTTTCTTTGCCCGATACGGCAAAGAAATTATGAGGCCAGTGCCCAGTCACCTGAAGCAGTCTATGTGTTTTACGCACTATGCAAACGCTGCTCCCCATTTCTTAACCATGTTTTAAGACATCAGGAAACAAAGCCCTGTGAGGAGAGATTGAAAGAACTGGGCATGTTTAGTTTGGAGAAGACAAGATTGAGGGGAAACATGATAGAGCGCTCTACAAATACTTGAAAGGTTGTTACACAGAGGAGGGTTATAAATAAATAAATGGAACCAATGACCTAAGGAGGTTGTGGGCTCTCCCACACTAGAGGCCTTCAAGAGACAGCTGGACAACCATCTGTCAGGGATGATTTAAGGTAGATTCCTGCAATGAGCAGGGGGTTGGACTCGATGGCCTTGTGGGCCCCTTCCGATTCTGCTATTATATGATTCAACAGTTAAGTGAGTCCTGTAATGCATGCTTGGTCTGAAGATAAGACCCAGGTGTGAAAATGTTGAAGAAGACTTCTGGATTGTTGACTAGTTGAGGCAGAGTGTGGACGGGAGTGCACCTGTTGTTGAAAGTAATGCAGTGAGGTTAGATGGAGTAAACTCCTCCAGCCATATTCCGAAGCAATTATGGATGCATAGCTATGGCAGGGTCATGGCTTAAGTCTTACCTTTGAGTGCTTGATGGGAAATGATAACGCCAGTGTGGCAAGACTGAGCACATTAGCCTAGTTGCCTTGGCAACCGGGTCTGCATGCTCTCTCCCCACCAGGTTCAGAGTGAAGGCAATGGGTTCTTTTCCTTTATAGGTTACTGATGCACATGATCCCGTGTGGACGTTCATTGAAGCACTCCACAAAATGGAGTCTTCATGCAATTTGGAGAAGGGGTGGAGGACCGGATTTGCAGGCCGAAGGTTCCATGTTCAATCCCTGGTGTCTCCAGATACGGCTGGAGAAAAGACAACCAACCAATCCACTCCTACCTGAAACACTGTAAAGCCACATCAGTATGGACAATAGTGAGCTAGATGGACCAACAGTATTTATTTATTTATTGCCTTTCTATACCGCCCAATAGCCAAAGCTCTCTGGGCGGTTTACAGTATCACTCCGCACCTTCCTAAAACGTCTCTGTTTTGTTTTAAGTGAAAGGCAGTCCAGAGGAATGGCAGCCAGAGATGGGCGTTGAACTCATTCCGTTGAGTTTTTCTTTCTTTTTTCTTTTTCTTTTAATGGGTTTGCCCAATTCTCACCTCTTGAAGTCCCGAAATCCTGGCCATGTTTAGCCTGGAGAAGAGAAGATTGAGGGGAGACATGATAGCACTCTTCAAATACTTGAAAGGTTGTCACACAGAGGAGGGTCAGGATCTCTTCTCCATCATCCCAGAGTGCAGGACACGGAATAATGGGCTCAAGTGACAGGAAGCCTGATTCCAGATGGACAACAGGAAAAACTTCCTGACTGTTAGAGCGGTATGGCAATGAAACCAGTTACGTAGGGAGGTTGTGGGCTCTCCCACCCTGGAGGCCTTCAAGAGGGAGCTGGATCTATCAGGTATGCTTTAAGACGGATTCCTACATTGAGCAGGGGGTTGGACTCGATGGCCTTATGGGCCCCTTCCAACCTATTACTCTATGATTCTATGAAATCCATTTGTGTGTGTGTGTGTGTGTGTGTGTGTGCAAACTTTCTGATGCAGAAAGTTTGCCAAAAAAACTTTCTGCATCAGGCAAAAAATGCACACAAAAATGTGTGTGTTTGAGAGAAGTGCATACAAAATGCAGCATTTTAGCATTGTGAACTACTTGGAAAAAACCTCTACTTTTAAAAATGCAGAAAAATGCATACATTACAAAAATATGATTATTATTTTTAAAGAATGAATTTCAGTGCAATTTAAAAGTAATTTCAAGCTCATGTGTAAATCGGACAGCCCAAGTTTGGCCTAACTTCCTCTCCAGCCCAGTCCGTCCATCTCTTCTAGTGGCTGCGGTGCTAGATGGAAGCCCTTCATGTCCCAGGTATCTGCTGCCCACTGCTCCCATGCATGGAAAAGGAGCATGATTTTTATCAGAAGGATGGCCTTCAGGAGAAAAAAGAAAGGATCAAACATCCTCTCTGCTGCTCCTTCTATCAAATTTCATAGAATCATACAATAGTAGAGTTGGAAGGGGCCTATAACGCCCAGAGAGCCCTGGCTATGGGAGCGGTATATAAGTGTAATAAAATAAATAAATAAATAAATAACGCCATCGAGTCCAACCCCCTGCTCAATGCAGGAATCCACCTTAAAGCATCCCTGGCAGATGGCTGTCCAGCTGCCTCTTGAATGCCTCTAGGGTGGGAGAGCCCACCACCTCCCTAGGTCATTGGTTCCATGTCATGCTGCTCTAACAGTCAGCATGCTGGCAGTCTGAAGAAATCTCCCCCAGTCTTTGCCTTCATAGAATCATAGAATAGTAGAATTGAAAGGGGCGTACAAGGCCATTGAGTCCAACTCCCTGCTCAATGCAGGAATCCACCTTAAAGCATCCCTGGCAGATGGCTGTCTAGCTGCCTCTTGAATGCCTCTAGGGTGGGAGAGCCCACCACTTCCCTAGGTCATTGGTTCCATGTCATGCTGCTCTAACAGTCAGCATGCTGGCAGTCTGAAGAAATCTCCCCCAGGTCTTTGCCTTCGAAGAATCATAGACTAGTAGAGTTGAAAGGGGTACAAGGCCATTGAGTCCAACTCCCTGCTCAATGAAGGAATCCACCTTAAAGTATCCCTGACCGATGGTTGTCCAGCTGCCTCTTGAAGGCCTCCTGGGTGGGAGAGCCTACAACCAGCTCCACGCTTGTGGTACATGATCCATCATGTACCACACAGTTTGGTTCAGAGGTACATGGGCGGGAGGGTGCTGTTGCACCATGTCTTGCCTTGTTGGTCCCTGGCCGATGGCTGGTTGGCCACTGTGTGAAGAGAACGCTGGACTAGATCGACCCTTGGTCTGATCCAGCAGGGCTCTTCATATGTTGTAACGAGGTCATTGGTCTTTCTCTGTGTCAGGCGTTGGGGAATTGAACGGCCGTCCTGCACTTCCATCTCGGGATTTGGATTTGGCAGCGTTTGCTCTTCCTACCATAGTGAATTCCTTTGACTTGTTCCGTTCCTTATTATCCGACTCTGCTCTGGTCTCATCCTTTTCCCTCTAATGCGTGGATGGAGCCCCCGTGGCCGATGCCACTGGAATGAAAACTCGCTCATGTAGCATAGAGGCAGCGGCATAGACTTGGCTGGCGCGGTTCAAGAGCACACAGTTGCTTAGCTGTGCCTGGATCACAGCTGTTATGCTGTGCCAGCTCTCTCCACACCCTCCTCCGCCCCAAACAGAAGGCATCTTGGTGACATGGTTTGCAAGCTGTGCGTGCGCGTCTGTTTTTCAGCTGGTTCTTGACACAGCTGCAGTGTGTGTGTGTGAAAGAGGGAGGGCTGGGGGGAGAGACAGGCCAAGAACAACAAGATATATAGAAATCCCCCTAAAGCGTGTCTTGCAAAACAAACAAGAGGCTATCCCTATTAAGGAGACGCTCAGTGACACAATTAAACTGCTGTTCCAGTGAGGGACACCTTCCCCACCCCCAGTTTAGAAGACTAGACTTTTTGCAGTTTGCATTACAACTATAACTTCCAACCCTGGGCCTTGCTAGACCTACCTGTTAATCCGGAGAGGAGAAGGAGCGAGGCCGCGCTGCAGGTAGCGTGGGCCGTCGCCCTTTCCTACATGTGAGACGCGACGGGGTAAGGGAAAGTCCCGTCGCGTCCTCCATTTTTAAAAAAACTTAAAGGGGCCATGTGCGCACCAACGAAAAGGTAAGTCTTTTTTTTAAAAGGGTTCTCCACTCCCCCCTGCCCCAATTTCCCCCCAATGTATGATGCCCCCCCTCGCCCCCTCGCTCGCCTGTCCGTCCGCTCGCCCCCCCCACTCACCCGCTCGCCCCCTCGCTCGCCCTCCGTCCGCTCGCCCCTCACTCGCCCCCTCGCTTGCTCGCCTGCTTGCTCACCCGTCCACCCCCCGCTCGCCATGTCTACACACACCCCGCTTGCCATGTCCACCCTCCGCTCACCTGTCCACCCCCGCCCGCTCGCCCACTCTCCATATCCGATGCCCCCTCCGCCGCCCCATCCGTGATCTCCCCCCCCCCAGCCCGATGGGCACAGCGTACCCAGGAAAAGCCACGGAACTAACTAGACCTTCCGCAGCCAAAGCCGGGCCACAAGCGAATCCAGTTATCCCGGGTCAAGGGAGGGTTTAGCCTGGCCTGACCCCGGGATCCCCTGTGCATCGTCTGCACGCACACCGGGCTAAACCCTCGTCTAGGAAGGCCTCCTATCTACCTCAAGGAAGGCACCTACCAAATGTGTAGGTTTCTGGAATCTGTGAAAACCCATCAGGATTGCTTGATTAGCATTGAGGGTCAATGCTTTTGTCTAGTAACGCAGATGTAGAGTCTCACTATTACTTATCCTCCTAACAAATGTCAGGGGTCCACAACTTTTGGCTGGCCTTGGTAGCCGAGCAAACACCTGTAGTGGCCCGCCCAACCCCGTGCTGGTGTGTCTTGTCTTTGCTGTGTGGAAGGTGCCTGAGGAAAGCAGCAATTTTCTCTATCCTGGGTATATATTCTGCTTGTGTGTGTGTAATTGTACTGCATTAAATTAATTGCCATGACGAGGGGAGCAGAGAAGGGGTGGGTGGAGAGGTGCTATCTTGAAAGTGTTTGAAAGCCTTATGAAGGGAGACTGAAAGAACTGGGCATGTTTAGCCTGGAGAAGAGAAGATGGAGGGGAGACATGATAGCACTCTTCAAATACTTAAAGGGTTGTCACACAGAGGAGGGCCAGGATCTCTTCTCGATCCTCCCAGAGTGCAGGACACGGAATCATGGGCTCAAGTTACAGGAAGCCAGATTCCGGCTGGACATCAGGAAAAACGTCCTGACTGTTAGAGCAGTATGACAATGGAACCAATGACCTAGGGATGTCGTGGGCTCTCCCACACTAGAGGCCTTCAAGAGGCAGCTGGACAACCGTCTGTCAGGGATGCTTTAGGGTGGATTCCTGCATTGAGCAGGGGGTTGGCCTTGTAGGCCCCTTCCAACTCTGCTATTCTATGATTCCATGATTCTATGAATGAAGGAAGATCTCTCAGTCACTCACGGCTTGAGGTGGGATTGGGGCTGCAGTTGCAAAGGGAGCCGTTAATACAATGTGTATTTCATATCACTTAAAAAAAAAAAAGTGGCGAAAGTAGAAAAGAAAAGGACTTTGCAGTCGCCCGATTCCAAATGAAATTAACATTCTGTGGCATTTCCAGTGAACGGTTAGTTTGCACACATGAGTGGAGGCAATTAGCTGGGAAGTGATTGAGCACCGTGACTGGAGAGAGGATGAGGACAGGGTTAGCATGAAGGTACGGTAAGGTGCGTGGGGTTGGTGCTTGAAACAGGCACCCGCCTCGCCCTGGGTAGAAACGGGTGTTTTCAGCAGGGAGGGAGGAGCGCACTTGAATCTCTCCAGGCACCGTGGCAACTGGACTGGTGTTTCCACGCTGCCGCATCAAGAGGGAACCACATCTGAGGAGATCATGGGGGCACCTCTGGGAGACAAGCAGATAAAACAAAACAAGCGTTGCCAGACTGGATAACTCTGGAATTACAGGGCAAAATGAACCAGAAAGCTTTGAATACCTTGGTCTGTCTAAAGAGAAGTGATAGGATCATAGAATAGTAGAGTTGGAAGGGCACCTATAAGGCCGTCAAGTCCAACCCCCTGCTCAATGCAGGAATCCTCTCTAAAGCATCCCTGACAGATGGCTGTCCAGCTGCCTCTTGAAGGCCTCTAGGGTGGGAGAGCCCACCACCTCCCTAGGTCACTGGTTCCATTGTCGTACTGCTCTAACCGTCAGGATGTTTTTCCTGATGTCCAGCCGGAATCTGGCTTCCTTTAACTTGATCCCGTTATTCCGTGTCCTGCACTCTGGGATGATCGAGAAGAGATCCTGGCCCTCCTCTGTGTGACAACCTTTTAAGTATTTGAAGAGTGCTGTCATGTCTCCCCTCCATCTTCTCTTCTCCAGGCTAAACATGCCCAGTTCTTTCAGTCTCTCTTCACAGGGCTTTGTTTCCAGACCCCTGATCATCCTGGTTGCCCTCCTCTGAACACGCTCCAGTTTGTCGGCGTCCTTCTTGAATTGTGGATCCCAGAACTGGACACAATACTCAAGATGAGGCCTAACCAGGGCCGAATAGAGGGGAACCAGTACCTCGAGCGATTCAGAATCTATACTTCTATTAATGCAGCCCAAAATAGCATTTGCTTTTTTGGCAGCCACATCACACTGTTGGCTCATATTCAGCTTGTGATCTTCAACAATCCCGAGATCCTGTTTAATCTTGCAATTCCAAGTCTCACCTGTTTAAAATAGTCTTGCAAGTTGTGGTAGGATGTAGAAAGTTTTGCTGTTGATATTGACTTCTCCTCCTCATTATTATTATTATTATTATTATTATTATTATTATTATTATTATTATTATTGTCCAAGAGAGATTTCTAGTTCAGCATCTGAACCTGTCCTATGCCTCTCACAATGACTCCATGTCTGGCACCAGCATCATGGCTTCCAAGCCGTATTAAAAACCTGAGACACCTCCCCCCCTTTCAAAACCACCCACCAGATTTGTTAAACTACTGAAAAACTTGCGATGGTATCAAGGTACCCCCCCCCTCCGGCTGCCTAGCACCAGATAAGGGCTGTTGTTGGCACGATGCCTGGAACAACGAAGGGATAAGCATTCAGGGAAGGGAGGCATCTCATGAATATATGAAGGAGAAAAAGTACATTTGTTCAATTTCCCTCGGAGGGGAACTCTATCACTGACAAAGCTTCGCTCTGGTCTGCCCGTAGCTCCCTCCCCCCCAAAGGAATTCACAATTATATATATTTTGTATGTGGATGTGAAAAGCATACATTTCAATCTTGAGAAACCATAGCAGGTCTGAGAATCTGAGCTGATAATATCACCGTGGGTTTGAAGGAGGTGTCCTGGAGTCTTTAATGCAGCTGATGATACATGATTTGCATAGAGCTCGCTCTGCCCACCCGTTTCTTCTTCCCTGAGCTGGGCAGACGGATGTACTTGCTTTAAATCGGTCTGCTGGATCAGCCTGGGAGCTGGGGAAGAAGAAGGTAGAGAGTCCCCCGAGAGAACATTATCCTGCCTTGTTTATAATCCATTCCAATTGGCTTATCTAAGAACTGACTGGAGACCAAATTCACTTCCCAAAGCTATCAGTATCTCGCAGGTTGCTACGATACACAATCAAGTTTGGTTATTTTTATTATTGCTTTGCTGCCTTCTGTGCAACTAACAACGTTACAGTGTGCCTTAGAAATCTTACCTGTTCTTTTCTTCAGAAAGGGATGCATAAATATCTCATGCCTGCTTCGAGGGGGGAGGTGGCTTCCCTGATATTACAGTGGGCTCATCTTCACCGAGCAGGATATTCCGCTATGAAAGCGGTATATAAAAGGCAGGAGCCTTTTATATACCCTATCTGCTTTGTAGGGGTATTGAAGTGCACTGCAGGATCTACACTGCTGCTTTGTAGTGGTAATGAAGTGCACTGACAACTGTTGGGGCCCATTGACACATCTACACCAAGCAAGAAAGAACAATATGAAAGTGGTATGAAAGCGGAATCTATAAAGGGCAGGAGAAACACTACTGCTTCATAGTGGGATTGAAGTGCCCTGACATCTCTTCCGGCCCAGGACACATCTACACCAAGCAGGATAGAACACTATGAAAGTGGTATGAAAGCAGTGTATGGTATGTGTCGATGGGCCCCAACAGTTGTCAGTGCACTTCAATGCCGCTATAAAGCAGTAGTGTGGCTCCTGCCTTTTATATACCACGTTCGTACCACTTTCATAGAGGAATATCTGCTTGGTGTAGATGAGCCCAATGTCATTTGAGGCTCTGTAGAACCCTGTAAAAACAGCATTGGAGCAGCATTGGACCAAAAAGGGATGATTGGTGGGTTTCCCTGGGCCAATGAGTAGGACACTTGCAGAATGCTGGAGGGTTTCCCTGGGCCAAGAGTAGGACACTTGCAGAATGCTGGAGGGTTTCCCTGGGCCAATGAGTAGGACACTTGCAGAATGCCGGATGGTTTCCCTGGGCCAATGAGTATTATTATTATTATTATTATTTATTTATTTATTTATTTATTTATATAGCACCATCAATGTAGGACACTTGCAGAATGCTGGAGGGTTTCCCCGGGCCAATGAGTAGGACACTTGCAGAATGCTGGAGGGTTTCCCCGGGCCAATGAGTAGGACACTTGCAGAATGCTGGAGGGTTTCCCCGGGCCAATGAGTAGGACACTTGCAGAATGCCGGAGGGTTTCCCTGCGCCAATGAGTATTATTATTATTATTATTATTATTTATTTATTTATATAGCACCATCAATGTAGGACACTTGCAGAATGCTGGAGGGTTTCCCCGGGCCAATGAGTAGGACACTTGCAGAATGCTGGAGGGTTTCCCCGGGCCAATGAGTAGGACACTTGCAGAATGCTGGAGGGTTTCCCCGGGCCAATGAGTAGGACACTTGCAGAATGCTGGAGGGTTTCCCCGGGCCAATGAGTAGGACACTTGCAGAATGCTGAAGGGTTTCCCCGGGCCAATGAGTAGGACACTTGCAGAATGCTGGAGGGTTTCCCCGGGCCAATGAGTAGGACACTTGCAGAATGCTGGAGGGTTTCCCCGGGCCAATGAGTAGGACACTTGCAGAATGCTGGAGGGTTTCCCCGGGCCAATGAGTAGGACACTTGCAGAATGCTGGAGGGTTTTCTCGGGCCAATGAGTAGGACACTTGCAGAATGCTGGAGGGTTTCCCCGGGCCAATGAGTAGGACACTTGCAGAATGCTGGAGGGTTTCCCCGGGCCAATGAGTAGGACACTTGCAGAATGCTGGAGGGTTTCCCCGGGCCAATGAGTAGGACACTTGCAGAATGCTGGACCCTCCTGGAGCAGCTGATGGTGGTAGCAACCACGTATCCACGGTCTTCTAAGCCAGATTTTCCTTTAGGTGGTTGTGCCTGGGGCACACTGCTTCTGGATGAGTCGTCCCCCACCCAAGTCTCAAGAAACTTGTGGATGACAGTAATTCTTGATTTCTGTTCATGTCACATCTTAACAGGTTCAGGCACGAGTGCTAGGGCAAAAACGCCCGGTCCTTTTCATGGAGCCAAGGAAGGTTAGATGCCACAAATCCCAGAGGGCCCTGGAATGGGGTAGGAGTGACTAGTACAGGTGTGCACAAGGGGTGTGCCGGGTGTGCCCAGGCACACCCTAATGTCTCAAACAACAAGCGCTGAATTGAAGGGGGCATTGAGTAAGGATCCAGAGGGGATCCGAATGCAGTGGGAACGGCCCTCTGGCTGCCCTCCAACTGCTCTTCTGCCAGCCAACGAACTGCTGCCTCTAGGAGAACACCATTGCTCCTGACAGCAGGAATGAAAAGGAATCGCTCTGCTAGCAACCTCTCTGCTGGGAGTGAGGCATCAGTGTCTATAGTGTTTAATAAATAAATAAATGAATAAAAAGAAGACCCTTTATGACTGAGTGCTCAATAAATGTTCGCCTTTAAAAAAAAAAAAATTCCTCGGTGCACACTTTGCATTTCTTAATGCGTGCATTTTTAAAAATGCTCGCTTTCCCCTCATTAAAGCATCCAAGTGGGAATATTTTGATGTACATTTTAGTGTTCAAAGCTCCGCATTTTTAAAGTGCATTTTTTTTTTTTAATAAAAAGTGCAGAATGAAAGTTAGGGAATTAGTGGACACGTTTGGAGAAACGGGCACTTTTGAGTGATTTGTGAACTGGAATAAAAAACAAAAAAAATCCTCCCACATCTCTGCTTTGAAGTGCTGCATTTGATGCTGTATCTGGCCCTGATTGTTACAGCACCATGTACATTGATGGTGCTATATAAATAAATAATAATAATAATAATAATAATAATAATAATAATAATAATATTGTTTCCGGCATACGTATCCTTGCTTTTGTAACCCCTGGGATTGACTATTGCAATGTAATTGTTGTGGGACTACACTTGAAGATGACTCAGAAGCTACAGCTGGGGCAGAATGGTGCAGTTTACGTCCGGATGGACATAGAGAAGTGATAATATTTAAGCACTTCTGTAGCAGCTGCACTATGTCTGCCTGTAAGCTCAGTAGCCTATTTGAAACTGCTGGTGATTACAGGCAAAACTTTCCATGGCCTGGAACTGACATCGTATGAGTCCTAACATCACATCATATAGCCAATTGATCCAGGACCTGTTCTGCATATCCTCCTTAAATGAAGTTCAAACATTGACTGCAAAGAGCAAGGTCTTCACGTCAAATCCCCAGCTGCTTTGAAAAGGCTTCCTTACCAAGGGCAGAATCTGCCCTTCCTTTCACAATTCAAGAAGGACGCAGACAAGCTGGAGCGTGTTCAGAGGAGGGCAACCAGGATGATCAGGGGTCTGGAAACAAAGCCCTAGGAAGAGAGACTGAAAGAACTGGGCATGTTTAGCCTGGAGAAGAGAAGATTGAGGGGAGACATGATAGCACTCTTCAAATACTTAAAGGGTTGTCACACAGAGGAGGGCCAGGATCTCTTCTCGATCCTCCCAGAGTGCAGGACACGGAATAACTGGCTCAAGTTAAAGGAAGCCAGATTCCAGCTGGACATCAGGAAAAACTTCCTGACTGTTAGAGCAGTACGACAATAGAATCAGTTGCCTGGTGAGGTTGTGGGCTCTCCCACACTAGAGGCCTTCAAGAGGCAGCTGGACAACCATCTGTCAGGGATGCTTTAGGGTGGATTCCTGCATTGATCAGGGGGTTGGACTTGATGGCCTTGTAGGCCCCTTCCAACTCTGCTATTCTATGATTCTATGATTCAAAAGGTTTGTTTCAGAACGCTTTTGGCTGCTGAGGCTATTAACTGAATTCCTTCACATGAATTTGTCCTCCAAATAATCCACTCACATCTCCTATATGTTCACCTGGAAATAAGTTCCCACTGATCTCAATCAATTCCAAGCCAGGGTGTATAGAACTACAACCTTACTTCACAGATCATTCATTTGTGGGTTTTCTCTGTTTAACTGGTGAATTCTGGACTATGCCGTCCATAGGTACAACTTGTGAATTATTTGTAGGGTCAGAGATGGATGCTGGCATCTTGGAAGATATTCCGAGGAAAGCTAGTGAGATGCTTGACTATAGCCAGAGTATTGATCTATCTAGTCTAGCATGTCTGCACTGGTAGTGCTTAATGAATAAATATTACTACTTCTGCTTCTGCTACTATTACTCCTACTAGCAGTAACAGTGTCTCCCCAAGCGTTCATGCCGCGAGCCTAGTCTTTTAAACTGGAGATACCGGAAAGTGAACTTGGGAGCTTTTACGTGCAAAGCATGCATTTCACCACTGAGCTATGGTCCCTCCCAAATGAGTCTGGAATTTCCCCCACTTTGGATCATACTTCCTGGACATCATCCATCTTCTTCCGTTGCAATTACTGGCCAAGGTTCTCTCTGCCTTCTGAAACTAGTCTGGTCTAATAGTTAGAATATTGGACTAGGACTTTGTAGAGCAAGATTGTATCTCCACCGGATGAACTACTCCGGGTGCCTACTCCGAGGGACGCTCAGAGGACGTCAACAAGGGAGAGGGCCTTTTCTGTGGTGGCCCCCAATTATGCAACAATCTCCCCAATGAGGCCCACCTAGTGCCAACATTGTTGCCTTTTCAGCGACAGGTCAAGATGTTCTTTTCTCTAAGGCATTTAACAGCATATGTTGAATTTAACTGACTCCAGAACTAGCTTTGGCCTGGCTGAGAGTTTTAATTTTAAAAATAAAATAAAATGTGGTAGCTGTTTTTATGTTTTTAAATTTTGTATATTGATTTTTAATGTTCAGTCTTTTAATCTTTGTAAACTGCCCAGAGAGCTTCGGCTATGGGGTGGTAAATAATAATAATAATAATAATAATAATAATAATAATAATAATAATAATAATAATAATAATAATTTGTATCCTGCCTTTTGCCTAATACTGGGCCTCAAGGCAGCCTTACAAAATTTAAAACATATACATTTTAAAACCTAGAAAAAGAAATGTTCTTTTTTAACAATATATATATATATATATTAAAACATTAAACGTTTAAAATACACAACAATTTTACAAGTCCTTCACATAGATGGAAGACCAGATTATTCTCCAAAGGCCTGCCGGAACAAAGAAGTTTAATAACGACCACAACTTGGGCCTGTAACTCTCAGGCTAGTCTACCTCGCAGGGTTGTTGTGAGGATACGGTGGGGATAAGTACCTGTTTCACCACCTTGAAGGAAAGGTGGGTTATAAACAAACAAAAGCAGACCTAAGCCAGATTTCCTAGCCATAAGAGGGGAGAAGGGAGGGATTGCCGTTGACAATTGCTTTTCCGTCTCGTAGTCACCGGCTCTTGCCAGCTGTACGTTCCGCCCCCTCCCGCAGCTAGGTCTGCCCGTGCTGATAAGCCTTGCCTGAATCCTGGAGTCTTTAGAAACCACTGGCTGGGAAATTTAGGCACGTTATCTCAGGTACCAGTGGCACCCTTCAAAGGCACAGCAAATCGACAGCATGTCCAGTAACCTGATGCTATTAGAGACATCCCATAGCTGCCGTTGTCCATGGTCGGAGTGTGAAATTACACGGCCAGGCTGCCATTGCATCAAAGGTCTGCCCAATGAGTCACCGCTCTGCCTTTCCCTCTCGTCATTTTTCTCCCCTCCCAGCGCTTTCTGTCTTCTCCTTTCTGCAACCTTTTTATTGCCTCTCCCACCTTTCCTTGCTCAATAATGTCAGTTGACTTTATGGAAGAATGGGGGTTCATGGACGCAGCCTGGCAAGTCTCATCTCTTGTACCCCCACCCCGCCCCCCGGCCGGGGGAAAAAAGAGCTTTTAAACAGAATTGTATCTCTCCGTGTCTCGTGGTGCAGGACAGAGGGGCCTGGGCATTCTGGCAGGAAGTCTTGCTTCGTTTTATCCATTTGCCTTTCTGCATCGCCACCCCAGCGTTCCCTGTTAAAACAGACACTGCTCCACACTGGAATGCGGATTAAAACCTGTAGGCTGCTACCTTTCCAGACGCCAGGTGCCCAAATACACCTGAGCGTGCAATTGATACCTAATGCATCTCTGGGCCAAGGCAGGCCAGCAGGGTTAATGCATTGGTTTTTTAATCCCCCCATGACCCAACTGGGCCTGTTTAGCTTGGAGAAGAGAAGACTGACGGGAGATATGATAGCACTCTTCAAATACTTCAAGAAGGAAGTAATTCAAGAAGGATGCAGACAAGCTGGAGCGTGTTCAGAGGAGGGCAACCAGGATGATCAGGGGTCTGGAAACAAAGCCCTATGAAGAGAGACTGAAAGAACTGGGCATGTTTAGCCTGGAGAAGAGAAGATTGAGGGGAGACATGAGAGCACTCTTCAAATACTTGAAAGGTTGTCACTCAGAGGAGGGCCAGGATCTCTTCTCGATCCTCCCAGAGTGCAGGACACGGAATAACGGGCTCAAGTTAAAGGAAACCAGATTCCGGCTGGACATCAGAAAAACTTCCTGACTGTTAGAGCAGTACGACAATGGAACCAGTGACCTAGGGAGGTTGTGGGCTCTCCCACCCTAGAGGCCTTCAAGAGGCAGCTGGACAAACACCTGTCTGGGATGCTTTAAGGTGGATTCTTGCATTGAGCAGAGGGTTGGACTCGATGGCCTTAGAGGCCCCTTCCAACTCTACTATTCTATGATTCTATGATCTTGGCTTCTTACCTCAAGGCTCTACCTTGAATGAGTTTAGACAATCCATTTGCCGAGCTGGCATTTGCCCACGATGCAGAAGACCTACGTAAGGTCAGTGGAATTAGGCACGGTAGGCCAACTCTGAGTCTGGGGATAGGCTGTTGCATGTTTAGAAAAGAAAGGGAGAGTCATTTCAATGACAGGCACTGGTGTGCTACTGAATAGCACGCTAGTCCCTTTGGAGGGACGGAGACTGTGTCCTGGTGTTGGGTGTGTTCCAGCGCCACGATCTTAGGATACTTCGATTCTGAAGGTATAATCCTATCGCCACTTCTGCAAACCACACGGGGAAAGCCGAGGCTGTGCAAACGTCGATTCAGCATCAATTCTGCTTCTCCGTGGTGGCATTTCGTACCGCAAAAGGGGTAACGAACGAGCCAGAGAGCATGTCCCGGGGAAATGTTACAGTGGTGATGTTGTGCCTCCGTTTGGGATAGAGGAGGAAGGACGAACGGCTGAGCCGGAGAGAGTTTGGGGGGGGGGAGCCCTTCACAGGCGCGCGCTGCAATCCCAACGCAGCTGGCCTCATTCAGGCATCAGCAGCGCAATATAAGGAAAGCCTTAGAAGTTTGTTTGTTTATTTATTTATTTATTTTATTACATTTATATACCGCCCCACAGCCGAAGCTCTCTGGGCGGTTTGCAACAGTTAAAAATAGTAACATTAAAAAGTATACAAGATTTAAAACACCATCGGAAACGTAAAAACAACAGTATAAAAACAACAGTTGGGGGTTTGCTGGAATCATAGAATCATAGAATAGCAGAGTTGGAAGGGGCCTACAAGGCCATCGAGTCCAACCCCCTGCTCAATGCAGGAATCCACCCTAAAGCATCCCTGACAGATGGTAGTCCAGCTGCCTCTTGAAGGCCTCTAGTGTGGGAGAGCCCACAACCTCCCTGGGTAACTGGTTCCATTGTCGTACTGCTCTAACAGTCAGGAAGTTTTTCCTGATGTCCGGCAGTTGTTGTACCTGGTGCTCTGTCCCAGTAGCATTCCTGCCAGCTCCCTGACTTCTCTCAGACTATTCCTGACCCCTGGAAAGACCTCGACTATTCTTCAGCACGGTCCTGAATCGAGTATCGTTTACCTTGGCTTCCGACGGATACTTTTGGCATATTGACCTTGGGCTGTTTAATGACGATTTTAACTGCTGCGTATCACACAACTCATGCGACGGTGAACGCTTGGAATTTTCAAGGTTGATAGGAACAACCATCCCACAGGGCTTTAACAGGAGCTTATGGGATCTTGGGAAGTTTGTGTAGCTGTTCAGCATTTGTGTACATGTTTTGGATCTTAGTGGAAGCTGATGAGCATCAGTGCTCTCCTAAGTCAGAATCATAACAAGCTTTCAATTGGTGCAGCAAAGCCAACTTGTGATACAAGTGTGGTGAGTCTGCATCTATCTGAGAAAGGTTTCTTTTTAATTATTAGATTTCTTTTTAGTTATTGGCCTTGCTGAGAATCCTGGCTTACTGAAAAGGAGCAAGCTTGCTGGTGCACACTCTTTGATCGCTCCCACTTCTCCTGACAGTGGGAGTGATTGAAGAAACCAAGGCCATAGCTAGACCTAAAGTTTATCCTTGGATCGTCCAGGGGTCAAACCTGTTCATCTAGGTGACACACAGGGGATCCAGTGCTCAGGCAGGGGCGAACCCTGGATGATCCCAGGATAAACCTTAGGTCTAGCTGTGGCCCAAGGCCCTTTCTACACCTAAGGATTATCCCAGGAAAATGGAGGGATTGTCCCTGCCTGCTCCCGAAATCCCCTATGTGTCATTTGGATGCACAGGGATGATCCCGGGGGAAAAGGCAGGTGTAGAAACGGCCCAAGGAAGCTCCATCTGTGGTTTGTTACTGTTAAGTTTGAACAGGGATCTCTGGCTTGTAGCTCTCCTGATAATCCAGAATCCTAGGAATGTGGCCATTGTTGTCCTCCGTTCCAGCTACCGCAGGAACTGCATTTTGTGGATGGATGAATGACTTCAGGGATGAGTGAGCCGTGTTCCTTCTCCATCTGACTTTTCTAACCTTCCACTCCCTTATTGTCTCCTCCGACCTTGTAGCTGCAGAGGTGACACAAGAAACGGTGGAGTCCCTGATGCAGAAGTTCAAGGAGAGTTTCCGGACCAATACACCCATCGAAATCGGGCAGTTGCAGCCGGCATTACGCAGCTCCTCGGTTGGGAGGCGAAAACGCAGGAACCGACCCCGAGGTAACGTGCCCCCTTTTTTGGAATATCAACTCACTCCCCGCCCCCAGCCACATCGACTACCACCACTCATTCCATCAAGTGATGGGAGTACTTTAAAGGCTGAGGAATGCTCCCATCAACTTCGTATGACATCTACACACATCACATTTTACCTCTTGGTTGTTGAAAGGGAAGTGCACTCAAACCTATGAGACACTGTGTCCCAAATCTAGAACATGGGTTTGGTGGTCATAGAATCATAGAATAGCAGAGTTGGAAGGGGCCTGCAAAGCCATCGAGTCCAACCCCCTGCTCAATTCAGGAATCCACCCTAAAGCATCCCTGACAGATGGTTGTCCAGCTGCCTCTTGAAGGCCTCTAGTGTGGGAGAGCCCACAACCTCCCTAGGTAACTTGTTCCATTGTACTGCTCTAACAGTCAGGAAGTTTTTCCTGATGTCCAGCTGGAATCTGGCTTCCTTCAACTTGAGCCCGTTATTCTGTGTCCTGCACTCTGGGAGGATCGAGAAGAGATCCTGGCCCTCCTCTGTGTGACAACCTTTCAAGTATTTCATAGAATCATAGAATAGCAGAGTTGGAAGGGGCTTCTAAGGCCATCGAGTCCAACCCCCTGCTCAATGCAGGAATCCACCCTAAAGCATCCCTGACAGATGGTTGTCCAGCTGCCTCTTGAATGACTCTAGTGTGGGAGAGCTCACAATGGCTCTCCCACACTACACTGTGGCTTCAGCTGTCGGGTGGTACAAAAATGTAATAAATAATAATACGCCCCCAGTTTAAAAATTGGAGGGCCACTTCACTCTCATTCTCAAAAGGATTCCTACATTTTCTCGATCAAGTCCTTTGACACTAGATAAGTGGAATCCTTGCTACTGTAAGTCACCTAATGTTGATTTCTTGTGTCCCAACCATCCTTTTGTTCAGCGTGAACTCGAGTGTTAGCTGTGTTTTCTGAGCAATAGCGGTTCTTTCGTTATTCCGCCACACTTTTCAGATCTAAAGCAGGTTTTATCAAGGAATCCACGTGTGTTTGTACTCCGTTATCCTCTTGGAAGGATGTTGTCGGGTGTGAGAATTGGCACTGCACAGGGGTGTCAGTACTCAGGCGCACATTAAAACATACTCATTCGTCCATCTAGTTCAGTATTGTCAAAACTGAGTGGCCGCTGTTCTCTGTGGTTGTAAAAAAGGAGGACTTTCCCAGTCCTACTTATCATAGAATCATAGAATAGCAGAGTTGGAAGGGGTCTATAAGGCCATTAAGTCCAACCCCCTGCTCAATGCAAGAATCCACCTTAAAGCATCCCTGACATATGGTTGTCCTGCTGCCTCTTGAAGTCCTCTAGTGTGGGAGAGCCCACCACCTCCCTAGGTAACTGATTCCATTGTCGTACTGCTCTAACAGTCAGGAAGTTTTTCCTGATGTCCAGCCGGAATCTGGCTTCCTGTAACTTTAGCCCATTATTCTGTGTCCTGCACTCTGGGAGGATCGAGAAGAGATCTTGGCCCTACTTGGAGATGCTGGGGGTTGAACCGGGGACCGTCCCCTTGCAAAGTATTACCCTTGAAGGCACACTCCAACTCTTCTCGCTCCTCACTAATATGCATCAGCAATGAGCAATAAATAAACAAACCGAAATTCAGAGGCAGTTGGAAACCTTTCGGCGTGAGGTGGACGGAGTGTGATACATACAAAAGTCATTAGCATTGGTTTACAGAGTTTCTGTGGTTTAGTCGCGTCTGAAATCTCCTAAACTTGTATACTATGTTCCATACCGCCAAACTTGTTGAAAACCGGTTTATTTGCCACTTATGAAAGCGTTGGCGTTTCACTGGGATCCTTTGCTGCACTGGAATCCTTGGGTTGAAAGCTCCATCCGACGAGCGTTTTATTCCACGCTCATTACTGGGCACTCACGGAGTTTGCTCGGGCCCCTCCCATGACATCGTCTGCCTCCCGCGTGCCTTCCACCCCTTCTGGCCCACCTTTCGCGACAACACCCCCCCCCTGGTTAAGTCTGATGTATTTTTAAACACGGTATTGCTGCTCTCTCTTGCTGTGTGCAGGAAAAGCAGCACCATTAGATCAGCGGACTCAATGGGCCTTGTGCTCGTTGGGTACTTCCTCTTTTGAAAAGAGGAAGTAACTGATGAACGAAAACACGGGCAGAGAAGCGACGGTAGGGAGCGTGTTTCCCCGCGGTGTGATGTACCATATTTCTTCGATTCTAAGATGCCATCGATTCTAAGTCGCACCTCATTTTTAGAGATGTTTATTTGGGGGAAAAGGGCATCCTAGAATCGAATAAATACTTCCCTCACCGCCCAGCCAACCTCCTCCCCCCCCCCGAGCTTTCTTCTAATGGTTGTGTCCTTTTCCCCTCTGTGAGAGAAGAAACCGCCGTTGGCGCAGGAAGAAGGGGGGGCGTTGAAACAAAGAGTAAACAATATTTTCGGGCGGGGAGAAAGAGGAGAGGACGCGATTAAGGAGCTAAAAGGCTTAACTCTCCAGTCCCGTTCTTTACTTGTCTGTGCACCAGGGGACGACGACACACGAGTAAGTCCCATGGAAATCGATGGGACTTACGAATAAATTTGACTAACAAAAAACCAGGCGCTTACCCAACCAGCTCCTCCTCGCTCGCATGGCTCGAGGCTGCTGCAGGAGCTTCCTCTTTTCCTCTTACCGTATTGCTTCGCTTCTAAGACGCCATCGATTCTAAGACGCACTCCATTTTTAGAGCTCTTTATTTCGGGGAAAAAGTGCGTCTTAGAATCGAAGAAATACGGTAGCTCAAACCTTCAGTTGTAAAAAAACCCCCATCTTTCCGGGATGACCTTTCTTACTTTTTCTTTTTCCAATCGGTCTCTTTCCCAAAAGGTGTCTCTTGTGTGGCTTTTCCCTTTCCACCATAGCCATTCCATGCGCTCATCCTGGTTAATAGGTAAAAAGGATATTCTCTCCTTCATTAGCAAGAATCCCTAATTCAGCACCTAAATCCACCCGCCTGGGGCTCTTCCCATCTCGTTACTCCAGTGATCAATGCTGTCATGACTCAGAAGCTGTCCAGTCACCTAGCAGACATGTCATGACTTAATAGGATTTGACTTCCTGCTTCTAATGACATCACCTCTTAACTGTTTCAGCTAACTAAGTTCACCTAACTTTTGGTGTTTAGGATTTCAGCTGGAGACGAATGCCACTGAGAGTACCAGCGATTTCATTTCCCTCCTCACAATTTCCACTTTTGCTCTTTTAGCTTCATCCCATGTACCTGTTTCCCTCGAATTATCCCCTACAGCACTAAGCTGTTGTTGTTGATGATTATGTTGTTAGCTAAATCACACCCTGGGTGGCAGCGTTCCTAAGATCCTTTGCATACCAGGAAAAGGGTATATAATGGGGGAAATGTAAAAAATCATTAAAAAATCAACAGATGAACCAATCCAATTCTTGGTATGCTTAACGCTCGCCTTAATATCTATTACTGTGCCAATTTTGATGACTTTATCTTTAAAACTTACCCAGATTTATGC